>NC_136332.1:2097943-2622943 GCF_964198595.1 Lampetra fluviatilis | reverse complement strand
CATGATGATGATGGGCCGAGTCAACCCCCAAACCAACCAGGCTCCTAACTCGCGACCCTCCTCCCATCGCGAGCCATCCGACCGCTCCCCCGTCGAGCCACCTCGACCCAGGGGAGGGGAGCCCAAAATGCGATGACGTCGAGTTGTGTAATCTCGACCAACTCGGACCCCCCCCCACCCCGTAGCGCAGGGAGAGGAGGGGCCCCACACCCGCGAGATCGCCCGTTCACCAGCAGCCAGACTCTGCCAAGCGCTCAAATTACACTTTCCCAAAATGCCGTGCGGCCGACGGCTTTGCGTAAAGCGCAGATTTTTGTTTTTTGCCGCCGCGGAGAGACGGACGCCCGGGAGGGGTACGAACGAGTGGACGAACGGACGGACGGACGAACGAAGCCGCCTGCCCGTTCGCTTCGTTGGGGTAGCAGCGAGGCGACGCTGTAAACGCCGCCGCTACGTGGGATGCACGCCGGGAGTGGGGGGGGTGGGGGGACTTCACGCGCAACGGGCCGGCCGGGAATCAAGTGGCGGCGGTGGCGGACGCTCGGGGAGTTATTAATGGAACATCGCCGTGCCGGCCCCGGGGAGGGGTGGGTGGGGAGGGACGGATGGGGGGGGACGGAGAGCCGTGGAATGCTGGCGTCGACGGCGGCGGCGGGGAACACGAGCAGGGAGCTGCGCTTTTAGTTTGCGGGACGCGGTAGGAGTGGCGACGTCACAGAAGCCGGGGGGGGGGGGGGAAGGCAGCCAGCGGCTCCCTCCCCCCCCCACCGCGCCACCGCAGTCACGAGAATTCACCGGCTCGCAAGCGGAAGGTTCGGAGTTCAAATCGTGGTCGGTGGGGGTCGATTCGACCCATCATCATCATCATCTCCCTCTCTCCTCCCTCTCTCCGGGGTTGATTAAATGGGCACCGTTTTGTGGGGAAGTAAATCCCCAACGGATCTACTTGGCCCCGCCACAGGAATGCGAATTTTTCCACCACTGGCTCAGGCGACTGATAAAGCAAGGAATATAATTTTGAATGTAACGCGAGTAAATGTACAAATTTTATATAGTTGGCTACGTACGGTGGTGCGAACGAAGTCCGTCGTACATGCAGAACACGCAGCAATCGTCGCTCCCCGACCGCAAAACTCCTGCCAACACTTGGCAGGCCAGCACTGCGTATACTCGTTACCGCTCATGGACAGCTGCCACTGAGGGTGCCCTTGGCGAGGCTGTAGCAGGGCGTCGCAATGGTGCCACCCATAGCGCAAACCCGCTGCGTTTTAGCCGCCCGGCGCTCCGCTCGTTGTTGTGAGCGTCGCTTCTCTGCCCTCCGCGGTTGCAGGAGGGCGACTTCCTCCAACTGCCCGGTAGCAGCGTCCTTCACGAGCCTCGGCCTCCGCAGAGGCCGATGTCGACACCGCTGGTACCGGTCATCGGCAAGTCCAATCACAAGTTCACACATTCACGCAGAGCAGAGCGCCTTTGCCGGGGCAAGTGCTGTTAGCGAGCACCTACGAAGGCTGGCACGGCACACCAGGGCGGGTTGGTGGCCACCACCACGCACGGCCGCCTTTGTCTCCCCAGTGGCGATGATGTTTACTACACACCGTACCAGGTACTCATTTGAGGCCGAGTCGACCTAGAGGCGGCCCAGGATCGACTCCGATAATCGTCACCGGTGTCAGCGAGCGAATCGAGCTCGCCGGGTTCTTAACGCAGCGCGCTCACCGCAACTACTGTAGCAACCCACCTGGGTACACACACGTACGCACACGTACACACACACACCCGCGCACGCACACACACACACACCCGCGCACGCACACACACACACACCCGCGCACGTACACACACACACACCCGCGCACGCACACACACACACACCCGCGCACGTACACACACGCACACGCACGCACACACACACACACCCGCGCACGCACACACACACACACGCGCGCACACACACACACACACACACCCGCGCACGCACACACACGCACACCCGCGCACGCACACACACACACACCCGCGCACGCACACACACACACACCCGCGCACGCACACACACACACACCCGCGCACGTACACACACACACACCCGCGCACGTACACACACACACACCCGCGCACGTACACACACACACACCCGCGCACGTACACACACACACACCCGCGCACGCGCACACACACACACACCCGCGCACGCACACACACACACACCCGCGCACGCACACACACACACACCCGCGCACGCACACACACACACACCCGCGCACGCACACACACACACACCCGCGCACGCACACACACACACACCCGCGCACGCACACACACACACACCCGCGCACGCACACACACACACACCCGCGCACGTACACACACACACACCCGCGCACGTACACACACACACACCCGCGCACGAACACACACACCCGCGCACGCACACACACACACACCCGCGCACGTACACACACACACACCCGCGCACGTACACACACACACACGCACGTACACACACACACACCCGCGCACGTACACACACACACACCCGCGCACGTACACACACACACACCCGCGCACGTACACACACACACACCCGCGCACGTACACACACACACACCCGCGCACGTACACACACGTACACGCGCGCACACAGCGACCATGGCCACGCACCACTGGGTTGGTGTTCACATCGTGCAGCAGCTGTTGAATTCGGTCGGATACGTCGGAGGATTTGACGTCTCGGCCCTTCCCGGGGTCCATGGTGCCCCGCGAGTTCCTGCCGACACTTCCAGCACGGGCGGCGACGGCGGCGATGGTGACGACGGCGGTTCGGTCTCTAACGGGCGACAGAAAACGGCCCCTTCGTCAAGTCAATCCACTGCTGGATGAGAACTCCCCCCCCACACGGCGTGGGGTTGCGTCTGGCTGTACTCCACCGCGCTGCTCCTGCGGGTTGGTGAAGCCGGGGCGCACACGCACGGCAGCATAGAAGTACAGCGCAACCAATTCGTTTTGCCGCACCGCCTCCGACCATCCAGGCTCCAACCTGCTTAGCTTCTGAGATCGGATGAGACGGAGCGAGCTCTGGAAGAATTGGTCAAAGGCGTGATGACTTCATGCTACAAATAAGAATAACCACCATCATCATCATCATCAAACAGAATCAGCAGCACCATCACTATCTTCACACCGGAGCACGAGCACCATCTGAAATATGATGGCATCACAAACATTAAAGCCATCATCGCTTTTCCAAGCTTCACCACCACCGCCAACAACATACATTTTGACTTAAAACGTTCGTGACTGCAGTAATTCATAGTCTTTGGTTCTTTGGGTAAAGTCACGGAGATAGGAAATAATAAAATAAAAATAATTAAATAAAAACCTGGCGACCGACCGCTGGTGTTGCTATCGAAACGGCGTGAATTTTTGTTTAAATAATTTTTATTTATTTTACTATTTTCTATCTACGTGAGCTCCTAGCTTGGATTGTCTCATTCTTCACCTGAGGACGGCTGCTTGCGTTGTGGCCGAAACGTCGTGAGAATTGTTTAATTTTATTATGTTTTATTTTTATTATTTGATTACTTCCCTTCTACGTGACTTTACCGAAAAAACCAAGAAGATGAATCCCTGCAGTCACGAAAGCTTTAAATCGAAATCTATCTACGTGACTTTACCCAAAGAACTAAAGACTATGAACCACATGAATGTTGAAGCCTCTCGTCTGGCTCGTCGAGGCCTTCCTGGACACATCCGTGAAGATGAAAATAATAATATATAAAGAGCTTTATAGCTAATCGGATTTCCTCCGGTAATAAACAAACTCTCTTGAGTCGTGCCTTGTTGCGAGCTGCCCCGTCGTGCTGCGTGAAGGCCGCCGTCTCGCCAAACCTCGTCCCGTTCACGAGCCTCAGCGCGGGGTCACGGTGGGAGGGTCACGGTGAAGGGGGTCACGGCAAGGGGGGTCACGGTGAGGGGGGTCACGGTGAGGGGGGGTCAAAAAACCCCGCGGCTCTTCCGAGGGAACTCTCTTCGTGACCTTGAAGGACCCAAACGCCGCCTCGGACGTCAGATTCACTGGCGGCTCTTAAAATATTGAGAGTCGCTTTTGTTGTTTTTAAGCCCGAATCCCAACAAAAAATGTCGCTAATTTTTTTTTGCTGACCGCCCCCCCCCCCCAACATCACCAACCCCCCAGCACCACCACCACCATCACCACCCCCCCAACACCCCAGCACCATCACGACCCCCACCACCACCACCATCACCACCACCACCATCACCACCACCATCACCACCACCACCATCACCACCCCCACCACCACCCCAACACCCCAGCACCATCACGACCCCCATCACCACCTCCACCACCACCCCCATCCCCACCACCGAGACGAACTCTCTAAGACCATTAACCACGGCACCACAAGGAAACCTTCAAGGGAAACCTTCACCCACCCCCCACCCCCGACGTCGTCGCTGTCAAAGCGCCGCCCTCCGAAGCTCACCGGGCTCGAGGTCCAGGGGAGCAGGCCTCACGCACGGCGCCCCCGGCGAGTTCCCGCTCAGGGTCGGCCCCTCAACGACTTTGTTTGTTTGTTCGTGAAGCCGTCAGAGACGCGAGTTCCCGCAAGTTTCCGCTCGCGTTTCGATTACCTCTCACGCGACCCCTGACCGGCGCGCGCTGGTGGAAGTGGAGATCCGCTTCCGTGTTAGCGGGGATCGTGATCGGCGACGTAGCAGTGCGAGAGCGCTCCTTTAGTAAAGGTCGTGATCGGCAACGTAGCAGTGTGAGAGCGCTCTTGAGTAAAGGTCGTGATCGGCAACGTAGCAGTGTGAGAGCGCTCATAAGTAGAGGTCGTGATCGGCAATGTAGCAGTTGGAGAGCGCGTTTAAGTAGAGGTCGTGATCGGCAACGTAGCAGTATGAGAGCGCTCTTAAGTAGAGGTCGTGATCGGCAATGTAGCAGTGTGAGAGCGCTCTTTAGTAGAGGTCGTGATCGGCAATGTAGCAGTGTGAGAGCGCTCTTTAGTAGAGGTCGTGATCGGCAACGTAGCAGTGTGAGAGCGCTCTTGAGTAAAGGTCGTGATCGGCAACGTAGCAGTGTGAGAGCGCTCTTAAGTAGAGGTCGTGATCGGCAACGTAGCAGTGCGAGAGAGCTCTTTAGTAGAAATCGTGATCGTCAACGTAGCAGTGCGAGAGCGCTCTTTAGTAAAGGTCGTGATCGGCAACGTAGCAGTGCGAGAGCGCTCTTAAGTAGAGATCGTGATCGGCAACGCAGCAGTGTGAGAGCGCTCTTACGTAGAGGTCGTGATCGGCAATGTAGCAGTGTGAGAGCGCTCTTACGTAGAGGTCGTGATCGGCAATGTAGCAGTGGGAGAGCACTCTTGAGTAGAGGTCGTGATCGGCAACGTAGCAGTGCGAGAGCGCTCTTGAGTAGAGGTCGTGATTGGAAACGTAGCAGTGCAAAAACGGTCTTAAAGAGAGGTCATCATCGGTAGAATATTAAAGCGAGAGCGCCAATTATTATCTGTGTAAAAAGTGCTCTCGCACTGCCATTGTTTGCGATGACGAACTTTGAGGCCGTCCATAAATGACGTCACGCAATTTTGGACGATTTTTTACCCCCCCCCCCCATCGTCACACGGCGTCACAAAAAGTCAGACCCCCCTCAAATATGACGTCACAAAGCTCTGCCCCCCCAAAATAAAACATGCTTCAAATCGCTTTAAACTATTGTTATTGTAGTGCGTATTTAATGTGGCGCTGCACTCTGATGTTGTAGGAGAAAACATTTATTAAAAAGTATATTTAATTAAGTAGAACGTGTTGTCTATATTTATTTAAAGTTGCGCATTTTGATGTGACGTCACATTTCTCAACCCCCCCCCCCTCGTCACATATCGTCACAAATGTCTGACCCCCCCGCCCCCCCAGGGAGCGTGACGTCATTTATGCACGGCCCCTTTACAGACGAGCACTCTTACAAGTGCGATGTTGCCGATGACGATCTCTGAGAGCGCTCAGATACAGATATCGTCATCGGCGACAACGCAATGCCGAGCGCGCTACTTATGTAGAGATCCTCATGGGCAACGTTGGTATGCGAGGGGACACAATAGACGCTTCGTAATTGCTATGTTGCCGATGACGATCTCTGTTTTACGAGCGCTCCAGAGATCGTCTTTGCCAACATAGCAATGTGAGAGCGCGATTTAGAAAATCGTCATTGCCAACATAGCAATGTGAGAGCGCTCTATGTAGAGATCGTAATCGACAACATAGCAATGTGAGAGCGCTCCTATGTAGAGATCGTAATCGACAACATAGCAATGCGAGAGCGCTCCTATGTAGAGATCGTAATCGACAACATAGCAATGTGAGAGCGCTCTATGTAGAGATCGTAATCGACAACATAGCAATGTGAGAGCGCTCCTATGTAGAGATCGTAATCGACAACATAGCAATGCGAGAGCGCTCCTATGTAGAGATCGTAATCGACAACATAGCAATGTGAGAGCGCTCTATGTAGAGATCGTAATCGACAACATAGCAATGTGAGAGCGCTCTATGTAGAGATCGTAATCGACAACATAGCAAGGTGAGGGCGCTATTTAGATAATCGTCATCGGCAAAATAGCAACGCGAGAGCGCTATTTAGACAATCGTCATCAACAACATAGCAATGTGAGAGCGTTCCTATCGAGATGGCGTCATCGACAACATAGCAATGTGAGAGCGCTATTTAGACAATCGTCATCGGCAAAATAGCAACCCGAGAGCGCTAATTATACGGGCACCATCATCGGCAACGTAGCAATGCGAGATCGCCGTGAAGAGATCATCACGGGCCACGAAACAACACGAGGAGGGGGTCGTCATTGGCACCATCATCGCCCAACTCGCAATGCGAGTGCTCGTGATAGAACAACAACAACCGCCGTTCGCCACTAGGCGGCAGTCACGCTTCCAACGGCGCTCACGGCAGACGAGGTGCACTTTGAGGCTATCCGAAGTTTCGATTTAAAGCGTTCGTGACTGCAGGGATTCATATTCTTGGTTCTTTCGGTAAAGTCACGTAGAAGGGAAATAATAAAATATAAAATAAAACGTAATAAAATAAAATGCTCACGACGTTTCGGCCACAACGCAAGCAGCCGTCCTCAGGTGAAGAAACAGAACGAACCAAGAATATGAATCCCGGCAGTCACGAAAGCTTCACATTGAAATTTAACCGCCTCTACGGGGAGGGATTCCACATAACTTTGAGATCCTTCAACAAACTCCGGTATAAGAAGGCTCAGCTAATCGAGTCTCTCACCTTTCTGAAGAGATGCCGCGACTCTAAGCTTAAAATACGCTGCCAAGCTTGGTGGTGTTCATTAGGACGCTGTCTTTCACCTGAGGACGGCTGCTTGCGTTGTGGCCGAAACGTCGCGAGAATTTTACTTCATATGTTTTATTATGTTATTATTTCCCTTCTACGTGACTTTACCGAAAGAACCAAGAATATCGCTATCCGAAGTGTCGAAGGCTCTCGAGCAGGAGGTGACGGGACAGACCCAGTAGTTGTTGTGGGTTGACTGACTGAGATGGCTGGCAGATGCACCACCGCCTTGTGCTCCCCACTGCGCCAACTTGCCTCGTTTTAGCCGCTCATCATGTGCAGTCCCTGGCAACATAGCAATACGAAAGGAGCTTCTCAGACTTTACATTCTATGGTTGCGTACGGCAATGCTTTGTGTTCACATGAGCTAAATTCCAATACGGTTTCGAGCTTCTGTAGAGAGAGCTTTTTTGATGTGTTTGTGATTCCTCCTCCGTTGAAGGAGCTCAGAAACCAGCGGTTTACTCTGCGGTCCGTACCTAGGGGACCTACTGGCCAGTTTCTAAAATGATGAAAAATATAAGTAGAATTGACCTGTTCCGGCAATAGAACAGGAGTTGTGTTAAGATGTTCAAACACCAAATAGATGATCTTTTGCAAGGAATCAAGTTATTGCGTTAACCACACACAGCGCTTGTGGTGAACATGCAAACACAAACATGGCTCTGATAAAGGATACATGCTCTTTGCTTCTTTCGGTAAAGTCACGTAGGTGTAAAATAAAATAAATAAAATCACGACGTTTCGGGCGCAACACAAGCGTCCATCATCAGGTGGGAAAACCACTGCAAGAAACAACTGCTGAAGTGGGTAGAAGGACTCTCGTAATACGAGGTTATATAGGTAAGAGGGGGGGGGGGGCAGGGAGGAGAGGGGGTGGGGGTGCTGGATGAAGAGCAGCTAGAAAGGATCAAAGAGCAAAAGCAAAGGGGAGATTTTATTTTCTACCCACGTGACTTTACCGAGAGAACCAAAGAGTATGGATCCCTACAGTCACGAAAACTTCAAAGCTATCAAGAACACATGATGCATTTGTCTTTGAAACTGATTGGCCTACACCAGAAGACAGTCTTCTCTACGGCTTTGTCTCTCCAGTGTCAGACCAGAGAATGCCAAAAGGCGAAACAGCACAAAGACAATGCGGGACACTTATTAGCTCGGGTTGAGCAGTGATATCGATCTTTTCGCCCAGAAAGGGTAAAAACGATTCTTATTTTTCATCACTTTGAATACTGACTGCTTCACCCGACCTAGAAGTGTTCTGATACTTGCATCGTCTTTGTACTGCTCGCCTTTTGCTGTTCTCTGGTCTGACACTGGTGGTGAGACGAGGCCATGAAGAAGGCTGCTGCCTCTGGTGTAGGCCAATCAATTTCAAAGACAATGCAGATACTATGAGAGCACGTTTGTTTGCGTGTTTTGCCACATGTATGTGTGGTTAATGCGAACTTGATGCCTCGCAAAAAGGGTTTCTAATTTGGCGTTTGAACATCTTAATGCTACTCCTGTTGCATTGCCAGATAGGGTAAAACCTCTTCTTATTGCTCATCTATACGGTTCATAGGCTTGGGTTGCACGACCACACAATCTGTGGGGTGTCTTGAATTTACCGCCCACGAAGGAGATGCGCACATCATCCTGCTGATGTTCTGATGCGGTGGACGATTTACAACCGCATTGTTCTCGAGACATGTCTCAGCCGGGAGGTCGTGATGCTGCGGGGGTCTAGAACGAGATGTTACTGGTAGGAACCCACTGGTTCCACCAGCCCACAGGATATTATTGTGTCCGTCCGTCGTGCAGGGAGGGGCTGGGTGGGGAGGGGAGGGGAGGGTGGAGAGGGGCTGGGTGGGGAGGGTGGGGCTGGGTGGGGAGGGGAGGGTGGGGAGGCGCTGGGTTGGGAGGGTGGGGAGGGGCTGGGTGGGGAGGGTGGGGAGGGGCTGGGTGGGGAGGGTGGGGCTGGGTGGGGGTGGGGCTGGGTGGGGAGGGGCTGGTCACCCCGTGGTGCCCTTATAAAACTCAACGTTTAACCTACTCACGCCGGCTTGTGCCCACCCTCACAGTCGGGCATATTTGCGGAATACACCACGCCGCCGTTGACCCTGGCCATTGACCGAGCAACCCAACGTTGCTACCAGCTCCCTCCGCAAGAATGTGTTTAAATCTGCGCGTCTGCGTTGTTCCACTCACTTCCTTATGAGTCATGGACGGTGCAACAACCAACCCAAGCGGTTGCACTTTCGCTGGGCTGGGTGGTTTGTTGCAGGAATATTTGCGGTTCGAAATCAAGTGTTGAACCCCCTCTCTACGTCCCTAGCCGCTTCACGGAGGATGTTAAAGATCCCCCCCCCCCCCCCTGACGTCGTTCGCAAAAAGTAGGCCACGTGTGTGTGTGTGTGCGGGCACCCTGGTCCACTTTTTAATTGACAATTACTCTTGGAATCTTCACCACGAACATCGCCCCACTGCCGCTGGCGAAAAACCTGGCAACGCCCTCCCGAAAAACAGTCACGAGCAAAAAATAGACGAGCGGACACCACCGTCTTGCGCGTAGAGTACCGTTAGCGAGCGCCTATTAAGGCCGGCACCGTTGCACAGAAGAGCGGGTGCTCTAACGCCAACAAAGACAAAGATCCCCCGTGTAGCCTTAACTATATGTTGGGGCAAGCGTTGTTAGCGAGCACCTATGAAGGCCGGCACGGCACACGAAGGGATGGGTGGCCAACACCACGCCCGGCCGCCTTTGTCTCCGCAGTGGCGATGTTTACTACACACCGCACCAGGTACTCATTTGAGGCTGAGTCTACCTAGGGGAGGCTCAGGGCCGACTCAGATAATCGTCACTGGTGTTGGTGGCCGTGAGCGTAAGTCAAACTCGGGTCGCCGGGTTTGTAGCACAGCGCGCAAACCACTACACTGCCGCTCCCCACACAAACACACAAGTTACACAGAGTCACACAGACAACAACAACAACCGCCATTCACCACTAAGTGGTGGTGACGTCACCACGACGCTTGTGCCAGGCTATGTGCACCTTGAGGCCACGTGAAGTGTCGAACGCCTGCTGGCAGGAGGTCACGGGGCAGACCCAGATGCCACAGGTCGACTGACTGAGATGACTGAGATGACTGGCTGATGCACCACCTGTGCCCCCTACTGTGCCAACTTGTGAGCGTCGCTCCCCCGCCCTTCGTTGTTGTTGGAGGGCGACTGCCTCCAACTGCCCAGTAGCATCCTTCACGAGTCTCCTCCACAGAGGCCGATCTTGACACCGCTGGTACCAGTCATCGGCAAGTCCACTCAGCTCTACATCGTCCTGTACCACATCACTCCATCTCTTCTCTAGCCCCCTCGATCCAGCCGAACAAAAGCTGTTTAGGCATGCGGTGGCTGGGCATGCGGGCTACATGACCCAGCCAACGCAGCCTTGCCTGCCGGAGGAGCTCATCGATGGGGCTTTGTCCAGATCTTTCGAAGATTTGTGAGCTCCTCACACAATCCAGCCTGGTTAAACCCAGGATGGATCGTAGGCAGGCCAGCCTAAATGTTTCTAACCGGCGAAGATGCTCCATTAGGGGGGTCCACATTTCGCAAGCGTAGAAAAGGGAGGGAATGACCGTGGCCGAGAAGACCTGAAGCTTTGTGCGAAGATAATGCCACTTGACTGATTCGGAGTGAGACCTCTGCTGTTTAACCGTAGCCGATCATGAGCATACCGCCAAGGTATGGGAAACTCTCCACTCTCTCCACACAGTCACACAGACACACAGTCACACAGACACACACAGATACACGCAGACACATACGCAGACAACAACAACAACCGCCATTCGCCACTAAGTGGCGGTGACGTCACCACGACGCTTGTGCCAGGCCATGTGCACCTTGAGGCCAGGTGCCACAGGTCGACTGACTGAGATGACTGGCTGATGCACCACACTGACACACACACAGACATACACAGACACACACACACGCACATTGACACACTGACATACACACATTGACACACACAAACTCACACACAGACTCACACACACAGACTCACACACAGACACACACCGACACACACACACACATACACACACAGATACACACATACACACACAGATACACACATA
This sequence comes from Lampetra fluviatilis, assembly GCF_964198595.1. Taxonomy (NCBI): domain Eukaryota; kingdom Metazoa; phylum Chordata; class Hyperoartia; order Petromyzontiformes; family Petromyzontidae; genus Lampetra; species Lampetra fluviatilis. The sequence goes on along the minus strand of NC_136332.1, from coordinate 2,611,437 downwards.
CACACACAGATACACACAGATACACACACACAAACTGACACACACATTGACACACACACACCGACACAGACACACACAGATACACACAGATACACAGACACACAGACACGCATACACAGGCACACACGCAGACACACAGAGACACACACACACAGAGACACACACACAGCCACACTGACTTTTATCACCCTCGTAGGAAACACAAATACACCGCGGTGTGATCTCCGGTTACTGCTCATTAATAGCCACTCACTGCGCCCGCTTGCCAGCCACAATACCCCAGCTATTCTTGGGCCGCAGACAACTGAACAAACATTAAATTGGCCGAGGCAGAGGCCAGGGTGGTGCAAAGACAAAGATCCCCCGTATAGCCTTAACAAACTGTTGGGGCAAGTGCTGTTAGCGAGCAGCACCAGCGGCAATGTTTACTGCACATCCCACCGGGTACTCATTTGAGGCTGAGTCGACCTAGGGGAGGCCAAACACCGGTTCAGATAATCGTCATCGGTGTTGGCCGTGAGCGGGAATCTAACTCGGGTCACCGGGGTCGCAGCGCAGCGTAGCGCTAACCACTACATCACCCCTCCCCACCCAGAGACAGAGGCCAGGGTGGGGTCACAACCAGAATCACAAACCAGCCAGCTCCCAGGTTCAAGGCTCAAGCCCTGGGTCTCTGGGTGTCTCTCTCTCTGAAAGGATATTCGTAATGGCCATGTCAAAGGCACTTGAGCCATGTCTGTTGAGATCTCTGTTGTACACAGAACAGAGGTCGCAAACGGGTTTTGATTCCTTACCCGTACCCGTACCCGGCCGCACCAGGGTCGCAATCGGGTACCCGTACCCTACCCAATACCCGGCTACCCGTACCCGGCCGGGTATCGGGGAGGGTACGGGTACCCGATTGCGACTTTTGGGATGAAGCCACGTTGCAGGCGCGGGTGGGTTGATTCTAGGAACATGAATTGTGAGAAGAGACAAGACGTTGGGAAATGAGTGACAAACGGTTACTCACCAGTGACTCACGGCCTACCCGTACCCGGCCGCACCAGGGTCGCAAACGGGTACCCGTACCCGGCCGGGTACGGGTAGCCGGGTATCGGGTAGGGTACGGGTATCGAGTACCCGGTTGCGACCTCTGACACAGAACAAAGCCCCCGGGTGTGGGTGAAACGATAACATCAAACTTTGAGTTGATTTTGTTTAACCCAAGTGGAAGCTCGGGAGACCAGCGTGTGTCATTTGCGAGATATGACTTGGAGCATTAGTCCGCCGCTAGAGGGCGATGATTGATGCCCTGTAATTTACACTATTTGGACACACATTTGTCGGATGGCCAACAGGAGGAACATTTAAAACGCGTTGTTGTTTGGAAAAATTGGAAGGAACCGAAAAGAGGGGAAGACCTACCAATAGAATTGGTTGACGACGACTTCATGAGAGATTTGGGGCCACCAGAGAAATGTGGCCACTAGCTTGAGCATATTGGCAGCACCGCAAGACGAAGAGGAAAGTGGACAACAACAAAATGACGACACGGTGGCAGTGGACACCCACGGGACCACCTGCCACATGGGTCGCGGTGGTGATGAAATTGCGGTGTCAATTTTCGAATTTCACCAATTTCAAGACCTGAGGTCGACACACACCGCGGTATTAAGCAGGGTGGCCGCTTGATCCGAACCGTGAATCTCTGCAGCAGCAGCAGCAGCAGCAACAACATCAACAAGATCATCAACAACAAGAAGAAGGGGCGAACGCGCTTACTGCAGGGCAGGGTCACTGCCCCAATCATCGGGGCGAGATGCGGGAAGTCAAAACCGACAACTTAGAAGTCAGAAGCGCCGCGTATCTCGTTGGCTGCTCAAGGAGGCTTTGAGAAATTGTTGAATCGTTCTCCAACTCGCCGGTGCCCGAGGCTGAAACAAAAAATAACAATGACGGTGGGCGCCTCGTTTTTAAACACTTGCGCTCATGGGCGAGTAAATGTCTGGTCGTCGGGTGGTGGAGGAGGGGGGTCTTGACGACAACAAATTTGGCCAACCCCCAACTCGATCGAGTAAATGACAACATTCGCCGAGGGGGAAACCAGCGCCCTCCTCCGCTGTCAATTTGGACGCGCGTGCACACCTGACACAAACGTGACGCGCGTGCAACGCGACGCAACCGGGCGCAACGTGCAACGGGTTGCGCGCGCGTCGCGGCACGCGGAATCCTGGGGCCCTTGCGGACTCCAAATATAAGCAGCAGGCGTCAGGGTCGGCATCGAAGCCACGACCCTTCTGCATACCAGGCGAGGTAGTTAACGTCTCCTAGCCACAGTGATAATGATGAGAGAGAAACACTCAAACTCCAAATATACAGCAGGCGTTGTTAGGGTAGGGATCGACTCAACTCCACACCCCATCCCCCCCATCTGCATTCCTTGCGCCAAAAATCAGCGCAGCCCTTTGAAAAAAAATAAAACTCCCGGAGAATATCGGAGATCGTCAGAGTGGGGATACTTTTTGTTGTCGTCGTAGTTGTACGAGAGTTAGAAAGTAAATTTTGCTCGGCAGATTGGAGGTGGAAAGTCTGCGATAAGGGAACTTAATCTGGACTAATCCTCGCTAAAGGTCGAACACGCCTCGACTCGTACCCCCCACCCCACCCCCTTTGAGAAATGCTCATCAATGCCAAAAGATACTGGGCCTGTATCGTCAGTAAGCGACGACCGAGAGACGGACTTATCACTTGAATCGCCGTTGCTGACCACAGACCCACAACAGTTGCCGGCGAGCCAAGCTGCCGGCAGCGAACGGCACCGGTAAAGTTGCGATCAAAAGTCGGAGTCATTGCCCTGCTGCCGCACAAATGAGCCGTGAGGGCGTCGTGGTGGGCATTCCACGTTACTACGGCGGGGGAGAGTCCATCCACGAGACATCCACTGTGAGCCCATTTGTATCCACTCGCCCCGAGGGATGATTGGCTGAGTCAACCCCCCAAGGAGGATTTGAGCTCGCAACTTCGTGGTTGCGAGCCCATCGCAACCACAAAGCGTGAACGCGTTTCTTTAACTGAGCGAGGTTGTTGTAAGAGCTGAGTTGGGGGGGGGGGTAAAGACGATGACGATGAAAGGTGAATTGCAAGTGGAGCAGCGCGAGAGAAGACGCAGAGAGGGAAGGGAGATGACCTGTAGGGTGGTGAGTGGGTGACTGAGTGGGTGGGTGGGTGAGTTGGTGTGTTGTTGTGGCGCGCAGTGTGGTGAGTGGGTGGGTGAGTGAGTGGATGGGTGGGTGGGTGAGTGTGTTGTTGTGACTTACAGTGTGGTGAGTGGGTGACTGAGTGGGTGAGTCAGTGGGTGAATGAGTGACTGGGCGAGTGAGTGAGTGAGTGGGTAAATGGGTGGGTGAGTGGGTGAGTGAGTGAGTGGGTGGGTGGGTGAGTGAGTGAGTTGTTGTGACCTGCATTGTGGTGGCGAATGAGACAAGGCAGCCAGCGTCTTGTTGACCGAGTCCTCAGCGTGGTCGGAGGAATTCGTGAGTGAAGTTCACGTCAAAGTAACAACGGTAGTAGCAATAGAAGAGCGATAAGGAGGCAAGATCAGCTCGCTGAGCTACCTCATCCGAGCGGTCACACGACGGCCGCATTACTCGTCAGGCTCAGCAGCCATTTAAGACGCTTTGGTTCTTCTCGTCCGTGCCAAAGCCGCGTTAACTCCTCACCATTCGTAGCGATAGAAGAGTGATCACGCACAGAGGGTGGCACGGCACGGTCGACATTGAGCCGCTGAGTAGCGGAGTCGAGGGTTCTAGGCCCTTGTATGGTAGCACAGAGGTCCACTTTGAGGACGCTCGTGGTTTGGTGTTCGTTAAGTCGAAGTGTTGCTCGGTGCGAAACCCCTACCATTGCATCACGTCACGAGACGCACTTCTGTCACGTGGCACTCGAGCCCACATGTCCACAGAGCTGGAATAAGCGGCATGAAGTGGCAAACACACGTGAACGTGGGGCACCTGGATGGTGGCCAAAACCGGGTTTAATCACAATGCGGTTTAGGTGAGTCTATTCGTTTCTCTGTTGAGTTTATCGGTTTCTGTGTGAGTCTGTGGGTCTCTATGTTGAGTCTATGGGTCTCTATGTTGAGTCTATGGGTCTCTATGTTGAGTTGATCGGTCTCTGTGTGAGTCTGTGGGTCTCTATGTTGAGTTCATCAGTCTCTGTGTGAGTCTGTGGGTATCTATGTTGAGTTCATCAGTCTCTGTGTGAGTCTGTGGGTCTCTATGTTGAGTCTATGGGTCTCTATATTGAGTCTATCGGTCTCTATGTGAGTCTGTGGATCTCTATGTAGTTGATCGGTCTCTATGTGAGTCTATTAGTCTCTATGTTGAGTCTATGTGTCTCTATGTTGAGTTTATCGGTCTCTGCGTGACTCTGGGGGTCTCTATGTTGAGTCTATGGGTCTCTGTGTGAGTCTATGGGTCTCTATGTTGAGTTCATCAGTCTCTGTGTGAGTCTGTGGGTCTCTGTGTTGAGTCTATCGGTCTCTATGTTGAGTCTATGGGTCTCTATGTTGAGTTCATCAGTCTCTGTGTGAGTCTATGGGTCTCTATCTTGAGTTTCTGTATCTCTATGTAGTTAATCGGTCTCTATGTTGAGTCTATGTGTCTATATTGAGTTGATCGGTCTCTATTTGAGTCTGTGGGTCTCTACGTTCAGTGTATGGGTCTCTATGTTCAGTTGATCGGTCTTTGTGTGAGTCTGTGGGTCTCTACGTTGAGTCTATGGGTCTCGATGTGAGTCTATTAGTCTCTATGTTGAGTCTATGGGTCTCTATGTTGAGTTGATCGGTCTCTGTGTAAGTCTGTGGGTCTCTACGTTGAGTCTATGGGTCTCTATGTTGAGTTGATCGGTCTCTGTGTGAGTCTGTGGGTCTCTATGTTGAGTCTATGGGTCTCGATGTGAGTCTATTAGTCTCTATGTTGAGTCTATGGGTCTCTATGTTGAGTTGATCGGTCTCTGTGTGAGTCTGTGGGTCTCTACGTTGAGTTTATGGGTCTCTATATTGAGTTGATCGGTCTCTGTGTGAGTCTGTGAGTCTCTACGTTGAGTCTATGGGTCTCTATGTTGAGTTGATCGGTCTCTGTGTGAGTCTGTGTGTCTCTACGTTGAGTCTATGGGTCTCGATGTGAGTCTATTAGTCTCTATGTTGAGTCTATGGGTCTCTATGTTGAGTTGATCGGTCTCTGTGTGAGTCTGTGGGTCTCCACGTTGAGTCTATGGATCTATATGTTGAGTTGATCAGTCTCTGTGTGAGTCTATGGGTCTCTATTATGAGTTGATCGGTCTCTGTGTGAGTCTGTGGGTCTCTACGTTGAGTCTATGGATCTCTATGTTGAGTTGATCGGTCTCTGTGTGAGTCTATGGGTCTCTATGTTGAGTCTATGGGTCTTTATGTTGAGTTTATCAGTCTCTGTGTGAGTCTGTGGGTCTCTACGTTGAGTCTATGGGTCTCGATGTGAGTCTATTAATCTCTATGTTGAGTCTATAGGTCTCTATGTTGAGTTTATCAGTCTCTGTGTGAGTCTGTGGGTCATTACGTTGAGTATATTGGTCTCTATGTTGAGTTTATCGGTCTCTGTGTGAGGCTGTGGGTCTCTACGTTGAGTCTATGGGTCTCTATATTGAGTTGATCGGTCTCTGTGTGAGTCTGTGGGTCTCTATATTGAGTTGATCGGTCTCTGTGTGAGTCTGTGGGTCTCTACGTTGAGTCTATAGATCTCTATGTTGAGTTGATCGGTTTCTATGTTGAGTCAATGGGTCTCGATGTGAGTCTATTAATATCTATGTTGAGTCTATGGGTCTCTATGTTGAGTTTATCAGTCTCTTTTGAGTCTGTGGGTCTCTACGTTGAGTCTATGGGTCTCGATGTGAGTCTATTTATCTCTATGTTGAGTCTATGGGTCTCTATGTTGAGTTTATCAGTCTCTGTGTGAGTCTGTGGGTCTCTACGTTGAGTCTATGGGTCTCTATGTTGAGTTTATCGGTCTCTGTGTGAGGCTGTGGGTCTCTACGTTGAGTCTATGGGTCTCTATGTTGAGTTGATCGGTCTCTGTATGAGTCTGTGGGTCTCTACGTTGAGTCTATGGGTCTCGATGTGAGTAGCCGTTTTGTACTTGGTTCTAGATTGCCTTTCTGAGCGTTATCCCCACTGGTCACCTCTTGGAACAGGCTTCTTGCAATCTCTTCCCATTACAATCAACGTCGCCATCTCTTTCTTCCCTTCGGCCTTCCGCCAGACCCTGCAGCTCGTTGCCAATGTAAACGCTCGACCTCCACGGCCCCAAATGAAGGCATTCGAGCGTTGTATTTTACATGCTTTTATTTAACTCACTCTGTCTGTTGTTGTCGTTACCGCAAATCCTGTAACTCAATTTTAACCCATTTCCCAATGTGGTATCGACTGCAAACTTCGTATAGCTATGTCTTACTGATGGCAATACTATATTCTATCATAAAAAATAAAAAAATATTAATTTTTAAACAATCTTTTTACACGCTTTCTATTAACTCACTCGGTCTGTTGTTATTGTCGTATCCTCAAATCTTGTAACTCAATTTTAACCCACTTCCCAATGTGGTATCGACTGCAAACTTGGTATACTTATGTCATACTGATGACAATACTATATTCTATCATTAAAAAAATATATATTTTTAAACATTCTTTTTCGTATGTTTCGGCTTGGGTCTAATTGTCCACGATCAATTAACGTTGGCTGTAAATCACCACGGTCCCTTACGTTATGGCAAGCTTCGGGGCCACTTCCTGGAGTCGTGGAGTTCTGCCATTATGAGTACGGTACATTTCATTAAAGCGTGTTTAAAAAAAGAGTATTTTTAAATATTACTTATTTCTTTTTTGTTTACCCAGGTGGTGAGAAGTCCCGAGAGACACAGACAGCAAGGGTAGAGTCTCAATCGCAGGAGCGACTGACCTGGATCACCAAAATAACAATCTCATCATCACCACAAATTAGCACGGGACGGCGCTCAGCCTTGTGGGAATTCCATATTCCCATGGTAGGAGACATTCCGTCCGTGGGATGAGCGCGGCGGTGATACTCACATTCGTGTCATCCAACTCAGCACCAAAAACAGCCCCGCTCGTCAAGTCCGACCCGCCGCTAAAACCCGAGCCGCGTGAAATGTGGATTTCTGGGGATGAGAGATTCCATGGCATCTGCCAAGCGACCTCCCGTGTTCATGGAAAGGGTTAAGTCAGTGTTGTGGATGTGGCCACGTGTCAACTCCCTGCCCCCCACCCTCCCAGTCACACTCCACAGAGCCATCCACATTAGCGCGGCGCTCCTGCGTCCGCTAAAGCAGCGCGCACAAAGAGACGGCATCAGGGACTCGGCTCCAGGAGACTGTACCTCAGGGTCTTGAAAGGAGACCGGATCTCAGGGTCTTGAAAGGAGACCGGGTCTCAGGGTCTTGAAAGGAGACCGGGTCTCAGGGTCTTGAAAGGAGACCGGGTCTCAGGGTCTTGAAAGGAGACCGGGTCTCAGGGTCTTGAAAGGAGACCGAGTCTCAGGTACTTGAAAGGAAACCAGGTCTCAGGGTCTTGAAAGGAGACCGGGTCTCAGGTACTTGAAAGGAAACCAGGTCTCAGGGTCTTGAAAGGACACCAGGTCTCAGGGTCTTGAAAGGAGACCGGGTCTCAGGGTCTTTAAAGGAGACCGGATCTCAGGTACTTGAAAGGAAACCAGGTCTCATGGTCTTGAAAGGAGACCGGGTCTCAGGTACTTGCAAGGAAACCAGGTCTCAGGGTCTTGAAAGGAGACCGGGTCTCAGGGTCTTGAAAGGAGACCGGGTCTCAGGGTCTTGAAAGGAGAACGGGTCTCAGGGTCTTAAAAGGAGACCGGGTCTCAGGGTCTTAAAAAGGAGACCGGGTCTCAGGGTCTTGAAAAGAGATCGGGTCTCAGGGTCTTTAAATGAGACCGGGTCTCAGGGTTCTGAAAGGAGACTGGGTCTCAGGGTCTTGAAAGGAGACTGGGTCTCAGGGCTTCGCGATTCAGCCACCAACGTGACTTCCCTTCCATCAATGCGCCGACCCCTCCGGCACACGGCATCGATAGTGAACTTCGCCCTGGCGCAGACACCCGCGGTGACATCACCGCCGCCAGCCGCCAACCGCGACAATTAATTCCGACGACTGCGTTGCCATATTTAACCGTGGCCAGGGGCATCGAGTCACGCTCATGAATTCGTCTCGGGTGACAAATGGCAACAGCCTCTGCGCGTCGGTGCGGCTCGCCACCGTTTACTGCCACCGAGGCCAACACGCGCGGCATTGCGGGGCCCCTGTCGAGAGATATAAATTGTCCCGCTCGATCGCGGTTGGGAACGAAGCCGCTTTTCGCCAGCGCTGCCGTTGCCCCTTGCAAGTTGTGGTTTGCTTCACGCGCGATCGGGGCCAGTGCCGGAGGAAGCTAGTGCGGGGCCGGTAGCATATGTTGCTATAAAGGGGCCTTGAATAAATAAAAAAACACGTAAATATTAAAACACACATTTTTTTACTTGCACAATAAAGGAATTGATTTTTTTCATTTGGTATAAAGACAGATAATACGACAAATCGCGAAGGCGGTATAGTACTATAGTAATAGAGCAAGTGCAGAATCACTGAACCGGAATTGATAGCTTGAAAGCGTTTAGCGCGGGGCCCTTGAAAGTGCGGGGCCCGTAGCATTTGCAGCTACTTTAGCTGACAGATGACTGGCCGATGTGCCACCTGTGCCCCCTATGGTGCCAGGCTAGGTGCAGGAGGTCACGGGACAGACCCAGCAGGTGCCATGGGTTAGCTGACTGAGATGACCGGTAGATGCACTCCACCTGTGCCCTCTGCTGTGCCAACTCGCTGGACATTACCCTGCCAGCGCTCTGTACGTTGTTGCGAGCGTCGCTCCTTTGCCCTCGCTGTTGTTGGAGGGCGACTGTCTCCAACTGCCCGAGAAGCAGCGTCCTTCACGAGCCTCCTCACCACACCCACAGCGCAGCATCGATTCGTTTCCCACCTTCAGGAAGCACCGAGAGGCGACGCAGCTGTTCCAGGGGACTGAGAGCTGCCATCCGCCTCGCCTCAGAGTCGTGCTCGAATTTTAGTCGGATTTAGAAATTGCGTTACAAGTTGCAGCTCCAGATTCGGCTCCAGGAGACCGGGTTTCAGCATCTTGAGACTCTGCTCCAGGATACCGGGTCTCAGTGTCTTGAGACTCGGCTCCAAGAGACCGGGTCTCAGAGTCTTGAGACTCGGCTCCAGGATACCGGGTTTCAGTGTCTTGAGACTCGGCTCCAGGAGACCGGGTCTCAGTGTCTTGAGATTCGGCTGCAGGAGAGCGGGTCTCAGTGTCTTGAGACTCGGCTCCAGGAGACCGGGTCTCAGAGTCTTGAGACTCGGCTCCAGGATACCGGGTTTCAGTGTCTTGAGACTCGGCTGCAGGAGAGCGGGTCTCAGTGTCTTGAGACTCGGCTAAATTTGCTCAAAGTTAATTTGAGTCAACGTGACTGACTAACCGGCAAGAGCAGCAGTGGTTCAGTTAAAGACAAACCGTGGATCGGTTTCATCATAATCAGCACACCGTATGGTCACCAATGTTCACCGCCGCAAAGTCTGTCTCTGGCAACCAAATATGGGGGAGCCTTCATTTTTTTCCCACGTCGCTTGAAAGCGCGGTCGCCACCCGCATCTTACGCACGCAAAGAATGAAGCAGAATTATTTAAATGTCCCAGTTTTTTAAGGGGCCCGCGACGGAGGAGGCAGTGAATGTGTTGCCGCAGTGAGTGTGATGACGAGAGAGGGCGCATGATTACAGAGGACCAGGTTCAGAAGTCCGGCCCTGGCTGGGAATGGAACCAAGGTCACCGCGTTATGATGAAGCAAGCACCAACCGCTGCGCCACCGCTCCCCACTCACTAAAAAAGATGCCCCCGAAAAATCCTTAACAGACTGTTGGGGCAAGTGCTGTTAGCGAAGGCCAGAACGGTACACGAGGGGGTGGGTGGCCAGCACCAAACCCGACCGCCTTTGTCTCCCCAGTGACGATGTTTACTACACACCGCACCAGGTACTTATTTTAGTCGACCTAGGGGAGGCCCAGTACCGTTTCAAATAATCGTCACTGGTGTTGGCCGTGAGCGGGAATCGAACTCAGTTCGCCGGGTTCATAGCGCAGCGCAATAACCAATACACTACCGCTCCCCACCTCACATACACACACCACATACATACACACACATCACACACACACACACCATACACACACCACATACACACACCACACACATACACACACCACATACACACATAAATCACACCACACACACACAGATACACCACATACACATACACACACAGCACACACACAGATGCACACACCACATACACACACACCACACACACACACCACACACCATACACACACCACATACACACACCACACAGATACACACACCACATACACACATAAACCACACCACACACACACAGATATACCACATATACATACACGCACAGCACACAAACACAGATACACACACTACATACACACACCACACACACACACAGACACACACACAGACACATACACACAACACACACACACCACACACACACCACATACACACACACCACACACACACACACCACACACACACACCATACACACAGATACACACACTATATGAACACACACCACACACACCACATACACACATAAACCACACCACACACACACAGATACACCACATACACATACACGCACAGCACACACACACAGATACACACACTACATACACACACCACACACGCACACAGATACACACACCACATACACACACCACACACATATATACACACACCACATACACACAGATACACACACCATACACACCACATACATACACACACCACACACACACACCATACACACACAGATACAAACACCACATACACACACCACACACACACCACATACACACATAAACCACACCACACACACACAGATACACCACATACACATACACACAGCACACACACACCATACACACACACAGACACATACACACAACACACACACACCACACACACACCACATACACACACACCCCACACACACACACCACACACACACCATACACACAGATACACACACCATATACACACACACCACACACACCACATACACACATAAACCACACCACACACACACAGATACACCACATACACATACACACACAGCACACACACAGATGCACACACCACATACACACACAGCACACATACACCATACACACAACATACACACCACACACACATACACACCACACACACACAGATAAACACACCACAAACTCACACACCACACACACACCACACACACACAGATACACACACCATATACACACACCACATACACACACAAACCACACCACATACACACAGATACACCACATACACATACACACACAGCACACACACAGATACACACACCATACACACCACACACACACAGATACACACCACACACACCACACACACAGACACACACACCACACACACATATACACACACCACACACACACAGATACACACACCATACACACCACACAACAACAACCGCCATTCGCCACTAAGTGGCGGTGACGTCACCACGACGCTTGTGCCAGGCCATGTGCACCTTGAGGCCACGTGAAGTGTCGAACGCCCGCTGGCAGGAGGTCACGGGGCAGACCCAGCAGGTGCCACGGGTCGACTGACCGAGATGACCGAGATGACTGGCTGATGCACCACCTGTGCCCCCTACTGTGCCAACTTGCTGTGCTTTAGCCACCCGGCGCTCCGCTCGTTGTTGTGAGCGTCGCTCCTCCGCCCTCCGTTGTTGTTGGAGGGCGACTGCCTCCAACTGCCCAGTAGCGTCCTTCACGAGCCTCCTCCACTGAGGCCGATCTTGACACCGCTGGTACCAGTCATCGGCAAGTCCACTCAGCTCCACGTCCTCCTGTACCACATCACTCCATCTCTTCTCTAGCCCGTGCTGCGCCCGTTTAGCCCCCTCGATCCGGCCGAACAAAAGCTGTTTAGGCATGCGGTGGCTGGGCATGCGGGCTACATGACCCAGCCAACGCAGCCTTGCCTGCCGGAGGAGCTCACTGATGGGACTTTGCCCAGATCTTTCAAGGACTTGTGAGCTCCTCACACAATCCAGCCTGGTTAAACCCAGGATGGATCGTAGGCAGGCCAGCCTAAATGTTTCCAACCGGCGAAGATGCTCCACTAGGGGGGTCCACGTTTCGCAAGCATAGAGAAGGGAGGGAATGACCGTGGCCGAGAAGACCTGAAGCTTCGTGCGGAGCGACAGACCAGGTAGCTTCCACACAGCGTTACGCAACCGATGAAAAGATATTGCCGCTCGACTGATTCGGAGTGAGACCTCTGCTGATAAACTGGAGCCGGTCATGAGCACACTGCCCAGGTATGGGAAACTCTCTACTCTCTCCACAACTGCCCCATCACCGATTGGGAGTTGTGGGGGTGGAGTGCCCGATGGTACAAAATACCCAGGCAGGTGCTTAGTTTTGGTGGGGCTGATGGTAAGGCCCCACCTCTTAGTGGCACGCTCCAGTCTCAGCAGCAGCGTCTCCAACTCCTCTTCTGAATGAGCAGCTATTACCAAATCATCGGCATACATAACGTGGTTGACCAATAGGGAGCCATCCCTTGATCGCACCCGGGCGTCGATCAGCCTCCCATTGTATCTGTACCAAATGGTAATTCCCCCGGTACAGCTATTGAAGGCTTCACGAACTACGCAGTCGAAATAGATGTTAAATAATGTGGGAGCCAGAGGACATCCCTGTCGCACCCCAAGGTGTACAGGGAAAGGCTCCGACTCCCGGCCACGTAGTTTTACCCGGGCCCGCTCACCATCATGAAGGTCCTTAATGATCGTGAGCAGAGGGTCAGGGACTCCGAAAGCACGAAGAACAACCCAGAGCCCAGTCCTACTGATGGTATCATAGGCCTTGACCAGGTCAATAAAGCAGAGATGTAGGTCTTTTTGGAATTCCCTACACCTCTGCTGTAGCAGACGGACAGAAAATATGGCATCTGTGCAGGACCGCCCTTTCCTGAAACCACATTGGGGCTCCGCAAGCCTCTCCTCAGCATGCCTAGCAAGGCGATGTTGAATAATCCTTGCCAGGACCTTACCCGGCACACTGAGGAGTGAGATGCCCCTGTAGTTGTTACAGTCGGTACGGTCCCCCTTCTTAAAGAGGGGGACCACCAGGGCATCCTTCCAGTCCTGCGGAACCCGTCCAGTGGTCCAGACTGTTGTTATGATGTCATATAGGGCAGTCTGTGCACAAACGCCACCCTCCCTCAGCATTTCGCCTGGGAGATCATCTCTGCCCGGTGCCTTCCCTGGTCTCAGACTCCGGATCGCCCTCAGTACTTCCTCAACAGCCGGTACCTCAGCCAGCCACTCACAGGGGGTGACCTCTTCCAATATTTGAGGCACCGCAGCCTCAGCAGGGTTATCCCCACTTTGTGCCATGATGTTTTCCTGGCTGAGAGATTTTCCCTCCCCCAGGACCTCACAGAAATGCTCAGCAAATCTGCAAACCTGTTCCTGGGGGTCGGAGATTGGATCACCGTTTTTTCCTCTAATGATGGTAATAGGTGTGGCGCTGCAGGTTACTTTTTTGATGGAGTTAAATAGTGATTTGTGATCGCGGGCTACTGAGGCAGACTCCATCTCCTCAGCAACCCGCGACCACCACCCATCCTTACAGCGCCTCACGGCTCTCCGAACCTCCGAGCGAAGACTGCGGTAAACCTCCTCATTCTCTGACGTGGGATGCTGTAGGCGATGAGAGTGGGCCTGTCGCTTTTTCTCAATTAACCTGAACACCTCCTCCGTCAGCCAGGGTTCCCGGGGAGGTCTGGACCGCGTACCCAAAGCAGCCATTGCAGCTGCATGAGTCACAGTCTTAAACCTCGCCCATTTACCCTCGACATCAGGTGGAGTGGGGGACGATGCCAACCCCAGCTGCAAGCGATGATGAAATTCTCGCTTGCAACTTTCATCAGCTAACTTAGACCAGGCCACTTTTGGTTGGAATGGGATCCTGGGTGTACACCCACCACCGGAGTGGAAGAATGGCAGGCGCATCTTACAGATGACTAGTCGATGGTCAGAGGGCAGATCAGCTCCACGGTAGGTCCTGGTGTCAAGGACATGGGCTCGCATCCGCTGGTCCGTCACTACGTAGTCCAGCAGATGTTCTTGCTTGGACCCGGCATGCATCCATGATGTTGTGTGGATGCGCCGATGCCGGAAGAGCGTGTTGGTAATTACAAGCCCATGGGCTGCACAAAAATCTAGCAGCCTCCTACCGTTACACACACACACATATACACACACACCACATACACACAGATACACACACCATACACACCACACACACACACACATAAACCACACACCACACACACCACCGAACTTTACAGCTCGGATGATCGGGGTGGGTCGAGCGCAGTGATTTACGCGCTGAGTGTGGGCAATCATTTCTCACGCGTGTCGCGCTCGGCAGCGCATGGTGACAGCCGCACGGGGATATTTAAAAGTGAGTCACTGCGTCTCTCTCAACCGAGGATTCATAATCGCTGTGCCAGCAACATCCGCGTGTGAATTATTACGAGATACATTTTTGGATTAACTGAACATTGTTGTTGTTATTAGTTCGTGTTGCTGTTGTTGTTTGGGGTTTCAGGGGCGGTGACGCGGCCCAGCCGTTCGACAGACGGTTCGAATCCGCGGTGGCTATGAGATGTTAACTACCTCGCCTGGTCTACAGGAGGTTGTGGGTTCCATCCCGACCCTGACGATGCCTGCTGCTGTATATTTGGAGTTTGCGTGTCTCTCTCTCTCGTCATCATCACGATGGCTATGCGATGTTAACTACCTCGCTTGGTCTACAGGAGGTCGTGGGTTCGAACCCGACCCTTAAGATGTTTGCTGCTGTATGTTTAGAGTTTGCGTGTCTCTCTCTCATCATCATCACGGTGGCTAGTAGATGTTAACTACCTCGCCTGGTCTACAGGAGGTCGTGGGTTCTATCCAGGCCACTGCATGCCAGCGTCAGGGGTCCAAAGTTTCCGAATAAAAAAATCACATCGCGAGTTACTCAAAATACTCCCCCGCCCCCCGTGTCGCCTTACCAGACTTGTGGGGCAAGGCGCTGTTAGCCAGGAGCTAACCTACAAAGGGCGGCACGGCACTCGAGGGGGTGGGTGGCCAGCACCACGCCCGGCCGCCTTTGTCTCCCCCAGTGGCGATGTCTACTTTGCAAACTCATTTCTTTAGAGCTGCGTTTGTGCGTTCTTCGTTTGTTGTCCTTCCCCCCCGATTAGCACCGTTGACTACGTGAGGTGCGAAAGAAGTTCTACACATATACATACACCGCACCAGTCACTCACTTGAGGCCGACTCAACCAGGATCGATTCAGATCATCGTCACCGGTGTTGGTGGCCGTGTACGGGAATCGATCTCGGGTCACCGGGTTCGTAGCGCAGCGCCCTAAGTGATACACTACCGCTCCCCACACTCACCCACCCGCTCATTCACACAGCCACTCACTCGCCACACGACAGATCACAACAACACACCCACTCACGCACTCGCCACGCTCCGGGTCATATAACAACTTCTCTGCTTCCAGCGTCTCTCTGCCCCAAAGCTCTTACAATAATAACCCTGCTCAATTCAAGACACTGAAGTTCACAACTCACATCCATTACAACTTTGGCGGTGCTCTTTGTTGCTTGCCCGCTTGACGTTTTTTTTTCCTTTGGTGCTTCTTGTGCGAAATATTAAAAACAAAAAGTCTGTCACGTGCTCTCCTCGTCGTGATCTTGCCTCCTCTCGTATTGGACATTGTCCCAGATATTGAGTTGCAAAGTTTCTCCCAATGCGTCACCCCTACCACGTTCCCTCTGGTCAGTGCTGTGAATCTTCTGATCTCTCGTCAAATGCGTCACCCCTACCACGTTCCCTCTGTTCAGTGCCGTGAATCTTCTGATCTCTCGTCGAATGCGTCACCCCTACCACGTTCCCTCTGTTCAGTGCCGTGAATCTTCTGATCTCTCGTCGAATGCGTCACCCCTACCACGTTGCCTCTCTTCAGTGCCGTGAATCTTCTGATCTCTCGTCGAATGCGTCACCCCTACCACGTTCCCTCTCTTCAGTGCCGTGAATCTTCTGATCTCTCCTCGAATGCGTCACCCCTACCACGTGCCCTCTATTCAGTGCCGTGAATCTTCTGATCTCTCGTCGAATGCGTCACCCCTGCCACGTGCCCTCTATTCAGTGTCGTGAATCTTCTGATCTCTCCTCGAATGCGTCACCCCTACCACGTGCCCTCTATTCAGTGCCGTGAATCTTCTGATCTCTCGTCGAATGCGTCACCCCTGCCACGTGCCCTCTATTCAGTGCCGTGAATCTTCTGATCTCTCGTCGAATGCGTCACCCCTGCCACGTACCCTCTGCTCTGGGTTGTGAATCTCATGCTCCCTCGCCCACTGTCCGCCTCTCGCCCATCTGGCTGCGTCGGCTGCGAGTGTGAATGCTCGGTGCAGGTGAATAGGATTGAGGAGGCTAAGCACCTAACCAGCGCGAGCCACCCCGCCGCGCGTGCCTGCCTGCCAGGGCCACCGAGCCAGCGCCGCTGAGAACCTGAACTTAACGTGTAAGCCCCTGGGTCTGGCTCTCGCTCCCAGTGAGATTCATGGCAGCCACGTGTGGGACACCGAGCCAGATCCGAGGTAATCTTGGGTTTATGGTTGAAGCTTCGGGTCTGATCGTCCCTTTCATTCTCCCAATGTACTTCACAGAGACCCGGAGTCACAGAGGCGGGGCCAGAGTCACCGCTATTGTGGAATTTAACGTTCAAATGCTGGGGGCTGAGTGCAAGGCCGTAGCTACGGAGTCAACATTGGGGGGGACCAAGTCTTCCGGAAGGTCCTGGGGGTCATCCCCCAGAAAAAAAAAATCTCAATTTGAAAACGAATTTCCTGCCATTTGCTGCCTAAAATATTTAAAAAATTCACTAACACATAGGATGGACTGTTTTTCTTTTTTTACAATAATGTATAATAGTGTATTGTATTACATTGCTCTGTTTTTTTCCTATTCTCCTTTTCTTGTTTCATTGTACGTAATGACAGAGATTATGGATTAATAAAGTACAACCATAACCACAATCATATAAACAGAAATCTATTTTATAGCAATATATTGGGGGGGACATCTTGAGCATATTTGAATATTGGGGGGGATGTGTCCCCTCCAATATATATTATAATTACGGCCTTGGCTGAGCGTTTCCCTCTCTCGGCAAGTCCAAAATGGCCGCGTCGATAACAACGAGCCACTGAAATTGGAGCCCTGGGTTCAGATCCCAGGCTGGGTGTCTCTACCTGTCGCTCACCGGGTCAATCGTGGACTTGCAGCCACGGTGAGCTAGAATATTCCAGCTTCTTGGCTTTTGTTTTTGCACTTGAGACTAACCCCTGCTCTTTTGAGCTTTCGTCTGGTTTAACAAAATACAACTCAACTCGACTCAATCCCTGGCCCTGGTTACAATTACAACATCTCGATTTAAAGCTTTCGTGACTTGCAGGGATTCATCTTCTTGGTTCTTTCGGTAAAGTCACGTAGAAGGGAAATAATAAAATAATAAAAACTAAACATAATAAAATCATATAATAATATTATATGAAACATAAAAAATTATATTATATAATAATATAACATTCCTTTATTATCTTTTATTTTTAGTATTTTATTATTTCCCTTCTACGTGACTTTACCGAAAGAACCAAGAAGATGAATTACAACATCACTAAGCCAGCTGTGGAGTTTTTTTTTTTTAAATCATGATTTCGGCAGCCCGTGATTCAACCGATTTACATATTTGTTGTATAAATTTTTTTTATTTTAATTTTACGTGTAGCGAGATCCGCGCTTTGAACGCTGGCTATCGCGTGTCGCGAGATTACCGCTCTGGCCGCGGTCACTCAAAAATAACCGCGCGCCCCGTTCGCCCGTTGCATTGCGCTCTCGAACCGGACCGCTAAAGTCGGGTTGGCTCGGCACCGTCATGGGTTTGCTGAGCGTAAAGTCAAACTTAGCGTCACCTCCTGACCTGCGCCCTAACAGTTTAATGTTGAGTTGTTAATCAGACACCCCCCCCCCCCTTAAACCGGTAATAAGAAAGCAGCTGCGAGCCTGTGTATGTGTGTGTATATCTTTATCTCGCTGACCATATATGTTAGATACGCCTGAGGAGGGATGTGGTTTGGTGTGTCATAATGATCGTGTCAGACACACTGAGCCAGAACCCCTGGGATCCTGGATTCAAGCCCTGGGTCTGGGTGTCTCTCTCTCTCATGGGGTTCATAATGGCTGTCAGACACACCGAGCCAGTCTCACTAGGATCCTGGATTCAAGCCCTGAGTCTGGGTGTCTCTCTCTCTCTCACGGGGTTCATAATGGCTGTCAGACACACCGAGCCAGTCTCACTGGGATCCTGGATTCAAGCCCTGTGTCTGGGTATTTCTCTCGCACGGGGTTCATAATGGCTGTGTCAGACACACCGAACCAGTCCCACTAGGATCCTGGATTAAAACCCTGGGTCTGGATGTCTCTCTCTCTCTCTCTCAGGGGGTTCATAATGGCTGTCAGACACACCGAGCCAGTCCCACTAGGATCCTGGATTCAAGCCCTGGGTTTGGGTATTTCTCTCTCACGGGGTTCATAATGGCTGTGTCAGACACACCGAGCCAGTCCCACTAGGATCCTGGATTAAAACCCTGGGTCTGGGTGTCTCTCTCTCTCATGGGGTTCATAATCACCTCCAATTAGCACGGTTGGCTACGTACGGTACAAAAGAAGTTCAACAAACATAACGGCCATGTCAGAGACAATCGGCCGGCACCACCGAGATCCTGGGCATGAATCCTGGTTTCAGACCCGGGCATCAAACATTTTATTTGACAATTTTTGGTAAAATTTCAGCAGTGAGTGTGACGCGTGTTGGTTTTTATCGACGAACATCTTTTGCAGGGCATGGACAAGGCGTAGTGCCCCTAGGGGCAGGGATAAGAAGCCAGGGTTTGAAGCGACATTACGAGTTGTATTTATGAATACATATTTTTTGGTAAAGACATGTTTTTGTTTCAATTCTTTCGCAAATTGTATCCCGACTGAGCTCCTGTCAGCATCGAGTCGCCACGATTTAAATAACGATCTGTTGGGAAATCACGCAGAGCAGTGCATAGCCCTCTCTGGTATTCGAGAATGTCCCGCAGAAGTGGATATCACAAGGTTACTTCTGAGGTTCCTTCTTCCAAGTGACCTCTGGTCCAGACCAATAGGGGGCAGCACTTTTGCCACCTGCTCTCCCACTGTGAGCGTCACGTGACGGTCACCCCACGACATTCTCTGAGCTGGAATTTAGTGAAATGAAGTGCAGGAACCAAATGCAATGTGATGGTTTCTTTCGTGCAGCTCTTGGTGTCTGGTCCGAGATCATCAACTCATTACATCTCGAGACCTCCGGTGTGATCACAGGCGGGGCCGTAACCCGGATTTGAACCCTGGTGTCGTGGTGCCGGGCTCAGCGTCTCTGACCTCTGAGCCACCCAGCCGCCTCCGGTTCGGTTGCTGTGCTGCCCTCTGCCGTGTGGACTCGAGGCCACTTTGAAGAGGGGAATGTCAGGAGTATCTCTATGATATCCACTTCTGTGGGACATTTCTGTTGAGATCTGCTTCCACAGACGCTTCTCCGCCACGAAGGGTCGATGCACCGTTGTCCGATCTTGCAAACAGATCTTGATCTCATGGACGTGACACTCAAATCAGAATCGGGATCATATTGCGGAAGGAAATTAGTAAACAAAAGATAAATATATTTTTGTCTACTCATTTTAATTGAACCCTAAGGGAGGAAACTTACAAGGATTTCCCGTCCACACATGGGGCACCACGGAGCCAGCGGGGATGCGATGCGAGTGACTGCACTCGGAAAGAATGCCTTCACCCCATCTTTGGCACTGCTGTGCGAGGGGTCTGGGCAGGAGATCTGTGACATTGAAAGTAAAAGGGCGGCGGTGCGACCCAGCCCAGCCATTGGCAGTTCTCGTCTTCGCATAACAATGATTCGTTTGATACGGCGTTATCGCGAGTCCGTGCAAACTGCATCTCACAATAGCCGAGGAGCCACGGGTATCAGACGGGCGCTTGGCCGGCGGCTGCCAACAACCTCGTAGCTACAACACCGAGGGGCCAAGCGGCTCGACGGCAGTGCCGACGCGAATGCAGCCTTGACGTTTCGAATTTGGTCCGTGTCTAACAATCGCCAACTTTGGTTGTGCGAAAAATCGCCCTTCAAGGAATGGAGCTAGGCAGACGGGGTGGAGTGAGTCATTTGCCTGCCGCGCGTCGCGGAGGAGATGGAACGATAATAATGATTTGAAGCTTTCGTGACTTGCAGGAATCCATACTCTTTTGTTCTTTCGGTAAAGTTACGTAGGTATAAAATAAAATAAATCACAAGCGGTCATCCTCAGGTGGAAAAAATATAATCCAGCAGTGGAACTGCTGAGGACGACCGCTTGTGTTGTGATTGAAACGTCGTGATTTATTTTATTTTATACCTACGTGACTTTACCGAAAGAAGTAAAGAGCACGATAATAATGGGCGCGCCATTAAATGGCCGTTACACCACGTGTCAATTTTAAATGTGTGTGGCCGTGTCAGCTGGTGTATGTACGGGCCTTGGCGACGGTGCACGTTTGGTTAGACCGCTGCGGTGAGCGAACCAAAAAGATATTGGTGCGAATCAATCGGGAGGCGGTGAGGTCAAATCCTGGTTGGGAACGGACTCAGGCCTATCATCCCTCCCTATGGGGTCGATACAACGAGCACCACTTTGTGGGGGAAGTCCTGCGAGTAGACTCGCCTCCTCAACGTGGCAAATGCAGAATTGCCACCGCTGGCTCGGGAGATATCAGCACCGGTAGGCGCGCGGCTCCATTAGAGCAGGCAATCGCTTTGAGACGGGACTCGCACGCGGCGAGAGACACGCCGAGAGGAGGAGCACGCGGATCAGAGGACGCGACAGAAGGGAGCGAGGCTTCTTTGTGCGTGCGTCGAACCGCCTTTCGTAGCCAACCGCACGCCGCGTGACTTGCGCGGGCACACACGAGCCACTCGGGAGAGTGGAGAGGTCAGCCAAGTGTTGGTGCGGAGAGACGGGTGTCTTGATTGAGACACGAGGTGGTGACACGGCCCAGCGGTAGCGTGTTCGCAACTTGCTGTTGGCAGGTGGTTCGCGCTTCGAACCCGGCAGGTCGTCCTGTTTAATACTATATATATACACACATACTACGCACGATAATAAGTCATTTGGAACGAGCAAGGCAAGCGTCATGGTTGGAGGCGGGAGGATGATGCAGCGTGCGTGAAGCACAGGTTACGTACGGTGCGAAAGAAGTTCAACATACATATACATACAACCAACTACACACTACACTACTATAGACTACGATACACTACACTACTATACATCACACGAAACATTTACACTACTACACAATGCACTACTACACACTACACTACCTTACACTACACCACTATACAACATTGATAGCTAATTTATTTAGATCTGTTTAACACGTAGGCTTTCGCGACCAATATCATCCATAATTGAGGTTTTTGGGTAAAATCGCGTAAATATATAAAGACGTCACATCAAAATGCGCAACGTTAAATAAATATAGACAACACGTTCCGCTTAAAGAAATTTTAACAAATATTTTCTCCTACATCAGAGTGCAGCGCCACATTAAATACGCACTACAATGGCAATAGTTTAAAACAATTTGAAGCATGTTTAAATTTATTTGGGGGGGGGGGGGCAGAGCTTTGTGACGTCATATTTGAGGGGGGGTCTGATTTTTTGTGACGCCGTGTGACGAGGGGGGGGGGGGTCAAAAATCGTCCAAAATCGCGTGACGTCATTTATGGACGGCCCCCAACATGTACAATGCGAGTCACAACATTTACAATTCGTTAGACCTGCTTGTTGTGCTTTAGTTTGTTGTCCTTCCGCCCGCACCGCCGATTATCACGATTGCCTACGTACGGTGCGAAAGAGGTTCAACACACATGCGCACGTGCAGGTGCCGGAGCGGATAGATGCATCGCAGCCACGGTGAGAGACCGCCAGGCAGAGCGGAGAGGCAGCCCTTCATCATCCAGCAGTGGATTGACGAGGGCTGCTGCTGGTGATGACGACGACGATCACGATGACATTGACACCGGTGATCTTTAGGATCATAGGTGGGATGGACGTGAACCCGACTCTATCGTTGGCAGTAAAACAAACTCGCCTGTGATGATCTATTTGTGTCTCTTCTGTGAAGTGTCCCCTAATCCGCCCTGGCAGTGGAGGGCTGGGGCTGTGTGGGGGGGGGGGCTCAGGGAGGGGGTGAAGGCTGTGGGCACGTCACGGCACGTTACTATGGACGGGAACTGGCTATAAATCTGGCGCAGGGGTGGAGGAAGTGTGATAAAGAACTGCAAGGGGCATTCGACATTCGGCTTCAGGTTTGGCGAGTTGTTGACGACGGCTTGAATGCTTGCGGAACTGTTGCTCACGTTGCATTGGGCGACGTAACCCTGTGCGCGTGCTTTCTGTGCGCGTGAATGTGTGGGGGAGACAAAGGCGGCCGCGGCGTGGTGCTGGCCACCCCACCCCCTCGTGTGTCGCCGTGCCGGCCTTCATAGGTGCTGCTACTCGCGAACAGCACTTGCCCCAAGAGTCTGTCAAGGCTATGTGGGGGATCTGTGTGTACGTATTTATGTGCATGTGTGTGTATGTATTTATGTGCATGTGTGTATGTATTTATGTGCATGTGTGTGTATGTATGTATTTATGTACATGTGTGTGTATGTATTTGTGTGCATGTGTGTATGTATTTGTGTGCATATGTGTATGTTTATTTTGTGTGCGCGTGTGTTGGTTTCTGTGTAATTGTGTAACGCATTATGGTATTTGCGTGTATGCACACGTGCGTATGTACTTTGCCGTGTGAGTATATATGCATTTGCGTGTATCTATGTGGATGAACGTTTATGCACGTGTATGTATTTATGAATGTATGTGTATGCATTTATGGAAATATGTATGTATGTGTATGTTTCAAAGACAATGGGATATTATCGGAGCATTGTTTGTATGTTCACCACAAGCAGTGCTGTGTGTGGTTAAAGCAGCAACTTGATTCCTTAGAAAGGGTTTCTTATTTTGTGTTTGAACATCTTAATTCCGTTTTATTGCCAGAATGGGGCACACAAAACCTATTCCCATGATGTGTGTATTTCTTGGTCAGTATATTGTGTCTGTGTGACTATGAAACGTGTGTGTGTTGGGGAGCGGTAGTGTAGCAGGTAAGCGCGCTGCGCTCACGAACCCGGCGATCCGAGTTCGATTCCCGCTCGCGGCCAACACCGGCGACGATTTTATGAACCGGTCCTGGGCCTCCCCTAGGTCGACTCGGCCTCAAATGAGTACCTGGCGCGGTGCGTAAAAAAACATCGCCACTGGGGAGACAAAGGCGGCCGGGCGTGGTGTTGGCTACCCACCCCCTCGTGTGCTGTGCCGGCCTTAATAGGTGCTCGCTAACAGCACTTGCCCCTACAGTCTGTTAAGGCTACACGGGGGGATCTTTTCGTCAGTCAGTCCGTCGTGTATTTGAAATGGTCCCTCTGTCGTTATCAGTATGGGTTGCGTGAGAAGCGGCGGTGCAGTGGTTAGCGCGGTCCGCTACGACCCACCCACCACCACCACCACATTCTGAATGATGGCCGTGTAGACATTCACGTGCGTGTCTGTGTGTTTGTATCATCGTATGAGTGTTGTGTGTTGCCGTAGTGTAGCAGGTTAGTGTCCCTGCGCTCCAAACCTGGCGACCCGAGTTAGATTCTCGCTCACAGCCAACACCGGTGACGATTATCTCATCCGGTCGTGGGGCTCCGCTCGGTCGACTCAGGGTGCGGTGTGTAAACATCGCTACTGGGGAGACAAATGCGGCCCGGGCGTAGCGTTGGCCACCCCACTCCCTCGTGTACCATTCCGGCCTTCATAGGTGCTGCTACTCGCTAACAGCACTTGCCCCAACACTCTGTTACAGGCTACACGGGGGACCTTTGTCTTTGTATCGGTAGTGTAGCAGGTTAGAGCTACGCTGCGCTACGAACCCGGCCACCAACATCAGTGACGATTATCTTATCCGGTCGTGGGCCTCCGCAAGGTCGACTCAGCCTCAAATTAGTACCTGAGTGCGGTGTGTAAACATCGCCACCTCACCCTCGAAGTTGGGATCCGCATCGCGACGTCGTTCGCGACTTTCCCCGAGTTCGATTCCCGCTCACGGCCCAACACCTTGAGACGAATTTCGGCCATCGCTGAACCGAGCTCGACGGAGCCTTCAATGGGCACAGCACTTGCAAACCTCCCGCGCTGTGCAAGACGACTCCACCGGGGAAGAGACAAAGGCGGCCCGGGGCGTGGGTTCTAGCCTTCACAGGTGCTCGCTAACGACACTTTGCCTCAACATTGCCCATGGGCCCCAGAGCGAAAATTTGCTTAGTTAAACGTGCAACGTGAAACATCTAATGGCCGGTGGTACCCACCCTGAGGTAACAAAAACCTTTCGTATTTTTTTGTGGCCGATAGCGGAACTCTAACCGCTCGAATGATGCCAGCTCAGGCGGTTACAGACAAAGGTGAGGCATCCGCCCAGCATTCGCGCGCCATGAAGAAGGGCCAGCGCCCGAAACGTCGCCCATTGAAGACCGCTTGCGGTCTGAGACCGTGGAGAGTGGGGTGTGTTTGTGACCGCCCGTGTGCTGTGTGCGCAGAGACATCTCGGTGAGGACATGGGTTCCATCGAGAAGAGTTCAACTCGCCTCGTACAAAAGAAGGTAATGAACGGTTCGTCGTCGTGCATTCGCTATCCGCCGCCTTCCCGATTCACATGCAAACGCCACGGTAGGGTAGCTTCCTCGCTTCACGCGTTGTCGCTCCAACGTGGCTTTTCTTCCATTGGGTAGTTCTTTTCGCACCGTTATAACGCAAAACGCGCACCGTTATAACGCGGAACATGAGCTGCTGAAAGCGCGCCCGTTGTAACGGTGAACGCTCAACGTTATCACGATGAACCTGCATCATTATAACGTTGAATGTGCACTGTTATAATACTGAATACGCAGCATTATAACGTTGAACGCACACTGTGATAATGCTAAAGGGGAATGCACACCGTTATAGGGACAACACTGAAAATGTGCCCGTGTTGTGCGAAGGCCGTGCCAAAGCCGAAAGCGGTGGGAGACGAGAAGGGGATAAAAGATGCGAAGTCACCGAAGGCGCTTATCCAAATCCAGGCCACGAGTCGAGGATTCCTCGCCAGGAAGACGTTCGCGAAGATGCAGGAGAAACGGTGGGTGATGGCCCAACGGCGGCATGCGTGCGAGCGGGCATGGACCCACCGGGAAGTTATAGGTCTTAATGGTTCAATTTAGAGAATAGACTTCAGGTGACCGGGTCTCAGTGTCTTGAGACTCGGCTCCAGGAGACCGGGTCTCAGAGTCTCGAAACTCGGCTCCAGGAGACCGGGTCTTAGCGTCTTGAGACTCGGCTCCAGGAGACCGGGTCTCAGTGTCTTGAGACTCGGCTCCAGGAGACCGGGTCTCAGGGTCTTGTGACTCGACTCCAGGAGACCGGGTCTCAGGGTCTTGTGACTCGGCTCCAGGAGACCGGGTCTCAGGGTCTTGTGACTCGACTCCAGGAGACCGGGTCTCAGGGTCTTGAGACTCGGCTCCAGGTGACCGGGTCTCAGTGTCTTGAGACTCGGCTCCAGGAGACCGGGTCTCAGGGTCTTGAGACTCGGCTCCAGGAGACCGGGTCTCAGGGTCTTGAAACTCGGGCTCCAGGAGACCGGGTCTCAGGGTCTTGAAACTCGGCTCCAGGAGACCGGGTCTCAGGGTCTTGAGACTCGGCTCCAGGAGACCGGGTCTCAGGGTCTTGAAACTCGGGCTCCAGGAGACCGGGTCTCAGGGTCTTGAAACTCGGCTCCAAGAGACCGGGTCTCAGGGTCTTGAGACTCGGCTCCAGGAGACCGGGTCTCAGGGTCTTGAGACTCGGCTCCAGGAGACCGGGTCTCAGGGTCTTGAAACTCGACTCCAGGAGACCGAGTTTCAGGGTCTTGAGACTCGGCTTCAGGAGACCGGATCTCAGTGTCTTGAGACTCGGCTCCAGGAGACCGGGTCTCAGGGTCTTGAGACTCGGCTCCAGGAGACCGGGTCTCAGGGTCTTGAGACTCAGCTCCAGGAGACCGGGTCTCAGGGTCTTGAGACTCGGCTCCAGCAGACCGGGTCTCAGTGTCTTGAGACTCGGCTCCAGGAGACCGGGTCTCAGGGTTTTGAGACTCGGCTCCAGGAGACCGGGTCTCAGGGTCTTGAGACTCGGCTCCAGGAGACCGGGTCTCAGTGTCTTGAGACTCGGCTCCAGGAGACCGGGTCTCAGTGTGTTGAGACTCGGCTCCAGGAGACCGGGTCTCGGGGTCTTGAGACTCGGCTCCAGGAGACCGAGTCTCAGTGTCTTGAGACTCGGCTTCAGGAAACCGGGTCTCAGCATCTTGAGACTCGGCTCCAGGAGACCGGGTCTCGGGGTCTTGAGACTCGGCTCCAGCAGACCGGGTCTCAGTGTCTTGAGACTCGGGCTCCAGGAGACTGCGTCTTAGTGTCTTGAGACTCGGGTCCAGGAGACCGGGTCTCAGAGTCTTGAGACTTGGCTTCAGGAGACCGGGTCTCAGTGTCTTGAGACTCGGCTCCAAAAGACCGGGTCTCAGTATCCTGAGACTCGGCTGCAGGAGATCCGACTTCAGTGTCTTAAAACTGAGTGAGGCTTTCTTGGGTGAGAAAATCGCTATAAACATAACGGTAAATGTCTGTGTGGCGGCATTGGATGTCTGGGTTGCGCCTGCCGCCCTTCCCCCCCTACCCTGTGTGCGCAGAGATGCGGCGATGGTGGTGCAGCAGAACGTTCGAGTGTTCCTGAAGGTGCGATCCTGGCCCTGGATGAAACTTCTCTACAAGCTGAAGCCTCAGCTCAAGTCCAACGTCCCCTCGGGTGGACAAGGGGACGACTACAGCAACGACGTGGCCGCCCTCACTTCCCTAGGAGGAGGAGGAGTTGGGGAAGATCTGCAGAAGAGGGTGATGTCGCTCTTATTGCAGAAGAGAGAACTGCAGCATCAAATTCAGGCCGTGAGATCCAGAGCCGTCTTATATTAAAACACACAAACAAATGTTAAATGTTTGTAAACAAAAACATTTACTTGCATTTAAAAAAAATAAAACCTCCGATCGTCCTGTCGACGTCGCATCACGAGATGAAAGAGTCAATTTAAGGCAACTGCGCGGAGCGGTCATTTGATCAGGAAGGCAATCACGGCGATTCAACAATTGATCTTCAGGGTTTAGGCCGCGATGGAATGATCTGGCCAAATGTGTGTCGTGGAGACCCTCCACCGCCCAATGCAGCCAAACAAATTACATTGTCACTCGTACAAGGGGGTTTAACAGTGCGCTAATTATGTATTGTTTCGCGCTCACTCACTGGTGAGCCGGGGAACAATTCCCAAAACCAAATGCAGCAATGAGATACTCGGCAATGTGTTGCTAAATTTGGCGGTGAGAATGAATGATGAATCGGTATCGTTTTGACTTTAAATCTCCGCATCAAAAGACAAAGCCTGAAACAGACTGTTGGGGCAAGTGCTGTTAGCGAGCACTTATGAAGGCCGGAACGGCACACGAGGGGGTGGGTAGCCAACACCACGCCCGGCCACCTTTGTCTCCCCAGTGGCGATGTTTGCTACACACCGCACCAGGTACTCATTTGAGGCTGAGCCGACTTAGGGGAGGCCCAGGACCGATTCAGACAATCGCCACCGGTGTTGGCCGTGATCGAACTCGGGTGGCCGGGGTTCGTAGTGCAGCGCGCTAACCGCTATACTACCGCTCCCCACCTCCACACACACACACACGCACGCGCGTGCAGGAGCAGGTCAACGTGACCAGCGTGGAGATGCGTTGCGGGGGACTCAAGCGGAGCAACGTGGAGCTCCAGGGCAAGGTGGAGGCGCTGACGGAGAGGCTCCAGGACGAGGAGGAGAGGTCGGCCGACCTGGAGACCCGAACCAAGAAGCTGGAGGAGGACTCGGCCAACACGAAGCTCTACGTGGAGGACCTGGAGCTCCTGTTGGTGAAAGGCGACAAGGAGAAGGTCGCAGTGGAGAACAAGGTGGGACCCCCCCCCTCCCTCGGGGGGTGGAGCCGCGTTGGAGGCGAGGGTGGGGGGAGACACTGGGCGAGGTGGTGCAACAGATCTGTGGCCCGTCGCTTTGGGGGGAATTAGTTTTAAAGCATTCGGAATTAAGCAGAGTTGTTGGTTACACGCCTGCGGAGCACGAAACAATGTTGAGTGGTCAGCAACAAACATCATTGTTGTAATCGATGAAGGTTAACGCGTTTCTTGTACCGAGCAAAGTAATTTTGTGTACCATTATTATTTTGAGAGTTTTTGGAAAAAGAAGTGTGGTGATCTTCAGTGTGGGTGGTAGAGTGAGTGGGTGGGTGAGTGAGTGTGTGGTGGGTGAGTGTGTGGTGAGCTGCAGTGTGGTGTGGTTGAGTGAGTGTGTGGTGAGCTGCAGTGTGGTGTGAATGAGTGAGTGTGTGGGTGAGTGAGTGTCTATGGTTACCTACAGCGTGGTAGTTGAGTCAGTGGGTGTGATCGTGTGGCTGCGACCTTACATTTTGTGAGTTTTTTTAAATCGATGGTTGAGCGAGTAAAAAACAGTTGCTGGCTTTCTGCACGCGCGTAGAAATGTCTCTCTAGCAACAAACAAAGGTAACATCGTCCCCTTGTCAACCGAGAGACGTAGGCAGACGCAACAGCGGCGCAATGGTCGGTCAGCAAACAAGAAGTCGTCCGGTTCAATTCCAACTCCCAGCCGGGCAGTTGAAACAACGTTGCTAGTTTCTTAAATTCCGCCCCTACCACCCCCAAACCGCCCCTCCGTGTGAATGAGTTCAACGCAGCCAATTGATCGGCAGCTTGCGTGCAGTGGTGGGGTAAGAGTGTGGGTTAGAGTTTGCGGGGGAGTGGTAGTGCAGCGGGTAGCGCACTGTGCTATGATCACCTGTGAACCGAGTTCGATTCCCGCTAAGGGCCAGCACCGGTGACGATTATCTGAACCGGTCCTGGGCATCCCCTACGTCGACTCAGCCTCAAATTAGTACCTGATGCGCGCGTGAAAACATCGCCACTGGGGAGATAAATGCGGCCGGGCATGGTGCTGGTCACCCACCCCTCGTGTGCCGTTTTGGCCTTCATAAGGTGCTCACTAACAGCACTTGCTCCAACAATCTGTTAAGGCTATGTGGAGGATCTCAATATTGTTATTCTGCATTACATTAATCTTTTGAATTCGACTATTAGAGATTAAGTGTGTCTTCGAACATTCCACTGAACTCAGTTACCACTTCCTGACTTTCATAACCAGTGATCAATCCTCAAAACGGTTACCGTTTTTTTTTACCGGTTACGGTTATCGGTTTTGACCGGTTCGCCGGTCACCGTTCAGCCACCCTAGTGGAAATGCCCTTCATTGTCCTTCATTGGGGACCCTCTGTCCACAATGAGGATCCTGTTCCATTCTCTTTCTGCTCATTAACGAGAACCCTACTCCGCCAACCATGCTCTACCCGCAGGCCAAGAAGCTCCTCAGCGAGGTGACTACCTTGGAGGAGAGCATTCTGAAGATGACCAAGGAGAATAAGGCGCTGCAAGAGAACCACGCGCTCACGCTGGAGGACCTCCGGGCAGAGGAGGACAAGGTGGTGGTGCTCAAGAACACCACTGCGCGGCTCGAGATGCAAGTGGACGAGGTATGGGAAGGGACTGACCTGCAGAGAAGGTGTCGCCGTTGCTGGATATACCGAGCACTCTCTTCTATGTCCAGGTGTCTTTATAGCTAGTTGGCTCCAAGAGACGAGGTTTGAGGATACTGAAGCTCGAGTCTCGGTACCTCGAGAGTTGTGCGTGTGTACGTTGGGCTTCTTTCGAACCGTGCGTAGCCAATCGAGCTGATAGGAGGTGTGAGAGAGTTAGGCTAGCGTCAGTGCTTCGTGCTGGTAGTCGTGGTGATAATAATGATGAGGTCCCTTCCGTTCATCGTCGTCAGTTGAGTTGGTTCTGCGTGGACCACCGCAGGTGGAGGGTGCCCTCGAGAAAGAGAAGAAGGTTCGTCTGGACTTGGAGAGGGTCAAGCGAAAGCTGGAGGTTGACCTTAAGCTCCTGGAGGACACGATGGTGGAGATGAATAATGGGAAGCAGCAACTAGAGGAGAAATTGAGGAGGTGAGATCGAGACAAGAGCTCTTACAATTGGCATTTTGAGATCCAGCTCAACGAGACCGGGTCTCAGGGTCTTGAGACTCGGCTCCAGGAAACCAGGTCTCAGAGTCTCGAGACTCGGCTCCAGGAGACTGG
Source organism: Lampetra fluviatilis (assembly GCF_964198595.1). NCBI lineage: Eukaryota > Metazoa > Chordata > Hyperoartia > Petromyzontiformes > Petromyzontidae > Lampetra > Lampetra fluviatilis. The sequence goes on along the minus strand of NC_136332.1, from coordinate 2,580,709 downwards.
GTCTCAGGGTCTTGAGACTCGGCTCCAGGAGACCGGGTCTCAGAGTCTTGAGACTCGGCTCCAGGAAACCGGGTCTCAGAGTCTTGAGACTCGGCTCCAGGAGACCGGGTCTCAGAGTCTTGAGACTCGGCTCCAGGAGACCGGGTCTCAGAGTCTTGAGACTCGGCTCCAGGAAACCGGGTCTCAGAGTCTTGAGACTCGGCTCCAGGAGACCTGGTCTCAGAGTCTTGAGACTCGGCTCCAGGAGACCGGGTCTCAGAGTCTTGAGACTCGGCTCCAGGAAACAGGGTCTCAGAGTCTTGAGACTCGGCTCCAGGAGACTGGGTTTCAGGGTCTTGAGACTCGACTGCAGGAGACTGGGTCTCAGGATCAGTGTCTTTAGCAGCCGAGTGTATGGGTGTTCATGTTTGCGTGTGCGCATTGTCTCCGTTGACAGGAAAGATTTTGAAGTTGGGAATCTCAGCAAAAGCCGTGGGGAGGAGATGACCCTCACATCCCAGCTCCAGAGGAAGATCATCGATCTTCAGGTCCCGCCTTGCATCTCACCAGTGTTCACCTGCTGAGCCACCTACGCGTGTCCCACATTACGTGATTTTTTTCAATGATGCAAATTATTTTTTTTATATAAATTTGACGTCATCATAATTAATTATAAATTCACAGCATTACGTCAATCCACTGCTGGATGAAAACCTTACGCCATGTAGGCCACACTTTCGCTTCTCCAAGACAGGGACTCCTCTATTTACTAACGAGTTAGGTTCCAGATGTATGTTCATAAGTCCATTTGTCCAACTTTACTCCTGTCGATTCCAAACATGTTGAACGGCATGTACACTAAACATGGGGAATGGCTTTAAGAGTTTTAAATTTCCTGCAGTTGTAGATGCCACTGGTTCTTTATGTTCTGTAGATGTAGACACCACTGGTTCTTCACATTCTGCAGATGTAGATGCCACTGGTTATTCACGTTCTGCAGATGTAGATGCCACTGGTTCTTCACGTTCTGCATATGTAGATGCCACTGGTTCTTCACGTTCTGCATATGTAGATGCCACTGGTTCTTCACGTTCTGCATATGTAGATGCCACTGGTACTTCACGTTCTGCAGATGTAGATGCCACTGGTTATTCACGTTCTGCAGATGTAGATGCCACTGGTTATTCACGTTCTGCAGATGTAGATGCCACTGGTTCTTCACGTTCTGCATATGTAGATGCCACTGGTACTTCACGTTCTGCAGATGTAGATGCCACTGGTTCTTCACGTTCTGCAGATGTAGATGCCACTGGTTCTTCACGTTCTGCAGATGTAGATGCCACTGGTTCTTCACGTTCCGCAGATATAGATGCCACTGGTTCTTCAGGTTCCGCAGATGTAGATGCCACTGGTTCTTCACGTTCCGCAGATGTAGATGCCGCTGGTTATTCACGTTCTGCAGATGTAGATATCACTGGTTCTTCACATTCTGCAGATGTAGATGCCACTGGTTCTTCACGTTCCGCAGATGTAGATTCCACTGGTTCTTCACGTTCCGCAGATGTAGATACCGCTGGTTATTCACGTTCTGCAGATGTTGATGTCACTGGTTCTTCACATTCTGCAGATGTAGATGCCACTAGTTCTTCACGTTCTGCAGATGTAGATGTCACTGGTTCTTCATGTTCTGCAGATGTAGATGCCACTGGTTCTTCACGTTCTGCAGATGTATATGCTACTGGTTATTCACGTTCTGTAGATGTAGATGCCAATGGTTCTTCACATTCTGCAGATGTAGATGCCACTGGTTATTCATGGTCTGCAGATGTAGATGCCACTGGTTCTTCACGTTCTGCAGATGTAGATGTCACTGGTTATTCACGTTCTGCAGATGTAGATGCCACTGGTTCTTCACGTTCTGCAGATGTAGATGCCACTGGTTATTCACGTTCTGCAGATGTAGATGCCAATGGTTCTTCACGTTCTGCAGATGTAGATGCCAATGGTTCTTCACGTTCTGTAGATGTAAATGCCACTGGTTCTTCACGTTTTGCAGATGTAGATGCCACTGGTTATTCCCGTTCTGCAGATGTAGATGCCACTGGTTCTTCACGTTCTGCAGATGTAGATGCCACTGGTTATTCACGTTCTGTAGATGTAGATGCCAATGGTTCTTCACATTCTGCAGATGTAGATGCCACTGTTTCTTCACGTTCTGCAGATGTAGATGTCACTGGTTATTCACGTTCTGCAGATGTAGATGCCACTGGTTCTTCGCGTTCCGCAGATGTAGATGCCACTGGTTATTCACGTTCTGCAGATGTAGATGTCACTGGTTCTTCACATTTTGCAGATGTAGATGCCACTGGTTCTTCACATTCTGCAGATGGAGATGCCACTGGTCCTTAACGTTCTGCAGATGTAGATGCCACTGGTTCTTCGCATTCTGCAGATGTAGATGCCACTGGTTCTTCACGTTCTACAGATCTAGATGTCACTGGTTCTTCATGTTCTGCAGATGTAGATGCTACTGGTTCTTCACGTTCTGTAGATGTAGATGTCACCACAGCCATATATTGCGCGGCGGTTGAACTTACGACTGGACATATGGACAGGTTTGTTCATATCTCTGAAAGTTTGTAAGTCGAATGTCCGTAATTTGAGGAGTCCCTGTATAATTATCTGAAATCTAATAATAAATAATTACAACTTGTAACGCGGCACCGCACAGCTTTCGCTCGCTGTCGGGCTACTATCAAAGGTTTGTTCATGAAGCCATCCAGATATAACTCTTTGGTTCTTTCGGTAAAGTCACGTATAAAGATAAAATAATAAATTAAATAATAGCATAATGCTATTATTGCTATTATTTAATTTATTATTTTATCTTTATACGTGACTTTACCGAAATAACCAAAGAGTAATTCCTGCAGTCACGAAAGCTCCAAATTAAGATCCATCCAGATATATAAACATAGACGTAACTTCAACCGAGAAGATAGAAACAAATTGAGCAATCATTGGAATGATGTTATTAACCAGGTAAAGCCTTAACTGCGTTATGGTTGTTGCCTTCATATCTAAATCTCCAGTTTCTTCAGCCTCCCACTCCCAGCCCCGCCCACCCCCGCCCCCCCGGCATCACTTCTACAACGTCCCCTAAGCACTCTCGCAGCACCCCCCCCCTCTCTATCTCTCCCCCTTGCTCCTCCCCCCTCTCTTACCTATATAGCCTCTTGTCACGGCAGCCCTTTCACCCACTTCAGAAATTGTGTCTTGCTGTGGTTGTCCCACCTGATGACGGACGCTTGTGTTGCACCCGGAACGTCGTGATTTAATTTATTTTATTTTATTTCATACCTACGTGACTTTACCGAAATAACCAAAGAGTATGGATCCCTGCAGTCACGAAAACTTCAAATCTAGATTCATCGGTATTTTCTTTCGACGTTACGGGAGGAAAGCCATGCAGCGTGAGGGGGCACCACTCTTATCGTATACAGGTGGGAAACGGGTGGAAAGTGACCAGCACTTGGCTGCCACGGCAATCACGTTATCCGCCAACCCTCGCCGCCGGAGTGCCGGGTTACAGGCCACGGGTGGCTAGTGTGATTAGCCGCGGCCTCCTCTTCTTTGGTCCTGACCGCCCCTTAATGACGCGTGTTCTGGCACACCGCACAGTCTCGGTACCAGCTGTTCCATCCTTGTAAATGGGTTGGGTTTTTTATCGTTTCTAAATATAGGCGTCCGGTTTTAACGAGCGCCTGGATGACTGCATACATTTCCACTATGTCGGATGCCCTTTCGTAATCCACAGGGGTCTGGCACAATAGTAACTGATATTCCTCTTTGTCTTTTACAGAGTTTTGATTGATTACATCTTCCCTTGCGCTGCTCCACTTTGGAATTCCCTCCCACTCTGTAATTCCCCCCTTCAATCGTCGTGACAGAAGAGTACCATATCAAGGATGGAGCAGTGATCGGCCACTGCGTGACGAAATCCTGGGTTACTATCCCGTCCACGGCAAACATCGATGTCCCGTGGTTCCTTTGCGTTGCTTGTTTTAATCACAGGATTACTACTGTTTAACACGACGTAGGCTTTCACGACCAATATTATGCATAACAGAGGTTTTTTGGGGTTAAATCGCGTGAATATAAATGTGTATACAACGTTGGCTGTCCGCCTGATGATGCCGTTTGTAATTACTGGCGAAACGTCACGGTACTCGAATTGTAAATGTTGTAGTGAGTTTATTCTGCAACACACAACCCGTGTGTGCTGAACTAGTATACTACAGTTTCCACTACACTATACACTACACTATAATTGTAAATGTAGTGGGTTTACACTCCTAAACAGAATTACTACTGTACTAGTAATGAATGTCTACGTTTTGTTTATGTGACAAACCCCTTTACTAATCGGCTGTGTCGGGTGGTGGTGGGTTTATCGACACAACATTTATATTCACGCGCTCTAACCCAATAAAACATATCGTATTGGGAGCAACACTGGCACGTGTCGTGGTGCGCAGCGCCCACCATTCGTTCAAACAACTTTATCCGAGGTACATGGGCAAGTTCATCATCAGCCACGGTCAAATCCGCTGCTCGAATGAAGGTCTCCCCCACGCCCGTCCCTCTGCGACCGGTGCCGCGTGCGCGCACGAGCAGACGCGCAACTCGGAGCTGGAGGAGCGGAGCGGGAGGCTGCAGTCGGAGCTGAGCGCGGCGGAGCGGCGCGGTGCGTGCGCGGCGGCGGCGCTGGACAAGCTGGCGCACCGCCTGGAGGAGGCCGAGGGCGAGGCGGTGGCGCGGGCCGACTCGGCGCGCAAGCGCGAGCTCGAGCTGCAGAGGCTCCGGCGGGGCCTCGAGGAGGCCACGGTGCAGCAGGAGGAGGCGGTGACGGCGATGAGGGCGAAGCACGGCGACGCCCTGGTGCACGCCAACGAGCAGGTGCCGGCCGGTTTCCGCAACCGTGATTTGGCGGTTTGGATTACTTTAAAAAAGGATACAAATAAAACGACAACAATAGTAATCGAGTATGTTGGGTACTCGCGATGTTACTTTGCCGGATCTAGCGACGCGGAGGAAGGCGCTGCTTGCGTTTCACAGACACAGTCCGCAGCAGTTTCGCAGTAGTGGGAGGAGGGGGGCGATGTTGCTGCTGTGTGTAATTCCATTTGAGTAATTTGCGGAGTACATTTTCTAATTTGGCCATTTTGGACCGTGGCACCGGCACCCAATGATGGCCTGCTCCTCTTTTCGAACAATGTCCCAGGATATCGTTGGCGTCCACCGTGAAGCCGATGGCACGTAGTAGTAGTAGTTCTTTGTGGTTAATACACACCGCAATAATAACCGGGGTGGCCCGCCGGGTTAGATCCGCAATACCTCCGCAACAAGTGGCGAACGCACTACTCCTGTACCATGCCTCATTTTGGAACAGACTTTGCTCACTCACTCGCTCGCCCGTTCAAAACAGTTCCTGTTGAAGCTCCCAGCACGTAGTGCAAAAGGTCGGACATGGTGGAGGTTTGCGGTCCGTGCCCCTGGGCTGCCCTGGTTAATACTGTGAGCGTAGCAACCATGAAACATCTACACGTCGTCTGCTTCACAGTGAGTGATATATATCCCGCGACATTGTAGGCCATGTGTGCCCTTGTCGCGGTCCACGTTTGATAACACCGAGAGCGACATCGTCCCCCTACCGGCAGGCTAATGCCCACTTGCAGGCCAGTGATGCATTCACCTTGCGTCTCCACAGGGACAGCTGCCATCAGGGCGTCCCCTGGGGTTCAAAGACGAGAGAAAGACTACAGCTTGACGTTGCACAAATGGCATAAAACTCAACACGTTAATCGATAACGCTGTGGCCTTAAAAGGAAAACAATATATAATAGGCGACGTTTCGGAGCAATGGCCCTTCTACGCAGCACGAGGAGAAGCCAGAGAGATAGAGAGCGAGTGACGTAGAGACCCACAGACTCACGCAAAGATACATAGGCTCACACAGAGACCCACATATTCACACAAAAACCCACAGACTCACACAGAGACCCGCAGACTCACGCAGAGATCCGCAGACTCACACAGATACACACAGACTCACACAGAGACCCACAGACTCACACAGAGGCCCGCAGACTCACACAGAGACCCACATACTCACACAGAGACGCACAGACTCACACAGAGACCCGCAGACTCACACAGAGACCCACAGACTCACACAGAGACCCACAGATTCACACAGACAAAGTACACTTGTTTACACCATTTGGCCTGATGATAATTAAATTGTCTAAAATGTTTTCTGATGACCAATTTTGTAAATAGACACATGAATAGTTACACCAACAGTAGCGATTACGTAAGAGCATCTCCTTCAAACGTATGAATATTGAAACTGATTTACATCAAAAGTAACATAAATAAATTGCATTGTGGGAAGAATAATATTAACCCACTTGCTGTACTGCCATACCCTAAAGGATGCTGGACAGAAGTAGCGTTACTAACACCATTGCTGACACCAGTGGTTGTGACTAACACCATTGTTACTAACACCTTTGTTACCAACACCATTGTGACTAACACTATTGTTACCAACACCATTGTTACTGACACCATTGTTACTGACACCATTGTTACTGACATCATTGTGACTGACACCATTGTTACTGGCACCATTGTTACTAACACCATTGTTAATGACACCATTGTTAATGACACCATTGTTACTGACACCATTGTGACTGACACCATTGTTACTAACACCATTGCTGGGCATTGTGATGGCTGGGATGCAACGTGATGTCAGGCGCTTTGAAATTCTGGGGCATTCAGGCAGGTGGCCAGTAAATCCAAGCGGTTTCTACGCCGAGCGTAGCTAACACGCGGCACAACCCGAGGGCACATCGGAGATCTTAAAACCCGAGTTCACGTGCAGGTTTTTGGCCACCCGTCTTTGAAAGCGGCATCGTCCCGCGTAGCTCATCAAAGCCACTCGCAAATAACCGCGCGCATAACTCACCACCACCACCACCCCCGCCGTTCCAGAGACAAAGATCCGCCCGTACATCGTGAACAGACGTGGCAGGCACGCGCCGCTCGTAAAAAAAAACCTCATTAAATTTACGCGAGTCGGCACGGTGGTGAGTGTGTTGAGTGCGAAGTTAAATTTAGTCTGACCCCCTGGGACTCCCTTGTCGTTACGAGTTTAATGTTTTTAGGGCTGCTGCGCGCGTGTGTGCGAGAGGGGTTTGTTTCATTGTTTATCCAACCACGTGCTGGCCATTGCACAAGAATCTTGGGGGGGGGGGGGGATTTCTTTTTTATTTTTGTAAAAAAAAATTGTTATTGATACAACCACGGGGGGGGGGGGGGGGGCACAGATTCCGCGACAGGTGAGTGGTGCATAGCGAGATAGGTGGCTCGGACAGACAACCAACGTGGAAGTGTAGGACCGTAGCGGCGTTACGTGGTACGTGGTGGTATGTGGTGCTACTTGGTAGTGCTACTACGTGGTGCTACGTGGTACGTGGTGGTACACTACACTATACACTACACTATACACTACACTATAATAGTGAGTGGATGAATGAGTGAATGAGTGAGTGGGTGAATGAGTGGGTAGGTGAATGAGTGGGTAGGTGAATGAGCGGGTGAATGAGTGAATGAGTGAGTGGGTAGGGGAATGAGTGAGTCGGTGAATAAGCGAGTGGGTAGGTGAATGAGTGGGTGAATGAGTGAATGAGTGGGTAGTTAATGAGTGGGTGAGTGAATGAGTGAGCGAGTGAGTGACATCGCCGAGTGGCATTGCTGACAATGTCGAGTGAGAAATGACACCCGAACGGTAACCTTATGATATTTTATTTATATATATATAAAGTCTAGGAACCCCCTAAGGAAATGGAAGGCTCTGTTAATGGACTTGTGAAAAAATGTATTCATCCCGCACCCCCCCACATTACAGATTGAGGATCTGCATAAGTTGAAGCAGAACCTAGAGAAGGAGAAATGTGAGCTGGGCATGCAAGTGGAGGATCTTGGAAACAGCCTTGAGCAGCTGAACAAGACTAAGGTATTTAACATCCTCCTTCTCTGGCATCTTGAGACTCGGCTCCAGGAGACCGGGTCTCAGGGCCTTGAGACTCGGCTCCAAGAGACCGGGTCTCAGTGTCTTGAGACTCGGGGACAGGAGACCGGGTCTCAGGGGTCTTGAGACTCGGCTCCAGGAGACCGGGTCTCAGTGTCTTGAGACTCGGCTCCAGGAGTCCGGGTCTCAGGGTCTTGAAACTGAGCTTCAGGAGACCGGATCTCAGCGTCTTGAGACTCGGGCTCCAGGAGACCGGGTCTCAGTGTCTTTAGACTCGGCTCCAGGAGACCGGGTCTCAGCGTCTTGAGACTCGGGCTCCAGGAGACCGGGTCTCAGTGTCTTTAGACTCGGCTCCAGGAGACTGGGTCTCAGGGCTTTGAGACTCGGCTCCAGGAGACCGGGTCTCAGCGTCTTGAGACTCGGGCTCCAGGAGACAGGGTCTCAGTGTCTTGAGACTCGGGCTCCAGGAGACAGGGTCTCGTGCCTGCTGGAACAACGTCATAAATCTTTCCCCAGCCTCAATCCACCCCTGTGGCCTCATCCACGATTCACGGCGCGGTTCAGTCACTCGACAGGCCACGTGCGTGCGGCGGTGACGGCGAAGTTGTGGCCGGACCCCCCTCCCCTCTCTTGCCAACGCGGACGAGCACAGAGCCCAGGGTCCACCGCCCGCGGCCGGCCTCACCCCCACAGCAGTGGCGCGAGCGAGCTCGTTGCAGGGCTGCCCCTTTACCTCCCCCTCTGTGCTGCTGCAGGTGAGCCTGCAGAAGGCCAACAGGCTGCTGGACGAGCAGCTGTGCGAGCTCAGGAAGAAGGACGAGGCGGGCGCGAAGGCCGCTGGCGACCTCGCGGCGCAGAGGGCCCTCGCCCTGGCCGAGAGGGGTAAGGGGGGGGGGGGGGCCCATCCTCGCCGGCCACGCTTTGGCTTCGGTCGTTAGTACGATAGTGACGACAACAACAACAATAACAACAACAGCAGCGGCGTAGCGCCCGCGGACACGTGCGTTTGAACTTCTTTCGCACCGTACGTCGCCAACGGCGATAATTATCGGAGGTGCCCGGTGGGGTGAGGCCACCAAGATAAACACAACAACAACAAGTAGTTTTAAAGAAATTAGTTTTTCAATGTAGTCTAATAGTGTTGTGTGTAGTGGTGTATAGTAGTGGTGTATAGTAGTGTAGTGTATAGTAGCGTAGTAGTGTAATCTTTAGTAGTGTAGTCCTTAGTAGTGTAGTGTATAGTAGTGTAGTGTATAGTAGTGTAGTGTATAGTAGTGTAGTGTATAGTAGTGTAGTGTATAGTAGTGTAGTGTATATTAGTGTAGTGTATAGTAGTGTATAGTAGTGTAGTGTGTAATAGTGTAGTGTATAGCAGTATAGTAGTGTGTAGTGTATAGTAGTGTAGTGTATAGTAGTGTAGTGTGTAATAGTGTAGTGTATAGTAGTGTAGTGTATAGTAGTGCAGTGTATAGTAGTGTAGTGTATAGTAGTGTAGTGTGTAATAGTGTAGTGTATAGTAGTATAGTAGTGTGTAGTGTATAGTAGTGTATAGTATAGTATAGTGTATAGTAGTGTAGTGTGTAATAGTGTAATGTATAGTAGTGTAGTGTATAGTAGTGTAGTGTATAGTAGTGTAGTGTTTAATAGTGTAGTGTATAGTAGTGTAGTAGTATAATCTTTCGTAGTGTAGTCTTTAGTAGTGTAGTGTATAGTAGGTTGTATGTATGTTAAACTTCTTTCGCACCGTACGTAGCCAGCCGTGCTAATCGGAGGTGCGACATTTGGTATATCACGCCATTCTCATAGCGCATGGCTATCGGCGTTGATGGTGGTGGTGGCGATGATGATGGAAGTGGGGATAATGATGGTGGTGATGGAGCTGGAGATGAAGATGTATGTTTAAATAATGATAGAGGTCGTCATGATTGTCACGGTGGGAATAATGATTGTGGTGCTGATGGTAATGATGACAGTAGTGATGAGGATGTTGGCATTGGTTGGTAGTCGCCATAGTTTTCATCACGCTTGATGATTTTCATCCACTCACTTTCATTTTAGACAAAAATAAACACCTCGTTATAGGCATATGTTCATCACGAATGTAATCACTGCTGCTACCACGACTACTACTCCTGCTGCTGCTGTTGTACCTACTCCTGCTGCTACTATTGCTGCTACTACTGCTTACTACTGTTGCGACTGCTGCTGCTACTACTTCTGCAACTTCTGCTGCTACTACTACTGTTGCTGCCACTGCTGCTGCTGCTCTTGATGCTACTACTGCTGCTACCACTACTACTGCTGCTACTACTGATGCTACCACTACTACTGATGCTACCACTACTACTGATGCTACCACTTCTACTACTGCTGCTGCCACTGCTGCTGCAATTGCTGCTACTATTGCTGCTACTGCTGCTGCTACTTCTACAACTTCTACTCCTACCACTACTACTGCTGCTACTGCTGCTATTGCTGCTACTGCCGTTGCTACTTCTACAACTTCTGCTGCCACCACTACTACTGCTGCTCTTGCTGCGACTACTGCTGCTACTTCTGCAACTTTTGCTGCTACCACTACTACTATTGCTGCTGCCACTGCTGCTTTGCTGCTTCTACCGCTGCTGCTCCTGCTGCCACTACAACTGCCGCTGTCAACTCCCAGATGCCCTGGGTCGCCAGCTGGAGGAGAAGGAGCTGCAGGTCACTCAGGCGGCGAAGCTGTCGCAGTCTCTGACGCAGATGATCGAGGACCTGAGGCAGCAGCTGCTGGACGAGGGCAAGGTTAATTCTCCGTGCGGCTTGCTGTCTGTATGCCTGTGTGTGTGTATGCAATGGCTGCTTTGGGTACACGGTCCAGACCTCCTCGGAAACCCTGGCTGACAGAGGAGGTGTTCAGGCTGGCTGAGAAAAAGAGACAGGCCCACTCTCATCGTCTACACTCTACAGCGTCCCACGTCAGAGAATGAGGAGGCTTACTGCAGCCTTCGCTCAGAGGTTCGGAGAGCCGTGAGGCGCTGCAAGGATGGTTGGTGGTCTCGGATTGCTGAGGAGATGGAGTCTGCCTCAATGGCCCGTGATCACAAATCGCTCTTTAATTCCATCAAAAAAGTAACCTGCAGCACCACACCTATTACCATCATTACGGGAAAGAATGGTGATCCAATCTCCGGCCCCAGGAACAGGTTTGCATATTTGCTGAGCATTTCTGAGGTCCTGGGGGAGGGGAAATCCCTCAGCCTGGAAAACATCGTGGGACAAAGTGGGGATGACCCTGCTCAGGCTGCTGTGTCTCATGTATTGGAAGATGAAGTCACCCCCTCTAAGTGGCTGGCTGAGGTGCCATCCATTGAAAAATTACTGAAGGAGATCCAGAGCCTGAGACCAGGAAAGGCACTACTCACGATTATTAAGGACCTTCATGATGGTGAGGGGGCCCGGGTAAAACTACATGGCCGGGAGTCGGAGCCATTCCCTGTTCACTTTCGGGTGCGACAGGGATGTCCTCTGGCTCCCACATTATTTCATATATATTTCGACCACGTAGTTCATGAAGCCTTCAATATCTGTACCAGAGGAATTTCCATCTGGTACAGACACAATGGGAGGCTGATCGATGCCCGGGTGCGGTCAAGAGATGGCTCCCTATTGCTCAACCATGTTATGTATGTCGATGTTCTGGTAATTGCTGCTCACTCAGAGGAGGAGTTGGAGGCGCTGCTGCTGAACCTGGAGCTTGCCACTAAGAGGTGGGGATAAATTTCGATTTAAAGCTTTCGTGACTGCAGGGATTCATCTTCTTGGTTCTTTCGGTAAAGTCACGTAGAATGGAAATAATAAAATAATAAAAATAAAACATAATAAAATAATTCTCACGACGTTTCGGCCACAACGCAAGCAGCCGTCCTCAGGTGGAGAACAGGTCTGTCGAGGAGACAGAGTCTGAATGACAAGCCCTAGGCTTGGAGCGACTATTTAAGCTGGGATGGAGGGGGCGAAGAGCGCCTTGACAAAATAATTTGCATATCAAGAGGAATTTAGCACTCCTCAGCGTGCCGGGAAAGTGTCCTGGCAAGGATTATTCAACATCGCCTTGCTAGACACGCTGAGGAGAGGCTTGCGGAGCCTCAATGTGGTTTCAGGAAAGGGCGGTCTTGCACGGATGCCGTATTTTCTGTCCGTCTGCTACAGCAGAGGTGTAAGGAATTCCAACAATACCTACATCTCGGCTCCCTATTGCTCAACCATGTTACATATGCCGATGATCTGGTAATCGCTGCTCACTCAGAAGAGGAGTTGGAGGCGCTGCTGCTAAACCTGGAGCTTTCCACTAAGAGGTGGGGACTTACCATCAGCCTCACCAAAACTAAGCACCTGCCTGGGAATTTTGTACCATCGGACACTCCACCCCCACAACTCCCAATTGGTGATGGACCGAGTGGAGAGTTTCCCATACCTGGGCAGTGTGTTCATGACCGGCTCCGGTTTGACAGCAGAGGTCTCACTGAATAAGTTGAGCGGCATTATCTTTTCATCGGTTGCGTAACGCTGTGTGGAAGCTACTTCGTCTGTCGCTCTGCACGAAGCTTCAGGTCTTCTCGGCCACAATCATTCCCTCCCTTCTCTACGCTTGCGAAATGTGGACCCCCCTAATGGAACATCTTCGCTGGTTATAAACATTTAGGCTGGCCTGCCTACGATCCATCCTGGGTTTAACCAGGCTGGATTGTGGGAGGAGCTCACATATCCTTAAAAGATCTGGACAAAGTCCCATCGGTCAGCTCCTCCGGCAGGCAAGGCTGCTTTGGCTGGGTCATGTAGCCCGCATGCCCAGTCACCGCATGCCGAAACAGCTTTTGTTTGGCCGGACCGAGGAGGCTAAAAGGGCACGGCACGGGCTGGAGAAAAGATGAAGTATGGGAGGATGTGGAGCTGGGTGGACTTGCCAAAGACCGGTACCAGCGGTGTCAAGTCCGGCCTCTGTGGAGGAGGCTTGTGAAGGATGTTACTGGGCAGCTGGAGGCAGTCGACTTCCAACAACAAGGGCAGAGGAGTGACGCTCACAACAACGAGCAGAGTGCCGGGCGGCTAAAACACAGCAAGTTGACAGTAGGAGGCACAGTTGGTGCATCTACCACTCATCTCAGACAGCCAACCCAAGGCACCTGCTGGGTCCGTCCTGGAACCTCCTGTCAGCGAGCCTTTGACACTTCACGTGGCCTCAAAGCACCTGGCCTGGCACACGCCCCGTGGTGACGTCACCATCACTTAGTGGCGAACGGCGGGTATTGGTATGCAAAGGCGGCCGGGCATGGTGCTTGCCACCCACCCCCTCGTGTGAAGTGCCGGCCTAACAGCGCTTTCCCCAAAAATCCGTTCTGGCTACACAGGGGATCTTTGTATGTCCGGCTGAATGCGCACGTGTTTCTGTGTACCCATCTACACGTTTGTGATGTATGCGTGTGTGCGCATCGGTATGCGTGTATGAACGTGCATTTGCCATTTGGTACATGAACTCTCTCTGCCCGCATCTCCGCGTGCGCGCATGCGGCTCCAGCCACACCACCTCCGCCCCATGCGCCACCGCCATCCTCCTTAAACAGGCGCTCTTCGTACAGCACGTACCACGAGCACGTCGAACCCTTTTGCGCGCCGCACGCGAAGCCGAACTACGCCGAATCGCCCGTTGGCACGCGCGGTGCGTGTCCCCCTGCAGGCCCGCGCGACGCTGAGTGGCATGGTGAAGGCGGCGCGGCACGACCGCGTGCTCCTCGGCGAGCTGGGCGAGGAGGAGGAGGCGGCCCTGCTCGGCACGCAGCGCGCGCTGTCTCAGGCACATGCCGAGGTGGCGCAGTGGCGCGCCAAGTACGAGATGGACGTCATCCAGCGCACGGACGAGCTCGAGGACGCCAAGTGAGAAATGGCGGTGGCGACGGTGGTGGCGGTGGCTCAACATGGCCGGGAGGGGGCGGGGGGGTGTTCATTGATTTAATTTTCGTTGTACGGGCGCGGAGCACTGCCACCGGAGATGAGACTGTTCAAAGTGGTTTGGGTTTGAACGTTTTATTTTAGTCAAAAGCGGAGAAACAGGTGTAGGGTGAAACAAAGCGAGGCAGGCAAACACCGGAGGGGCGGAAAGGGAGAGAAAGAAGGGGCAGACCGGGGGGAGCCGTACACAGCTGCAAAATCGTCCTGTTGTCTGCGCGGGATCATGTACGCGTGTGCGTATGTTGAACTTCTTTCACACCTGTGCGTAGCCAAATCTTGGCTAATCGGAAGGACAACAAACTTAAACACAACAACAAGCATTTTTAAAGAAATCAGTTCTCAATGTTGTATAGTGGTGGAGTGTATAGTAGTGTGGTGTAAAGTAGTTTGTAGTAGTGTAGTGTGTAGTAGTGTAATGTATCATGTATTGTATAGTAGTGTAGTCTATAATAGTGTAGTGTGTAGTGTATATTAGTATTATATTGAATATCTTTCGCACCAGTGCGTAGCCAACCGTGCTAATCCGAGGTGCGACATTTGGTACATCACACGCCATTCTCATAGCGCATGGCTATCAGCATTGATGGTAGTGGTGATAATGATGATGGAAGTGGGGATGATGATGGTGGTGGGGATGATGATGGTGGTGGCAATGATGACGGTTGGTGGTGGTGATTATGATGATGATGGAGTTGGAGATAAAGATGCTTGACCTGTGGATAAGTGAACACAAAAGGCAGTTTCTAAGGAAGCGAGTTTGTTAATCTTGATGATGACGATTTAAAAGTTGCATAGCTCCCAGTGGTTTCCTAACGTTGGAAGGAAGAAGCGTGTCCCGGACGGCCGCGGAAGTGCGCATCTGAAAGCGCCGTGCGATGCGGCGTAACCGTCTTATTGCTGAGCTGGCATTGCCACAGCTGAATATACGAAATCCGGCCTGCCGGGCCTTGACCGTGACAGTTAATTTTTTGGGGGGTTTAACGTTCAACGCGTTTGGCGGTCGTTTGAGGGTCGTGATTGTCTCGTTGGCAGGAAGAAGATCACGGTGCGGCTGCAGGTGGCGGAGGAGGAGAAGGAAGCCGCCAACGCAAAGTGCGCATCACTGGAAAAAACCCGGAAACGACTGCAGATCGACGTGGATGATCTCACGATGGAATCGGAGAGGGTCCAGGCGGCAAACACCAACCTGCAGAAGAAGCAGAAAGCTTTCGAGACGGTGCGAGTCCAACCCTGAACCCCTGCCTCTGTGTGTCCACCACTGCCCAGAGACTCCATCAGAGACTGGTCTGACTGTCGATCATTATCTAGAGACACAGAGTCCCACCTCCCTGTTGTCACTGCCTTGAGGCCCCAGTAAGTGATGCTCTGATGACCTCTGGACGTCCGTGGGGGTTGTAGGTCCTGGCCGAGTGGAAGCAGCGGCAGCAGGAGACGCAAGGCGAACTGCTGGCCGCTCAGAAGGAGAGCTGCGCGCTCGGCACCGAGGTCTTCAAGCTGAAAAATCTTCATGAGGAGATGATAGCGCAAGTGGAAAACCTCAAGAGGGACAAAGAGGCCCTCCAAGGTACTTTTTTATCAAAAAAATATTATCTCGCTCAGTGTCTCTGAGACACCGGTATTGGCCACCTGGGCCACCTCTGCATCTTTGTTGTTGTTGATAACCAGGAGAGGTGCAGGATCTGGTGGAACAGCTGGCCGATCGTGAGAACATCGTGCGAGGTTTGGAGAAGTCCAGGAAGCAACTGGAGACTGAGAAGATGGAGGCCCTGGCTTCGCTGGAGGAGCTTGAGGTCAGTGGTTCAATTTTCATTCATAAGATACTTTACCTCAGCTCCAGGAGACCGGGTCTCAGGGTCTTGAGACTCGGCTCCAGAAGGCCGGCTTTCAGGATCTTGACACTTGGCTTCAGGAGACCGGGTCATAACAATCAAGCACATCTGTGTCTAACCCCTCCCCAGACATCGCTGGAGTATTCGGAGGGCCGGGTGATGCGCACCAAATTGGAGATCACACAGGCCAAGGCGGAGATGGCTCGCAGGCTCTCGGAGAAGGACGAGGAGGTGGTGGTGATGGTGAGGCTCCACCAGCGGAACGTCGAGAGCCTCCAGTTTTCCCTGGAGGCCGAGATGAAGGCCAAGGCAGAGGCTGTGAGGCTCAGCAAGAAGATTGAGACGGAGCTGATTGAGAAACAGACAGCGCTGGCTCAGGCCTTGCGCCAGGCCTCAGAGGCACAAGAGCACCTCAAGGGCCTGCAGGCCCAGATAAAGGTGAGAACTTCGCTCGGACTCCTTCACACCCTGATCTATCATCGTCTCGATGCCCTTCCAGATAGCGGTCTATCCGCCCGCGGTTGAGTTGGCATGGCCACGCCAAGGTGGATGGGACCCGGCTCACCACCATGTGTCACGGCGGTCGAGACTCCCAGGCGACGTCACAGGCTGCTACGCGCGTTGTCGGGGCGAGCAGGCGCTGCAGCTGCAGCTGGACGAGGAGGAGCGCGGGTCGCGCGAGCGTGCCGAGCAGTGCGTGGAGCTGGAGCGCCGCTGCGGGGTGCTCCAGGAGGAGCTCCAGGAGGCGGCGGCAGCACTGGAGCAGGCGGAGCGCTGCCGCCGCGCGAGCGAACAGGAGGCACAAGACGTTGCGCAGAGGGTGCAGCTGCTGCTCACACAGGTCTCTCGCCATCTCTCGTCCCCTTTTTCCACTGCCACACTCGAGGGTCTCAGGGTCAGGATCTTGAGACTCGGCTCCAGGAGACCGGGTCTCGGAATCTTGAGACTCGGCTCTAGGAGACCGGGTCTCAGTGTCTTGAAACTTGGCTCCAGGAGACCGGGGTATCGACTGTCTCTGCTGTGGTGTGTTTGCCTCTGTCGGGAGCAGAACACAAGTCTCATCTCTCAGAAGAAGAAGCTGGAGAGCGATCTGGCCGAAGCGAGCGCCGCGCTGGAGAAATCTGTGCAGCAGAACAGCATTGTGGAGGAGAGGGCCGCCAAGGCGACGTCTGACGTGAGGGCACGGCGCATGACACACATGATGCTCGACACGACACATGCAATGCTTGACATGGCGCACGACATGACACATGCAATGCTCAACACGACACACATGACGCTCGACACGACATACGCAACGCTCGACATGACATACAAGACGCTCGACACGACACACAATGCTCAACACGATACACTTGACGCTAGACACGAAACATGCAATGCTCGATATTACACACATGATGCTCGATATAACACATGCAATGGTCGACACAACACACGCAACGCTCAACACTACACACGACGCTCGACAAGACACAATGCGTGACACGATAGTCGCTACACACCACAATTGATACCCGACATAACCACTCTGAATTGTATTTGGTCTTTGCTTCGATTTCGATTCGTTTAATTGTTTCAAAGTTCTTTTGCTTTTGTCTCCTTGTGTCTCTCCGCGCGTGCGCATCTCTGCATGTCCCCGTGTCTCCGTGCGGTGGTCGCACAGCTGTCCATGGTGTCCGATGAGCTCCAGGCGTCGCGGGACGTGCTTTCCCACATGGAGCGCGTCAAGGCCAACATGGAGGACGCGGCGCATGACCTACAGGCTCGCCTGCAGGAGGCCGAGGAGGAGGCCATGAAGGGCGGCAAGAAGCAGCTGCTCAAGATGGAGGCGCGGGTAGGTGCCCGCGCGCTCCTTTCACAAAGACGCCCCCACACAGGCAGTACGAGGTCGGATACGGCGGCTTGAGGAAGCCTTCCTTCAGCAGTGGATGATCGTGGTGAGCTGGTAGCCCCACCCACTGAGGTAGCCCCTCCCACTGCTCAAGTAACCCCTCCCCCCACTATCAAGTAGCCCCTCCCACTGCTCGGGTAGCCCCTCCCACTGCTCGGGTAGCCCCTCCCACTGCTCGGGTAGCCCCGCAACATGAGGCCAGAAAATGTTGAAATCTGATCCTAAGAAAAAGACACCGGAGACACGGCCATTATGGACCGTCCTGGCCATACCAGAACACTTAATAGCTGCTTGCACTTGGCTGGGCATGCGCGGGCTACATGACCCAGCCTATTGAGCCTCGCCTGTCGAAGGAGCTCACCCATGAAACTGACCAGATCAACTGAGGATCTGTGAACTCCTCACACAATCCGGGTGTCGTTCAACCCAGGATGGATCTTGAGCAGGCTGTTCTCACCGCTCATGCTGCTGCTACCGCTGTTGCTGCTGCTGTGTCTCAGATGCGAGAGCTGCAGTCAGATCTGGACGAGGAGCAGAGGAGGAGCGCGGAGACTGTGAAGACGGCTCGGAAACACGAGCGCAGAGTCAAGGAGCTCACGATACTGGTGACACGTGCCTTGGGACACGCGCGCACTCGCGCACACACGCACAGAGTGGTAGTGTCACGTGTACAAGCGTTGAAAAACGAGCCAAATGTTATTGTTTCAGCTCACCGGTGAGTTGAAGAACAAATTCTCACAAGCAAATTTTGCAAATAGATTTTTGCCGAATTAGTACACAATGTAAATTAATTTAAAATAATAAAACATCGAGAAATTGTCCTTAAATATCATAAAATCTTATACGTTTAAAACCCGCACCTCGCCCGTAATACATATGTACGTACAATCATACAAGCCACCCTGCCTCGATGGCGTAATGGATATCACGTGGTACTTGAAATCCAGGGGTCGCCGGTTCAATTCCATCTCCTGGCTCGGCAGCGAAAACAATGGGGGGTCAGGGTTTGTTACATTCCCCGACACTCCACCGCAGTAGCAGCAGCAGTGGCAGCGCAAATGGGTTCACCGTACTTAGTCCAACATGTGGCACTGGTACGGGGAGGCCTTCATCCGGCAGTGGGTAGGCCACGGTTGGTGATGATGGTGATGATGATGGCGGCGATGGGACTGAGCGTGTGGTGCTGTGCCGGGGCCAGGCGGAGGAGGACAGGAAGACAGCCGTCCGCCAACAGGATCTCGTCGAGAAACTCCAGCTGCAAGTGAAGTCGTACAAGAAGCAGAGCGAAGAGGCCGTGAGTGCGACATGGTTCTGATCGTGGTGTGGACGATTGCCGTCGAGAGCGTTTGGGAATTTCCGCGCGGGGCCGTCGCTCTGCCGCCGCCACCGGGGGGGTGGGGGGGCGCTGCTGTGCGTGGCGCTCGGGAGTGATGTCACCGTGTGCAGTCCCGATCGCGTAGTTGGCAGCTTTCATTTTTGTTCAGCTTGTACGTATGTTGGAACTTCTTTCGCAGTGTACGTAGCCAACCATGTTAAATTTGGACTCTGATGCCCGTACACAACGGCTGACTTTTTTCAAATACCTGTCAACCCCTTATCAGTGCCCTACCTTATTACAGACCAATTCAGACCTTAATGGTCACTCCGTGCCCTTGTAATTCTCAACGTTCATCCTACAAAGTCCCATCACAAGGGAGAAACACAAACAAATAAACAAAAACATATTTTTGCCCGAATTGAAACGGCTGTACATCGTATATGGGTTGACAGTTATGCTTTTCCAATGACGTACGGGGGATGTATTAACATCCGGTGCGAGGAAAATGGCGCGTAGTATTTGACGGTTGATACGCATGGTGTATTAACCATGGGCAGCCTCTCCGAACTGAACGGCGGCGCTTCACGATCAGATCATTGCACGGCTTCACCCACGAATATAATTCCGAGTCGCGTTTAATTTACTTGGCCGTGACGGGGTCGTGGAGGGTGTCGCTACGTTTTGGCCAGACAATCGCTTGGCCTGGTCACCCCCAGTAAATCGCCGACGACCCTGGTCCTGTCCCTTCCTTGTTCCGTGCAGGAAGCGCAAATCAACACGAGTCTCGCCAAGTGCCGCAAGGTGCAGCATCAGCTGGGCTCGGCGGAGGAGCGTGCGGACGCAGCTGAGTCACAGGTTCAGAAGCTGCGCTCGCGATGCCGCAACGGCGTCGGCCTCAAGGTGAGCCCCCCCCACCGCCGTGAACCCCACCGCTGTGAACGCGCGCGGGCTGCGCTCGAAAAAACCGTAATCGGAATCTTTATTCAGGCTGGCGGAATCCGATGGGCTATGAAGCTGCGGCAAAATAAGAAAATAATAAACCAAATGTGTCCGCACATATCTGACAATATATATTTATATAAAAAAATATATTACACAAACCATCACTGGCCCGCACGGCATTCTGGGAGTGCATCATTTCACCAGCTTTGTTTCGAGACGAGCACAACTGCAGAGGAGTTTCGACGCTCAGCGTCTCGTGAGCAGAGTCAGGCTTGCTGGTGAACTGCTGATTGTACAGACAAGTACCCCCCTCTCTTCCTGCCATGAGTTTTTAGTTCGACGCTAAATTATATCGCGATACAAAACAAAAGTAATCGTTCCCGTCGTTGTCGAGAATATTTAATGACACAAATAGGCACATGATGCGTCTCCTTCACACGTCCGTCTCTCCTCATGAAAAATAAAACTATTGATTTCACAATCAATCAGCCACGCGGCCTTCTGGGAGTGCATCATTTCATTAGCATTGTTTGAAGACAAGGAAACTCTGGACCGGCTTCGACACAGTGTCTCGTTAGCGGCTGGATAACAGAAAAATAGGTAAACCATTCATATTCCCTTTTGAAAACTGGTCATCAGAAAACATTAATAAAATTGCAATTTTTTTATATCTTGCCCCATGGTGAAGGGCAGTCTCCAACCCTTTATTATCCACTTGACCTCTCTGTTCATGTGGTCTGAAGAAAGGCTCATTGCCGGAACACATTGGCTGTTAAATATTCTTCCTTTTAAGGCCATGGAGTTATTGACAAATGTGGCAAAAATAGTGCAGGTCGGGAAAACTCAGAAGCTTCTAACAGAGGACCAGAATGCAGTTCTTCAGGAACTGACGATGGTTTTTTTTGCGCAAAAGCTTAAAGGCCGAGTGCAAATGTACAGGCCTCGCAGAGTGTTAATGTCGCCATCTACTGGCCTGCTAGGCTATGACAGGACAGCCGAGTGTGATATAATTATATAATTACGCTTGTTTACCCACAGAGAGCCTCACCGAGTCTCAAGACTCTCGTACAGGGAGGGCCCTGCCAAGTTGTTGCAGTAGGGGGCGATGTTGCTGCTGCACTGTGTGTACTCCTAATTGAGTAATTTGTAGGTACTTTTTTTGGTGTTGCCACCATTGACTTGGTTTGGCCAATACCAAGTTACGTTGTGCGTATATGTTTTAGCGAACAGAGAAAAAAAAACAGAGAACCCGGAGCACATGCAGCAGAACAAAGGGGAGTACTCCACACAGAAAGTCGCCCGAGTCAGGAATCAAACCCAGGTCCTTTTTGCTGTGAGGCACGAGTGTTACCGCTGTGTTGCCACCCGGCACGTAGCCGATGACGTGGGCACTGTAGAGGCAGTGAGGGTCGATAGATCACTAGGCACTCGCGAAACTCCCTACCACGCTGGCACTGAAGTCGCCATCTCTCAGTTTGCCATTGGGATGGGAGTGCAGCAAGTGGGTTCATCCCCATCTCTCTACTGATGATGAGTGTTAACTCCCCGCCCTCCCCCGCCGCCCCTGGTGTGCGTGAGTTTTCTCTTGAAGCCCAGTTTCCTCCCACGCGTAAAACCAGCGAAAAATTATTTGTGGATGTTGGCCAACCGTTCCGATGTAGGACCGCTGAGCTTGTGCAATAGTTTGCGCCGGTCCCGTTTGCCATCACTTGGCTGTGGTTTCCCGTGCCCCTGAATCACTCGCTGAGAGTGAACGTAATCTGTGCACGTTACAAACCCTGAATTATAATTGTAATTATTTAAAGTCGATGGCCCTTCGGAGCTCAAAGAGTGCCCAGTCATGGGCGGGTGAATCCTGGATCCGAATCCGGGAATCTTTAGGCAGTGCTGGCTCAAAGGTATAGACACGGACATCATGAACCCCGTTTAGTTTGTCCTGTGTGTGTGAAATAAATTATTTGCTTTTTCTTTCAGACCGATGCAAAGTAACTGCAGCACAATTTTACGACGAGAAGCTAACTCAGAAGCACAGATTCCACCACAAGTTCTTCCATCCGAAGCTTCAAGAGCATGGAGTCTTGAGACTCGGCTCCAGGAGACCGGGTCTCAGTGTCTTGAGACTCGGCTCCAGGAGACCGGGTCTCAGGGTCTTGAGACTCAGCTCCAGGAGACTGGGTCTCAGGGTCTTGAGACTCGGCTCCAGGAGACCGGGTCTCAGGGTCTTGAGACTTCACCAGGAGAGCAGTTTTCCTTGTGGTTAATAAAATAAGTCGGTATTTGTGACATAAAACACATGAATGCACAATAAAGGTGATTTCAAAGAGAAGAGCGGCGTTTTTTCTATGTCATCCTCACGTAGTGCCCTCCCCAAGCGAGTTCTGTGTGGAACTCTTTTCCCAGCGTAGCTCCAACCCCAAATCGTAAATGCACTTCCTATTGGCGCTGTGACTCGTAAAAATCACGGGTGTGTCGAGGAGAGCCACAAGCACTCTTTGTCAGGAGTTTCCCCGCTGCATTGTAAGATGTTTTTAGTCAATCATTGTGTTATGCTTTTTGCATTTCGGTGTGCTTCCCCCGCACCTCCGATTAGCACGGTTGGCTATGTACGGTGCAAAAGAAATTTAAAATACAACCTACTATACACTATACTATACACTAAATTACTATACTCTACACTATACATTAGAACACTACACACTACACTACGATACACTACACCACTATATTCTACACACTACACTACTATACCCTACATCACTATAAAACATTTAGAACTTATTTCTTTAGAACTACTTGTTCTGTTTAGTTTGTTGTCCTTCCCCCCCCCCCGCTCCTCCAATAAGCACGATTGGCTACGTGCAGTGCGAAAGAATTTCAACATTCATGTGGGAGGGAACCGAGACTACCCTGAGACAACTCACGCGTGTGAGAATGGGGAGGCAATGTTTTAATCCCCATACAGATGGAAGCAGATGGAGATTATTCCACACTTGCTGTGGCGCCTTTTGGTAAGCCAGGGTATACGGCACCTCGACACCGACGGGAAGGGAGTTTCACAGCCCATGTGCGCGGTGATCCACCAACCCTCGCTGCTGCCTCCAGGGCGCTGGATTACAGGAAGCCATGTGGCATAGCTACCACAGTCAGCTGTCGCTTAGTGGGGTGCGATGTTCCTGCTGTCCCTGTAATCCCCCAGTGGGTACGTTCGCGGAGTCATTCTCCAAGTTTGGGCCGTGACACCGGCCGGCGCGCAATGGAGGACTCATTCTGAACGACGTTGCGGGGATCTTTTGACCTCCAGTGCCAGTGAAGCAGATGGCATGAAGTGTTTACCGGGGCAGCCTGCCGGATCCGAACCGCTAAACCTCTGCAAGGAGCTCTCCTGGGCACTCGCAAAACGAACCGATAACCAATCTTCAAAACAAATTTTAGGCGTTTCCAAAAATACCGGCGTGTTGACACCAAGCCGGCAAATTATTTATTAATGGCCAAATAATTGAAATGTATGTGTGTGTATTCTGCAGAGATCAATATTCTTGATTATTACATTGCCAACCCCTTCACACATCAATACAGCAAACATAACTTCAATCAGTCGTTTAATAATTTGGGGAGCTGCCACTGTTGTGGGTGTGAAGCCCGCGCCAGTTCGACTCCATCTCCCGGAGCGGCAGTTGAAACAATGGAGGGAGTTTCTTGAATCCCTCCCCTCCACCACCTCTGCCACCGCCGCCTCTGCCCACCCCAGCGGTACAAATGGGTTCCACCACACCGAGTCTTATGATTGGGAGGTTCCTGCGTGCTGTGGGGTAAAGTGTGGGAACTCCCACCTCTTCTTCAAACACGTCTCGTCAGGACGCGAGAGTAAGATTACAATCCACAGCGGTGTTTCTTCACCTTTAATGAAGCCGTGCACCCCTTTGGTTCTCAATCGTTAAAAAAAGTTACAATATTAATCAATACATACGTTTTTATAGAACTAAGTTGTTTAATACGTGGGTTAGATTGCGTAAATATATAAATGTCGTTAAATTGCCATGTTGTTTACGTAATAAACCCTTACTAATTAGCTGTGTCAGGTCGTGGCGGGTTTAATGACACATTTATATATTTACGCGATCTAACCAAAAAAAAACCTGCATTATGAAAGTAAGCTGTACTTACGTGCCCGTGCTTAATTTGTGTTTCGATGAAATACCTTCTAAAACAAATCTGGCCATGTCTCGCGACCCCCCAGTAAGAACATCACACCCCCAGATTAAGAAGAAGAACCGCCGATCTCGAGCTGACTTGTAGCGGCTGCCTTCATGCCAGCAGTGGCAGGGCAAGCAATTAGAGAGGACTGAGTTTTGGAGCCATATCAGAGGTCGCAATCGGGTACCCGATACCCGTACCCTACCCGATACCCGGCTACCCGTACCCATCCGGGTACGGGTACCTGTTTGCGACCCTGGCGCGGCCGGGTACGGGTAGGCCGTGAGTCACTGGTGAGTAGCCGTTTGTCACTCATTTCGGGTAGGGTACAGGTAGGGAACGGGTACCCGTACCCGGCCGGGTATGGGTCGCCGTTGGCGACCCTGGTGCGGCCGGGTACGGGTACGGGTAAGGAATCAAAACCCGTTTGCGACCTCTGAGCCATATACAGGAGTGTCATCGCCCCCAAATGACCTTCTTGTATTCATACCGAGTGGATAATGTATGGCACTTCGTGGATCCACTGCTGGATGAAAACTTCCACCAAAATGGGGGTTGTTTTGGCCATACTTCACCGTGCCAATGGGCGTGGTTCAGATATCACTCGCCACGAACGTTGGCCGGGTCGCCGCCGCTCCCGCAAACACGGCACGGCATTGTTACGTTATCATCAGCAATGGTCAATCTGCTGTTGGATGAAGGCCTCCCTATGCTTCTGATGCTGCAACACATAATTATTTGGAGAGACTGCATTGGTAACGATGAAAAAGCGCAATGAACAATACACTGAACACATTCGTCAATAACAATGTGGCCATATATATAACAGGTGACGTTTCGGAAAATGATTGTGCATTTTTGTTTTAAACGTCTTATATAATACATCTAGAATAGCCACAATTACATAACCTAATATCGGTTTGACTGTCATGCACCTCCAATTAGCACGGTAGGCTACGTATGGCGCGAAAGAAGTTCAACATACGTACATAGCCCGAACAGACTGTTGGGGCAAGTGCTTTTAGCGAGCACCTACGAAGGTCGGCACGGCACCAGTGCACGCGCAAACATGATACCATTTTGAACAGAATGAGCAGGTCCCGTCTCAGAGCTGTCGAGATTTGGATTAACTTTGTTTTAATGTGGGTCAGAGCCTGCTAGGAGAGAGCGAGAGAGAGGCACGCGGGAGAGATGAAAGCTGCCTCAGCCCAGGATGGCTGGGCGGTGGAGCAGCCTCTGTGATGATGCATCGCGGCGGCATAATGAGCTCCCCTGGGAGATGTAGTCGGAGGGATTCATTACGTATTCCGGGACGCGGAGTCTCTATCTCTGTGCAACGCCTCGCTCCGCGCGGTCACAGCGAGGCAGGATACAAGGGGCGCAAGCTGGGGATCTGTCGGGAGGCTTGTGCCAATTAAAAAGGTGTGTGCACCTAGCATGGCACAAGCGCCGTGGTGACGTCACCTCCACTTAGTGGTGAACGGCGGTTGTTGTAGCAGTGTGTGCACGATGCTGGCCACCAACCCCACCCGCCACCCACCATGTGCCATGCCGGCCTTCATATAGGTGCTGCTCGCTAACAGCACTTGTCCCAACAGTCTGTTAGGGTTAAATGGGGGATCTTTGTATGTGTGCATCAATATCCCCCAATCTCATCCCGATAGTTCCATCGGCCTCACGGAAGCAGACGGGAGCCTCAATTTGGAATGCGTTATGATTCCGCTGGGTTACCCAGGAATGCTGACTTAAAACTTCATGACTGCAGGAATTCATATTCTTGGTTCTTTCGGGAAAGTCACGTAGATAGAAAATAAAAACATAATATTTAATAAAATAAAAAATATAAAATAATAAAAGCAAAAAACCCACGGCTGAAGATCGCAACACAAGCGGTCTTCATCAGGCGGATGAAGACCACTTGTGTTGCGATCGAAACGTCGCAGGCTTTTTGCTTTTATTATTTTGAATTTATTCATTATATTTTTCATTTTTATCTTATTTAATTTTATTGTATGTTATTTTATTTTCTATCTACGTGACTTTACCGAAAGAACCAATAATACCCAGGAATGCCTCACGGAGCTGAGACTCCGGACTCTTTCTGTGCCCTTAAGCTTTTATTCCCAATGCTTCATCAGTGTCCACATTTCTGATTTGATTCACGTAATGCAGATCTCATGATCTAAAAAATAATATAATTTTTTAATCTTGTAGGAATCAATTCGTTTCCCAGACGATGGGAAGGCAGCACTAGGGTTTATGAATATATCAAAAATGATCCGTCACACCTTTGGCAATGAAAATCTTTATTACACAGCTGCATAAAGCTTTAAATATGTAATTGAATTTTCAATCATGATTTTGTAATACAAAGACAAATATTCCTCGTATAGCCTTATTAGACTTGGGGAAGGTGCTGTTAGCAAGCACCTATGATGGCCCGGACGGCACATGAGGAGATGGGTGGCCAGCACCACGCAGGACCGCTTTTGTCTCCCCAGTGGCGAAGTTTACACACTGCACTAGGAACTCATTTGAGGCAACCACTCCTCCATACCTTGTAATAACGCACATGCTAACACACCTCAACTGGATTATAAGACGCATCCAATGCAAGTTAAATAAATATTCTTACACAACTACAGCCACCATTCTCCACTATGTGGCAGTGACATCACCACAGTGCTCGTGTCAGGCGAGGTGCACTTTGTAGCCACGTGAAGTGCCGAAGGCCCACTGACAGGTCAGGAAACAGACCAAGGTGTTGTGGGTTAACTGAATGAGATGCCAAGTAGATGCACCACCTTTGTTCCCCACTGTGCCAACTCGCTCAGTTTTAGCCACCTGGACAGCATCTCGTTGTTGTGAGCGTCACTCCTGCGCCCTCCACTATCCTTGGACGCTGCATCCAACTGCCCAGTCACGTCCTTCACGAGCCTCCTCCACGAGAGCCTGGTCACACACACACTCGCTTACCGAAGCACAATAAACACCCATTAATGGAGTTGGCCAAACATCCTACTGTAGGACCGCAGAGCTTGGAAAATT
Organism: Lampetra fluviatilis; assembly: GCF_964198595.1. Taxonomy (NCBI): domain Eukaryota; kingdom Metazoa; phylum Chordata; class Hyperoartia; order Petromyzontiformes; family Petromyzontidae; genus Lampetra; species Lampetra fluviatilis. Next base: position 2,553,413 of record NC_136332.1, on the reverse strand, counting down.
GCTGGCAGTGGTTCTGCCTGCCCTTCCAGCATGTCTGTGGTTTCCATCACTTCTGAATCATTCTCTCTACTCTCTGTGAGATGAAAACAAAACGCATTACATGCAATTAACTATTCAATTACATGATGCACCCCAAACTTCCGTTTTAAAGCACTGGGGAAGAAACGTGAGTCGTATAATTCGGGTGATACGGTGGGCACTTTGGCAGATTGCAACTGCTGTTTTCGAATACTTGAAATTCAGCCCAAATGAAGATTATATTCATTTGGCAAATAAATAAAATGATACGATAAGGTAAAGAGCCCTGGTGCATCTGGCGAAATCTTCAAAGCCAGTTCCATTACGTCTATGGGTCTCTATGCGAGTGACAACTAGAGCCCGACATATACATTGGTCGAAATTTGGCTTTTTTTTTAAACACTGTTATCGGCATTTTACGGCACCGATTTGCCCCGATGTTGGTTCGTTTCTCAGTCCACTTGTCCCGGTAATGGTTGCGGCGGCAGCATGTTGAGTAGTAGCTGTCCACACCTCCCTTTTCCTGGCGAAGACTCCAGCACTACATTACCATACACTATGCACAACACTACTATAAACTACACTATTTTACACTACTACACTGCACTACTATATACTACTACACTATACACTACTATACACTACTACACTATACACTACTATACACAATACTACTATACACAGACTCCAGCTCTTCCTGGGGAGTTCCCAGGCGTTCCCAAGTCAACCGAGCGACATCGTTCTGACAGCGTGTCCTGGGTCGGCCCCGGCGTCTTCGCCCAGTGGGACGAGTTCCATGTGGAGTCGACCGGGACCCAGATGTTTGATACATCATACATAATGAACAAATAAAAACATCGATTCTTGTTCCCATAAATGTATGTTTGACAGTACATGATGATCATTTTCTTACGGAATTTTTTTCTCTCATTTATCTATTTATATTTAAGTCTTATGATTTGCTAAGTAAGTGGTGGTTTGGGTTTTGTATCGTCTGCGTAAGAAACCTGCTAATTTTATGTTGCACCGTTGTGGGATGGCAATTGCATGAATGGCGCTCTGTAAAATTAAATTATTATTTACTAAAGGATTCGGTAGAGGGAGCTCTAATACAAGCGTGAGGTGGAGCAGTTGACGCGTGCCACATACGTTGTAGCACGTTGGGGTGCTAACAACGCTGCAGGAGTGCGTGACCCCATCATGACCTCACCAACTCTTCCCCACGACATAAGTCTCTGCACGTAGCCTATTTCATTTCGCTACAGGACTCGGGAACTGAACCCTGATGTCTGAGCACTGCCAGACTCTCCCGAGATAGCTTAAGTTCAATTTGCAAGTATTGTTTTACGATATATTTATGTTAAATCCGTGAAAAAAAAGTTCCTGATGTGTGTATTCTTATTTGTTGGTGTGCTCGTTCATATGATAATTTAAGTGAAATGTTCTCAAGTTTTGAAAGTTTAATATAAAAGGTTTTTCAAACTGATTATAAAATGTAAACAAACTGTTTTTCTTATATATCAAATATCGGTCGATATATTGCCAATTTATCGGTATCGGCATCGAACCCAAAACATCTGCCATCGCTCGGGTTCTTGTGATAGTTGTTTTTGCATGAACTACGTGAACATTTTTATCTGGGAAAAATAATATCGTTTAATCCTGAATGAGAGATTAACATTCCATTCACTTCATTAATGCTACTCCTACCCCCTCCCTTTGATTCTGCTAATCCTGCATAATGCACGGGCATAATGACTTTAAACCCCCTTCCCACCTCCTACGCCCTTCACAAGTAGTACTAATCCCATATCTGCATTTCCCATAAATATGCTAAATTCCTATTGATATGCAAATTATTTTGTTAAGGCGCACCTTCCCGCTCCAACCTAGCTTAAATAGACGCTCTAACCCTGGGGCGTGTCATTCAGACGCTGTCTTCACGACAGACCTGTTTCTTCACCTAAGGACGGCTGCTTGCATTGTGGCCGAAACGTCGTGAGAATTATTTTATTGTTTTATTTTTATTATTTTATTACTTCCCTTCTACGTGACTTTACCGAAAGAACCAAGAAGATGAATCCCTGCAGTCACGAAAGCTTTAAATCGAAAAATTCCACGAAGGTTGAGATGATTAGTTGCAGCCATGAGGCTGAGGGTTCGTAATGGCCAGGTTAATGATACTGAGCCTGCAGCGCTGAGACCCTGGCTTCAAACCCTGGGTCTGGGTGTCTCTCTTAGGTCCATAATGGCTGGGTCACAGACACTGAACCAACACTGCTGACATCCCGGGTTCAAGCCCTGGGTGTCTCTCAAGTTCATAATGGCTGGGTTAGAGAGACTGAGCCTACAAAGGTGAGTCATGGGTTCAAGCCCTGGGTCAGCGTGTCTCTCTCAGGTTCATCATGGCCAGATTAGAGGCCATAATGGTCCTTGAGAGATATGTCTGAGAACAGAGCTGTAGAGGTCAATGGGCTTTACTCGGGATGTAAACCTCTGGCTAGCATAGCAATAGGGACACCGCAGTACATCGGCCATCACAACGTGGGGAACGGTCACGATCTCAGCTGATGACCTTCAGAAAAATAAAACCTACCACTGGTGCTAAATGCTGAGAACAACTGTTTTTTTCAACTGCCCAAAACGAATTGAGAAAGGAGTGAGCGATACTACGGCAGAGGGGAACAACGCGGCCTCCAAGAATAAACACCTCGATTGAGACTCCTGGCTCACACATTCCTCCTCGCAGACACTGGCGGTGCGATCATCAGCCGCGTCAGAACATCACCAGGAGGCCGTTGCGTCCATCTCCCTCGCCAATGTAAAGTTAAAGACGCGAGCCACAGCAGCGCCACCGTGGCCACTGCAACCCAGACTAGGTACAGTGGGTACAGTGCACTCACTGTAGTCTGCGCTCCGTCAACGGAGGAACAGCAAAACGACACGAACTCTGTCTGCTGAAGGTTTCCCGTCGTGAGGAGCAGGCGTTGACGTCGGCAGTTAGTTCCTGAATATATTCCCTTACACAAGAATGGAACGGACTGCGTGAGGCTATTGGTCTAAATGAGACTGCGTGCAAGTGTAGGGCTGTCTACGCAAGTCGATTGGTCTCTAAGCGAGTCTGGGGATATCTCTGTGAGTCTGAGCATTTAGGCAATTATCTGGGTCAGCATGTGGGTCTCTGAGTCTATGGGTTTCTAAATAGGTACAGTAATTGATATCAGCGCAGAGACAAATTGCCACACTTGAGAACCCAGATCAATCACGGTTGCGCAGTTCGAATCTCGCATTGGAACCTGGGATCTAAGCTAAGTTAAACACAGCACAGGCCTGCAAAGTGAGGGACATTGAGTCGACCAGTTGGGGACTGCAGGTCTCTATGCGAGCCGAGGAGTCTCTGCATAGGTCAAAGAACTTGTGGCTGGGTGAATGAAAGACGCAATTGAAGCGGCCGACTCATGCACTGCATTGCAAGTCCACTCTGCCAACACGCGTTGTGCGGTGGGGTAAAGTGTGGGGACTCTCACCTTCATCCAAGGATGTACTTGCCGACGTGGAAGAGTAGGCCAAAAACAATAAATACACCTCCAAAAGCGGTTCTCCAGAGCTTGCTCTCGTCGTACGCGTTCTCCAGCAGCGGCGAGAGCGAGCACTGGCAGGGCTGCACCTTCATCCCTCTAGTGACGAAGTATTTGGACACATCCCGTCAGCCACGCGGCCTGAGCCGACCCAGAGCGAGGCCCAGGACCGTCACCAATGGCGGCCACGACACCCGGAAGAGGAACTTTGGCCGCCATGACGTCACTCACCCACGTGGCCGCGCGGCACCGGAAGTAGTAAAAGGGGGCGGGGATCTCCTGGATCTCGGTCTTTGACGTCACTGTGATGTAACAACCACGACATTCGGTCTCGGGCCACGTGCCCTCAATGTTCGAGAGACACGTGGAGGAGACGGACGCAAAAGAAAGCAGCTGAAGCGACTCCGAGCGAATACTCGAACAGGTGAGAGTGGAAGAGGTGTGGGGAAAGAGCAGAAGAGTGGGAACGAATCAGAGTTAGACTTGGTTACACTCGGTAGCTTCATGTGTTAACGATGCGATTTTGTGTTCATGATGCAAGTCCGTGTTGATGATGTGAGTCCGTTTTGTTGATATGAGTTTGTGTTGATGATGTGGGTCGGATGATTTGGGTCCGTTTTAATGTGTGTATATAAAGAACGGAACAGTTAGACTTCACAAATGTGGCTGTCGCCTGATGAAGCTAGTGGTAATTAGTGGATAAACGTCGTACTCAGATTGTAAATGTTGTGGCTTGGCTCTCCAACACACCGGTGTTCTGTACTAGTGACGAATTGGCATGTTCTGTTTAAGTGACAACCCCCTCCCCCCTCCCGATGCGTTCCATTCATTGGCTACCACATTCTGATGAACTCCCCCCCCTCTCCTCCCCCTCAACTTGCTTTTTAAGGGATTACATCTTGAATCATTGCCTCACTTGATGCAGCTAATCCGGCTGTGATGGTCCCACCTGATGACGGAGACTTGTGTTGCCTCCGAAACGTCGTGATTTTTGTTTTATTTTATTTTTTATTAATTTTGATGTTTTACCTATGTGACTTTACCGAAAAAACCTAAGAATATGAACCCTTACTAGTTGTCTGTGTCGGGTGGTGGTGGGTTTTAACGACACATTCATATATTTACGCGATCTAACCCAAAAAGAACTCTATTATGGATGATATTAGTCTTGAAAGTCTACGTGTTAAACTGCGTTTGTGTTGATGATGTGGGTCTGTGTTGATGGTGTGCTTCCGTATTGACGATGTGGGTCCGTGTTGATGATGTGGGTCCGTGTTGATGATGTGAGCCCGTGTCGATGATGGATGTCCGTTTTGACGATATGAGTTTGTGTTGGAGCTGTGGTTAAGTCAGGGGACAGAGACGGGGAAGCATAGAAGTGCAGAACAATGATGGATTTTGCTGCTCTGCCTTACACGTTACTCTCCCATCTCACCCCCATTCAACCTCTAGTGGTAGCTATCCATGTGGGTCACCAGGTGGCTCAGCACTTGGCCTGCAAGTGGTCATTAGTCTGCCAGTAGAGGGCGATGTGCAATCCCAAATGAGTAATGATATAAATGTTCAGGATTTCACGATATAGAGATGTGAATCGTATTGTGAGAAATTATCCTAGACTGTGTATGACCCGAGACTCGTCTCCCGCTTCCCTCACAGAGACCCAGAAGGTGTGAGACACAAAACACTCTGCAAATCCTGTTCTGCACGTCGCCAACATGGAGGTATGGCTCTTAAACTCGCGTGGTGAAATATGGGCGAATATGTGATTCACATGCCTGTGTTTTCTACTCTCTATCCGTGCACCTACTCCTCACCAGTTCTACCTGGCTGTGTGTCTACCTGCCTGTGTCTAGGTATCAAAGTGTGTCTGACTGAGATTTTGTCTGTGTACCTGAATGTCTATTTTAAACACATTCCTGCGGAGGGAGCTGGTAGGAACGTTGGGTTGCTCGGTCAATGGCAAGGGTCAATGGCGGCGTGGTGTATTCCGCAAATATGCCCGACTGTGAGGGCGGGCACAAGCCGGCGTGAGTAGGTTAAACGTTGAGTTTTATAAGGGCACCACAGGGTGACCAGCCCCTCCCCACCCAGACCCACCCCTCCCTCCCACCCCCCACCCAGCCCCACCCAGCCCCTCCCCATCCAGCCCCACCCTCCCCACCCACCCAGCCCCTCCCTCCCCACCCAGCCCCTCCCTGCACGATGGACACAATTATCCCCTGTTGGCTGGTGTAACCAGGAGGTTCCTACCAGTATCAGAACATCTACAGCATTTGTATCTCTCCACTGATGAATGAAGGCCTCCTCAAGCCGATGACACCTCTAAATATCCTGTGATGTAATGTTCCGTTCAGCTCCTGCTAGCTGAGATGATTTTATCGCTCCATCTTCTAGTTGGACTATCTCTCAGATGTGTTCCATTCCTTGGCTGTCACTGTTATTTTTCTTGACCAATGGTCAACATCCCTTATTGCCACAATGTGTCCTTTGTAAGTCCACTAATTATTATTAAGAGTTTGAATGTTGTCATTAACCTGCGTATATTCTCTATTCCATGTGTCCCTCTTCTGAAAAAAAATCTGCAAATGAATAAATTGGGATTACACCCAGTAACATCATGCACTGCTAATAAAACATGCCAGGACCCTCCTGAATTTGGAAGCGAAGATATCAGCAATACTGGCTCAGTGCTCAATAACTGCACTTGCTCCAACAGTTTGTTAAACGCTATATTGTGGACATTTGTTTTTGTGTGTGTAGGCGAGCCAATCGAGAGAGAAAGAGAGGATAGACGTGAGATGGAGTGCGCTCTCAGACTCACAAGACGGAGCCACCATCCAGTGCAAAACCCCGCAAGGTAATAACAATTATGGGGGACATCATATCAGCCATGTTGCATGGGAGTTGTCATTACGGTGGCCATGTTGCATTGGTGATGTCACATCGGCCATGTTACATGGTGGAGTGCGGATGTGACGGCGGCAATGTTGCATGGAGGATGTCATGGTCGCCATGTTCTAGAGGTGACTTTAAGTGAGCCATATGGCATGGGTGACATCGTGCTGGTTTTCTTGTATGGGTGATGTCAAGTTGTCCAGTTTTTACATGGAGGACATTACGTCAGCCATGTTGGTTGGGGGATGTGAAGACAGCCATATTGCATGGGTGCTTAACTTTGCTTGCAGCTGATTGGCAGCTGATTGGCTTGTGCAATGGAAGTGTTGCTGTAATACCTAGCAACCGTGCTTATAAAAGTGAGAGTTACCATTTAACTACAACTCCCATATTTACTTAAGTGTGTTTTCTCCTTCATTGTCTACCAGACTTACGATAAAATGATGAATTTCTTTCCTCTGTCCCAATGTGCTTTCATATGGCATCTAAAGTTTGGGCAGCAAGGTGTTACAGTGGTACTACAGCAATAAGGCTTGGGTTTGATTCCTGACTCAGATGGCTCTGCTTGTTGAGTCTATGTTCTCTACCTGTTCCACATGAGTTTCCTCCAGGGACTCCAGTTTGCTCACGTAAAAAACAAACGGTTATTGTCATTGGCCGAACTTTCAAGACTTAACAACTATCTGCAGTTATTCAGTTGTGATTACACCATCAGCCCCTATTGCAATAACTCGACAGGGACAAGGCTGTCCGTGGTAAACCTACTTCCGTTCCTCCCTTAAATAAAAGCCATCTCTTCTCGCTTGCCCATCCTACTGCTACTCCCTGACTCGGCCCCTCAGCTGCGATCAAGCCTACCCCAACCTATATCACTACCTCAACCCCTATCATCACCCCAATCACTACCACTACTGCTGCTCCCTCACCCCCGACCCTCAGCTAAGACCAGGCCTACCCTCACTTCTCCTTAACCTCTCATGCCTGTTCTCCTGTCACCATAACTACACCACCACTTTTAATAACCCTGCTCTTTGTCTCAACTATTATCATCTTATGCACAATGTTATAATTGTGGGAATGCACGTTGTAATTAGGCACGATATAAATCTAAAATAAGAAACAAGCATAGTAATAATGTTTTAATAATTGTTTTTATTGTCATTTCTGCAGAAATCCTGCACCTCTACGGCAGCTACCTGACCCAAAGTGAGCGAACAGAGCTCTTAGCCATGCAGGAGATATGGTACCTTGGGCTCCAAAATCAAGCTCAGGGCTTGTACAATAATGGTTACGATGATGAAGACGAGAATTATATTCCGGTAAGATACTCCACAAAATACCCGCCTTGGAGGTGATGCCATGGCTCGTTGGTAGTGGGCTTGCTGCTCGTTGCAAAAGTTTGCGGAATGAATGCGGCAGGCCACCCTGGTTATTACTTCAGGTGTCATCATCATCATCATAATCATCGTCATCACATTCAGCATAATCAACCGCAGTGTTGACAACACGGTATCATCATAGCGTTATCACACCACGGTGGAGTCACACGATGATGAAGACGAGAATTATATTCCGGTAAGATACTCCACAAAATACCCGCCTTGGAGGTGATGCCATGGCTCGGTGGTAGTGGGCTTGCTGCTCGTTGCAAAAGTTTGCGGAATGAATGCGGCAGGCCACCCTGGTTATTACTTCAGGTGTCATCATCATCATCATAATCATCGTCATCACATTCAGCATAATCAACCGCAGTGTTGACAACACGGTATCATCATAGCGTTATCACACCACGGTGGAGTCACACACTCGTTGTAACTGGTATTGGCCAAAAATCTCAATGCAAAAAAATTACCTGCATATATGCAGTTGGTATTTGATGTCAATGTATTTACTCTGGAAATACACTTTGATTCTGATAGCAACATTGCTATTAATTTTTCAGGACGGTTCCAACAATTTACCGCAGTATTTAGCGAGGTTGCTGTGTTTAAAACCCATTGATCAATTTGCAGGTACGTTTTCAGCATGGTTGGTCATCACCAGTTACGTTGTGAGTGTTTATTAGCAATGGGCAGATTCCAAAGAACCAGGATGCAAGGCATGCAGAACAAGGGGAAAGCATACAAACTCTACACACTCAAAATTTTCTAAAGAGGGGTAGAACATAACTCCACGCAAAAAGAGACTGAACTGCACATTTAATCCAGGACCTTCGTGCTGTGTGCCAACAAAATAGTTAATGAACACATCAAGTCTCGTCTTCACCCTTCACTAGAATTGACAAAGCTAGGCTATTTCAGTAACTCGTGCTCTTTGTCACTGCATGGATTAAGTCTCTCTTTACATTGTCTAACGAGCACTGAATTAGCAGTAATTTAATGAGCCTCCATTGAATCGGCACTTAACCACTGTGTGATTGTTGCGCAGGTAAAGCACGAGCACCTCAACTTTCGGTATGAGGTGCTGGAAACGATTGGGTTCGGCGGTCAAGGCATAGTGGTCAAGTGTCTTGACCACAGGACAAATAGCCTGGTGGCGGTGAAAATCCTGGGCATTCCAGTGAGGTAAGACTCCACACTGGCCCATGCCACAATCAGGCTGATGTTATTAATGGAACTATAAGGGAAGGCAGGGTGGCATAGTGGTAACATTTGTGCCTCACAGCATGAATGGCCCGAGTGCCTTTCTGAGTTTATATCTCCCTATTTCGCATCGGTTTACTCCAGATTTTCCAGTTACCTCTCAAAGCTAAAAAAACCCCATACAATTTAAACAGGCTTAACTAAACATCCCAATGCTGAAAATTGCTACTGAATTTAAAGTAACATAGGCCCCTACCCTGAAACTACTGCAGACTGTGTCTGTGAATCATAGCGCCTCTCTTTGCGATAGCCTTGTGCTTTGAGAGCCATCTTCATGGTCGCGACCCAATCTGTGACTATGAATATTAATTGGCGGATTCATCTTAACATACAAATGATCTCCCAGCTTGGGAAATTGTAAGTGCCAGCTCACTGCTTGGCTGCCTTCCCACTTGTATTTGGATCCTCACGCATCTGAATAGGTTTCTGTCTTTGATAGTGAGCATGGTCTAAGTCTACTTTATTATTATCGATAATATAAAATTGTGGACTATGTCTTTGCAGCGCCTATGATGCCAATCTCCAGAGGAGGGAGATAGAGATCGGGAATCAAGTTCAGGCGTGGGACACCGACGACTCCAATATAATCAAGATGTTGGATTGGTTTGAGTTCAGAAAACACTACACCATCGTCTTGGAGCTGTTGAGGTTCGTACCACGTGTCAGGTAGCATCGTTGCGTTGACGTGCTCTTGCGACAATGTGTCGTTTTAAGACTCAATTGGGACACATGTCGAGCTGGCAGCCATTGTCGTTTCTCTGCCAGCCTTGCTCACCTTTACATAGCCATATCCCCTCAATCAGTTGGTAAGATGAAACGTGTATCGTTTCTAATAAATACCCAATGCGACTGTGCTTGGCCAATCACCCCAATGGCTGAATACTACCGACACATTACTAAATTGGGATAATGCAAAGCAATAACATCGCCCCCTCTTCTGTCAAAACTTGTCAGGACCCTCCTGAAAAAGAGGCGTGAGGATGTCCTGTGTAAAGCGTAATAATCCATTGTTATTATATGAATCAGAACTTCACCGAATGGCACCGACTTTGTATTGTTGCCTCTTTCACAGCGGAACCCTGGATGACCTGAATCGTCGCCGGAATGCCGAGCCCCTTCGGATGGAGGAGGTGAAAATATTCACCAAGGGGATCCTCAAGTGCCTGTCTCACCTCCAGGCGAAGAAAATTATTCACGGTGACCTCAAGCCTGTGAGTGGACACAGTGTTTGGCGGAACCTCACTGTAAACCTGGAGAAAGCCCCAGCCACATTGATCAAATGGTTTTAATGTATTAGCTATGTTCATCTGTCTGGGATGGGCGGTGGGCGAGTCATGGTAACTCTGATAAAGATGATCGAATGTGAAGCAGACTTTGGGCAAAGTTGTGTTGCTATTACTGACTTGGCTGAGAAAGAAACAATTGGCGGACACAAACCAGGAGAATAAATAACTCCAGTAATTCCCTGATTTATGTCTTCCCCTTTTACATTGCTTGGACATTCGTCATTGCACCTTTTTGGAACGCATCCCCGACGTAACCTGGGGTATTACTCAATTTGCAAATATACAAATTAATTTTTGAATCAGAAGTTTATTTTCCAAATAAAGCCCATTGAGCTATTAAGCTATTTTTCTGGGCGACTCATCAGCCTCCATCCTGCTAAATAAATTATTTCCTAGACAAACGCGTGGTGGAAAACGTTACCGAATCCATGCGTGTACATGGTTTTTCCCAACTTGTTAGCATGGACTAGCAGCTTTTAGCTACTTTAGGGCCTCTTTTTACAAGCACTAATCGACTTTCATCTCATCTAACATTTGAAAGTGCACCCCCAGTGGCATCTGTTCGTAAACATATCGTGTCATTGCAACTAACCTTTATGACAGAGTCACCTAGTCTAACTCTCCGTTTCGTAGATATTTAGCAATTTTGGTACATGATCACTGGACTGCTGGATGAATGCTGTTATATCCTCTGTGAATCCCTTCTTCTGTTCTTCATCTAGGAAAACATATTGGTCAAGGACCGCGTGGCAGGGACCATGAAGGTCACAGACTTTGGACACAGCTTCGTTGAGGGGTGTCAAAGTGAGTGCCCTCACCTGAGTGAGATTGCTAGTAGCGGTTACCGCACTGCGCTATGAACCTAGCGACCCGGCTTCCATTCCCGTTAACAACCACCTACCCCAGTGACGATTATCTGAACTGCTCCTGGGCCTGAGTGGCGACTTGCCGTCAACTGCCAAGTAGCCTCAAAGTGCACCTTGCCTGACACTGCCCTGTGTCGTATTTCATGAAACTGATCTCAACGCCGCTGGTAACAGTCATTGCCAAGTCCAACCGGCTCGACATCCTGCAATCCCACATGAGCACATCTCTACTGTGACATGGCCCAGCAGTGACACCACAGCCGCCACGACCACCGACTCAGTATCAAATGAATACCTGTGTAATGGGTTCCGGAGACACTTTGTAGATGCAACTTGTTTATTACAATACACCACTCCAACAGTCCTGATACACTGTTACAGCCTAGGGACACAGCCTACTTCTAGTATGCCTGACATTGGCTATGCTCTCGGGTCCTCTGGCTATAATTACCTGAGGGGAAGTTACCTGAATCAACCCAGCCAAGGTGCCGGTCTAGACTCTGGCTTCCTCGGACCTCGCCTTTACAAGGGCGTAGAGCTGGGAGTCTCAGAGTCCCACCACTGGCCCGAAGAGCGTCCCGGCCCTTACAAGGACAAGCGGGGCGAGGGGTTCCAGGGTCCTACGCTGGCTGGTCTTTGTACTTCGTCTGCGACTGGTCCCGATCAGCTGGGGAGGTCCCCTTTTATGCTCCTTTGTCCATCGAGGGGTGGCGTTGCGTGGGATCGTAGATCCCCCGCAGCCCCCCCGTTGGTGGCGCCAAGGGGATTAGCTGTCTGGGGTCCTGAGCCCCCAGCAGCCCCTCCCCTCTTGGGCTGGCACGGCAGCCCCTCCCCTGGCGGTACGGGGTACCCTTGCAGATGGACCTCGTCTACCACTGCCGGTAAGCGTGGCCCATCTATGGCACTACACCTGTAGCAAAGTGTAAACATCACCTTTGGAGAAAGGCGGTAGTGCGTGATGGTAGCCACCCATCCCGTGTACCATGCCGGCCTTCATCAGTACTCGCTAACACCACTTGTCCCAACAGTCTGTTAAAGGCTATACGGGGAATGTTTGCCTTTGTATGCCCCTGTGTCTGTGTGTGTGCGCACACGTATGTACATGTGACCGTGTTGGGTAATGACGTGTCAGTTGATGCTTTTAAAGGTTAAATGGGGATCGTTGTCTTTGTGATTTTCAGCCGCTATGACCTTCGGTACCCTCATGTTTATGGCTCCGGAGGGGCACCTGGGCTACTCGTCCACCTGCTCAGCGGACATGTGGGCTCTGGGTTGCACGGTGGTGGAGATCGTAACCGGAAAAGCCATCTTTGACCCCATGAACTTTGACGACCAGTTGGTGTGCTGCATGGAGGTACTGCCCACACACACACTTCACTCGTGAATGATGATAGATTTTTGGTCACGTATTGATTTGGGCATATTTTTTACCTCCATTTCCTGACACAGCTAGACATAATGAATCGTCGTGCATGCACAAACGTAAACAGACTTCCTGTTTAGGTTCACCACCAGTAATTTGAAGAACAATTCTTGCAATCAAGTTTAGAAATTAATTAGGTTTTACTTGAAGCTACATCCAGCACACTTGCAGGACCATAACTCGTGCACACAATGGCCTACTCCTTTCAAATAACGTCATGGGATCATTACATCCACTGCAAATAAAGCAAACGGCACGTAGCAGTTTACGGTTTGTACACATCACAAGTAAAAACTGGGTGGCAAACGTGCTACTTCTGGGCCAAGGCATTACCACTGCCCTGCACCTGTCGGGGAACCGTGGGGAGTGGTAGCGTAGTGGTTAGTGAACTGTGCTGCAAACCTCGTGACCTGAGTTTGATTCCCGCTTACAACCAAGAGTGTTGACAAATACCTGAACTGGACATAGGTCAACAGCGTTAAATAATCATGTGAGGTGATGTGTCAAGTACCTATTGCTATGGGGCCCATCCTCTAGTGTGCCGCATTGGCCTTAATAGGTGCTTACCAAAAGCACTTGCCACAACAGTCAGTTACATTTATATGAGGCATCTTTGTTTTTTGCGTGAACCGTGCGTAGGTCCTGGGGCTGCCTCCGGACGACTTGGTGAAAGCCGCTCCTAGAGGAAACGAATACTTTGGTAAGTTGAAGGGACAAGCTGACTGGATTAAGTTTGAGGGGGTGCGCCAGAACTGTTATATTTTCGGGGGGCTATCTTTGCACATGGCTCGTAATAGATTCTCCGGAAAACCCACTTAATGATATGACCGTTTGTGTCGTTACGATCCTCCGACACCCGACTTACACAAACAAATGAAAGTTGAATGTGTAAAGTGTTTCACGAGCCAACTGTTCTTCTTTTAACTTAACCACCCATAAATATTTCAACTTCGAATTTTACAGCCCACATTTGCAATTAGATTCAACTTTTCACTTGAAACTGCGTCAAGCATCATCAGGGCAGGATGCAAGAAGTCGGACTGAAATCCAGGAAGTTAGCCTTGAAATGCTTGTACATCTGACAATTGGGTCCTACAGCAGAAAATGTGGCTCAGTCATTAAGCGGCCTGACCCAAATATCGATAATGAATCATGCATATGTTCCATTGTCATACCAAAACCTATGCCAGATGATGCCAAACATTCCATTTTATTTGTATGTTTTATTACAATAATTAATCATTATCATAATAACAGTACATTTGGTGTGCCATTATTTTAGCATGAGATGAGCTAGAATGAAGGTGCTGCTGTATTTCAGACGGTCTGCAGTAGTTTCACAGTAGTGGGCGATGTTCCATTATACTTCTAATGGAGTAATTTTCAGTTTCATTTTTCACATTGGCACGCAATGGCCGACAATTTCTAATGACGTCACGGGATCTGGAACGTCCACTGTGAAGCAAACAATGTGAATTTTGTTTTGGTTAATACACCCTACAAACTTCTATAACAAGCGGCAAAATGGCTACCGCTGGGCCATGGCATAGTGCTATGGCATCGCACTGTTGTGGCATCGCTGCCGGTGTGCAACGGCTATATAGGTTGTGTGACTGTTTCTCCTGTCTGTGCGTGCTACCTGTAGAATCCGACAAGCAGCCAAAGATGTTTGGCTGCATCCGAGTGCCAGGGAGTCGCCCGCTCTGCATGCTGCTCGCAAAATATGGCCCGGAGTTTGTGGACTTCATCAGCAGCTGCCTCCAGTAAGGGCCCCTCTCCCCCACGAGGATTCCCACATCAGTCACTCTGCTCTAAATGATGAGTGACCGATCACCTCCAGCAAATAGCTCCATCCCTCTCAAGCAGAATCAGAAGCCCTATCATTGCATACACTTACATGATCCATATAGTTACAGAGAGACCTAGACTCTTATCGTCTTCGAAGCCAAAAGTCCACAATTGCTCTTGTCCGCAACCACGTCCCTTGGCATTCCCTCTTGGCTAGACCGCAGTAGCGCACGGGAATGGATGAAATGTGATGTAAAGTAGTTTGCGTTGCCGTAGAATTTAGGCGAGCGCCTTGTGCAACGGATTAATGATTTCAAGGTGGGACAAGGATAATAGATAGAATTGGGGAATGCAGACCGTTGCTTTTATTATTTTATTGACGTTTGCTTACCTCAGAAAGCCTCACTGAGCCTCAAGACTCTTTTTCAGGAGGGTCCTGCCAAGTTTGCGTAGTGGGGGGCGATGATTTCTACATACATTCCAATCGAGTAACTTGAGGGGTGCCATGCTTCGATGTCACGTTGGTGTCAGATGTAACACTTCCGCTTTAGTTTGAAGGCATCGGTGGGCCCCACACTCCCCTATGGACGGCCCTGCTTACAAACGGTACGTTCTTTAGTCTAATTTTGACCGTGATGTCAGCACACAATGGCATACTCTTGCAAATTACATGACAGGATCTTTAACATTCTCTATGAAGCAAACAGCGAGTATTTTTAGGGTTCACACACCTGCTGCATTAACCAGGTCGGCCACTGGATTTGCGCTGTGACCCTCTGCAACACAGGGCAAACAACGCGCTCATGCTGGGCCCCGTCACTGCTGGGCCATGTCACTGCTGGGCCATGTCAAAGTAGAGATGAGCTCATGTAGAGTTCATGAGGATGTGGAGCAGGTTGGGCTTGGTGATGAATGTTACCAGCGGATTTGAGTTCAATTTCGATAAAAATGACACAGGGAAATGCCAGGCAAGGTGCACTTTGAGGCGAATTGGCAGTTGGATGAAAGTCGCCACTCAGCAACAACAGAGGGTGGAGGAGCAACGCTCACAACGAGCAGAGTACCGAGCGGCTAATACGCAGCAAATTGGCAGAGTGGGGAGCACAGGTGGTGCATCTGCCATTGATCACAGCAGCAAATGGTCAATGATGATGATTTTGGCGATCATCACCAAAAGTGGATGACAGCTACTACTGCTGACATTAGTTCTTGGACCCAATGGGATGAGACGAATGTAAACCCTCCAATCATCATAACTCATGGCGTGTGCCGCGTCTGTGTCTCAACAGATGGATCCCGGCTCTTCGGATGACACCGGAGCAGGCGCTGGCACATAAATGGCTGCAGGATATCGGCACGGGTGAACCCGGGCAACCCGAAGCAGCTGCAGTTAAAACCACGGCGGCCACCATCACCGCCATCGCCGCTGCCACCACTGTCACCACTTCAACCATCACAACCACCACTGCCGGCATCACCACCACATACACCACCCCCGCCACTGTCACCATCACCGCCACCATCACGATCGTCGCCACCGCTGACCTGGGACCGGTCTCGCTGTTCGACAGGGAGAGCGACGAAACCTCTGCAGCCGCTGTGGAACGGTAAGCTGCTCTGCGTGTGTGTCCTGTGTGTTTATATTATTACTTCTTATGACTTTCCTTAATTACCAAGGAAAGCCCTACTGTGTCTTAAGATGTTGTGAATGTTGCGAAGCAAGGTGAAAATGCAATGGGGATATTTCACACACGGATGATCGTGAGTTGTGACCTTGTAGAGTAATAACGAACGAACGATAGACGGGATATGAAATGGTGTCATGTCTGTCCCTTCACAGGTCAACTCCTGCGCAGCCCTCGCTCACCTCAGCCTCTGCGGAGAAGACGGAGATTGCGGAGGAGAGCATGGAGGAGATGACGGAGTTGGTGGAGGAGGAAGGGGAGGTTGAGGGGAAGGAGGAGGAAGGGGAGGTTGAGGGGAAGGTGGAGGAAGGGGAGGTTGAGGGGAAGGAGGAAGGGGAGGTTGAGGGGAAGGAGGAAGGGGAGGTTGAGGGGAAGGAGGAAGGGGAGGTTGAGGGGAAGGAGGAGGAAGGGGAGGTTGAGGGGAAGGAGGAAGGGGAGGTTGAGGGGAAGGAGGAAGGGGAGGTTGAGGGGAAGAAGGAGGAAGGGGAGGTTGAGGGGAAGGAGAAAGGGGAGGTTGAGGGGAAGGAGGAGGAAGAGGAGAAGCTGGGGAAGACGGAGGAGAAGACGGAGATTGCGGAGGAGAGCATGGAGGAGAAGACGGAGTTGGTGGAGGAGGAAGGGGAGGTTGAGGGGAAGGAGGAGGAAGGGGAGGTTGAGGGGAAGGAGGAAGGGGAGGTTGAGGGGAAGGAGGGGGAAGGGGAGGTTGAGGGGAAGGAGGAAGGGGAGGTTGAGGGGAAGGAGGAGGAAGAGGAGAAGCTGGGGAAGACGGAGGAGAAGACGGAGATTGCGGAGGAGAGCATGGAGGAGAAGACGGAGTTGGTGGAGGAGGAAGGGGAGGTTGAGGGGAAGGAGGAGGAAGGGGAGGTTGAGGGGAAGGAGGAAGGGGAGGTTGAGGAGAAGGAGGAGGAAGAGGAGAAGCTGGGGAAGACGGAGGAGAAGACGGAGGCCAAGACGGAGCTGCTGGTGCAGGAGACGAGAGAGCAGACGAAGCAAAAGCGGTCGCGACTCGCTCGCTTGGGACGAGCAATCTGCTCTTTCTTCCGCTGCCGGCTGCTTTGTGGTGGAGTGTCCACCGCAGAGTAGCCTTGACGACGCAAGGGGTGGTGATGATAGATGTATATTAGTATCATCACCACCATTATCACCACATATATACACACTCCACCCTCTTCCCATCCCAAGATATACATACACAGCACACACATACCACATGCCCACATACACACCACACACCCACATACACAACACACGCCCACATACACAACACACACACACTACACACACATGGGCTGCTAGGCCTTGCCATGGCTGGTCATGCGGGTTTCACAACCCAGCCAACCCAGCCTCGCCTGCCAGATGAACTCCGCAATGTCCAGAACTTTCAAGGATCTGCGAGTTCCTTGAACTGTAATCCGGCCTGGTTAATCCCAGGATGGATCACAGGCAGGACACCCTGAGCGTTGCAAAATGGCGCAGACGATTCTTTGGAGCAGCCAGCGCCGAACCAGCAGTGGCAGAATGCTCATCAGCGGACGCAAGCGATGGACTAGGGGACAATTGCAGCCAAGACACTACACCCCACACACACACCATACATTATTATTGTTATTGTAATATACGTTGTAAAATTAACTTGTAAATATAAATTAAACAATGTTGCCTAGTTTGCTGGTGCGGCCTGGGTTCAATGTGTCTTGACTTATGTGAGGTGTCTTGGAGAAGACAGAGGTTGTGGAGGAGAGCATGGAGGAGAAAACAGAGTTGGTGGAGCAGGAAGGGGAGGCTGAAGGGAAGGAGGGTTTTTATTTTGTCATTGTACAGCTCTTGGAGATGCAATTGTATGAAGCTTAGAGAAAATGCACTATCTTCATAGGCCTTTGTGTCTCGAGAGACAATTCTTTCACGCCTTACGAGGTCAGCTGTAGGTTTTGCATCACCTAGAATGACTTAGTAGGCCAATCCTTGAGTGGCAATCCTTGCCACAGCAATTGCAAGTGAATGCGGTGGCAACTCCAGAGGTGTTTGTTGCTTTTTCTTTACGTCGCTCCCTCTTGGTCTGCCAAGCGGCGTGTCTTTTCTCCTCGCCTCTCCTGAGGCCTGTTTTCACAGCCTGCTGCCAGCTGAGTCGGTCGCCGGCAGTTTTCTCCCAGTCATTTGGGTTGATGTCGCAGCTCTTCATGTCTTGTTTACAGACATCTTTGAAGCGCAGAACTGGGTGACCAGTGACCCGTGTGCCTGATGCCAGCTCGCCGTACAAGACATCCTTGGGTAATCTGCCATCCTGCATGCGGCGAACGTGTCCAAGCCATCTCAGGCGCCTATGACTGAGTCAAGAGTACATGCTGGGAATGTTGGCCAAGTTGAGGACTGAGGTGTTGGGAATGCGATCTTGCCATCTGATACCGAGGATGCGCCTGAGACATCGGAGGTGGAATGTGTTTAGTCGATGTTCTTTATGGGCGTATGTTGTCCAGGACTCAGACCCATAGAGGAGGGTGCTAAGGACGCAGGCCCTGTACTTTGGTGTTGAGCGTCAGGGATTTGTTCTCCCACACTCTTTTGGTCAACCTGAACATAGCTGCAGACGCCTTCCCAATGTGCTTGTCAATCTCTGTGACAAGGGACAAATTGCAGGTGATGGTGGAACCCAAGTAGGTGAAGTCCTGAACGACTTCCAGGGTGTAGCTGCCAATGTTCATGGAAGGGGTGTCTCTGACATCCTGGCCCATGACATTGGTCTTTTTCAGACCGATTGTCAGGCCAAAGTTGTTGCAGGCATTGGCAAGGTGGTCGATGAGTGTCTGCAGACCTTTTTCTGTGTGAGCTGTCACCGCGGCATCAGCAGCGAATGGGAGTTCTCTGATGAGGACTTTTCAGACTTTGGTTTTGGATCTGAGACGGCCAAGGTTGAAGATATTGTATGGAGAAAGACTCCCTCTTCTGCTGTCCCAAAGGCATGTGTGAGCATAAGTGAGAAAAAGATGCCAAAGAGTGTTGGGGCAAGCACGCACCCCTGCTTTACACCGCTGAGTATGGGAAATTCCTCGGAGGTGATGCCGCTGTGCTGTATTGTTCCTTTCATATTGTCATGGAAAGAGGAGATGACTGCCAGCAGCTTCGGAGGGCAGCTGATCACCTTGAGGAGTTTGAAGAGGCCTTCCCTTCTGATGAGGTCAAAGGCTTTTGTAAGATCAATGAATGCCAAGTACAGCGGCAATCTCTGTTCTCGACATTTCTCCTGTAGCTGACGCAAGGAGAAGAGCATGTCAATTGTGGACTTTCCTGCTCTGAAGCCACACTGAGCCTCAGGATACGTCCTCTCAGCTAGTATCTGTAACCTGCAGAGGACCACACGGGCAAAGGTTTTCCCCACGATGCTCAGCAGGGAGATGCCATGGTAGTTATTGCAGTCCCCACGGTCACCCTTGTTTTTATATAGGGTGATGATGTTGGAGTCTCTCATGTCTTGAGGGATTGTTCCTTCTTCCCAGCCCTGGCAGATGAGTTCATGGAGTTTTGTGAGGACAGCGGGTTTCACACATTTCAGTACCTCAGGTGTGATGCCGTCCTGTGCCGTGGACTTGCCGCTGGCTAGTGAGTTGATGGCGTTGTTCAGTTCCTTCAAGGTTGGAACAATGTCCAGTTCGTGTATCGTTGGTAAGGGCTTTACAGCAGCAAGGGCAGCTTCTGACACCGTTGTCTCGTGAGTAGAGCTCTGAGTAGTGTTCTACCCACCTGGCCATTTGCTCGTTTATCAGTGATGATGGCCCCTGTGCTGGATTTAAGGGGGACCAAAGGCTGTCTTTATGCCTTCATACATGGCACGGATATTGCCAGTGTCAGAGGCAAGTTGGATTCTACTGCTGAGGTTCACCCAGTAGTTATTGGCGCAACGTCTGGCGGTCGTTTGAGCTGCACTGCGGGCAGCTTTCAGAGCCCTTAATGATCCTGTACTTGGGACTTGCTTGTACTTCAGGAGCGCCATGCGCTTGGCTTGGAGGATGGGTTCCAATATAGCCAGGTGTTCCTCAAACCAGTCTGTATTCCGCCTTTTCTGCTTACCGAAGGTATTGATGGCTGCATTGAAGATGGCGTCTCTGATGTATGCCCACTTTGTCTCCACGCTTCCATCTGGTGTGTCGTGTAGGGACTGCTCAAGGCTGTGTTGGAATGATTAAGTGAGCTCTGGGAGGGAGGTCTTGGCAGAGTTGATGCGTAGGTAGCGCTTTTGTTTGAGGCGGTGTATCTTTTTTGGCCGTAGTCTGACCTTGCTGGATACCAGCAAGTGATCGGTGTCACAGACTGCACTGTGGTAGCTGCGTGTGATGAGTACTGAGTTGAGGAGGGCTTGTTGGGTGATGACGAGGTCCAGTTGGTGCCAATTAAGAGACCTTGGATGTCTGCATGATACTTTATGGCATGGTTTAGTGAGAAAGAATGAGTTTGTGATACAGAGATTGTGGTATGAACAAAGCTCGAGTAGTCTTTGGTCACTGGCATTCATCTTTCCAATGCCGTGATAGCCAAGGCATGCGGGCCACGCGTCATGATCAGCCCCAACCCTTGCATTGAAGTCTTCCAACAGAAACATGTGCTCAGAGCTGGGGATTTCTCTAATAATATTGTGAAGCTCTTCATAGAACTGGTCATGAATCTCCGGAGGTGAGTAGAGTGTTGGAGCGTAGACACTCAGGATGTTTACATGGCCAGAAGCAGTGAGAAGTCTCATAAGCAGAATCCGCTCGGAGCCTGAAGTCGGTGGCTCTATCATGCCAAGGAGTGTTTTTTATGACGAACCCAACACCGTGTTGCCTTGGTTCGTTCTGCTGTTTTCCTTGCCAGTAGAAATTGTAGTCACTCTCTCGTAGTGAGCCACTGCCAGCAAGCCGGGTCTCCTGCAGTGCTGCAATATCCACATGAAGTCTCGCCAGCTCCCTGTCGATAACTGCAGTCTTGCGGATGTCCTCAATCTGCAAGAGATCTTCGGAGAGTCCAGAACACATTGTACATACATTCCAGCTTGCAAAATGAAGGGCTGGAACCTTCTTTAGTTTTGTTTTGCTTTTATCTGGTGCAGGTGTTGTAGCCCACTCGTCTGGTGATGAACCATAAGCTCCAAGCACCCATTGGAGCAGGTGAGCCATGGCGGGAAAGCACCTTATTGGCCGGGGGGCTGCCCAGCTTGAGGCGGGCGGTAGCTATTCATTGGGGTGTAATGACCCCTTACACCGACCATGGCAACCCGTGGTGCCCATTTTTTATGCCAATCTAAAATGAGTTTATAATCCGTGACTGCTGCCATCAGTGTTTCTTGGCCACGATTAGGTGGCCGAGGAGTATCCTCTCCCCATTTTTGCACCTCTTGTTGGCGCAAAGCCCGGGCAGGTTTTTCTGGAAATCCTGGGTTGCCCATGTGTCAGGATCCCCCTTTCAGCCTTGCTGGTGATGTCCAAAGGAGTGCGTAGCAGGACGTTTGGTACCAGTTTGGCTGCAGGGGCTGCCGGGAATGTGCCGCAGAGCGTCACAAAACCACCTGATGGGCCCCACTCCTGATTTTCTGTTGGGGTTTACTACCTTAGCCATTGACTCTCCCGAGACACTCACAAGGCAGTGAGAAAACCGCGTAACCCTGGGAGGGGCCCTTACCAGGTACTGACAGCCGGGCCAGCTGTGCCTTGGACTTGCGTAAGGCAGAGTCGTCACGCCCTGAGGTAGTTTATCACAAACTACCCGCTACCTGCACTATCTTATATTATATACATTTATATAGTGCCTTATTCCTAAACAATTGATGGCTATTATACAATTGTGCGTACGATGATAGTGGTTTAGATAAATAGCGGGGTTATTACAATTTGTGATGTAGTAATTGTGACAAGAACAAGCGGGAGCGGTTCAGGAGGGGTAGTGAGAGGTGTAAAAGTAGTGATAGGGGTTGGGGTAGTGAGAGAGGTTGGGGTAGTGATAGGGGTAAAGGTGGTGATACGGGTGGTTATAGGAATTGGGGTTAGCGTAGTGATAGGGGTTGGAGTAGGCCTGGTTGTAGCTGGTGGATTTGCAGCAGTATGATGGGCTCGGGAGAACTATAACAGTTTAACACGAAGGCATTCTCATGTTAATTATGAACTAAGACTCCCACCCGCACGCAGACTCGCACCCCCACGTAGACTGCTTCAACTCATACATCGACTCCCATCACTCAGCAAAGCCACACCATTGTTCACGACCACCACGCGCAACCATCACGATTCGCACGCGAACTGCTGAGGATAACTGCATGGCATTCACAACCATTATGGGGCTTTTTGGGTCGTGCTGGCCAACACCCCCCCCTTCCCCCCCTTGTGCCATGCCAGCCTTCATGTAGGTGCTGCTTGCTAATAGCACTTGTCCCAAGTCTGTAAGGGCTATACGGGGCATCTTTGTGTGTATATGTGCATCAATATCCCCCAATCTTATCCCGATTGTTCCATTGGTCTCACGTAACCAGACGGGATCGTCAATTTGGAAGGCGTTATGATTACGCTGGGTTTCCCAGGAATGCCTCCGGAGCTGAGACTCCGGACTATCTCGGTGCCCTTCAGCTTGTATTCCCGGTGCTTCGTCAGTGTCCACATTTCTGATTTGAATCACGTTATGCAGATCTCATAATTTTAAAAACATTTCGTCTTTTTTTTTTTCCATCTTGCAGGAATCAATTCGTTTCCCAACGATGGGAAGGCAGTACTACAGTTCATCAATATATAAAAAAAATATCCGTCAAACCTTTGGCAATGAATATCTTTATTACACAGCTGCATTAAGCTTTACATATGTAATTAAACTTCCAATCATATTGTAATACAAAGACAAATATCCCCTGTAGAGCCTTAACAGACAGTTGGGGCAGGTACTGTTAGCAAGCGCCTATGATGGCCTGCACAGCACACGAGATGGGTGGCAAGCACCACGCCCGACCGCCTTTGTCTCCCCAGTGGCGATGTATACACACTGCACCAGGTACTCATTTCAGGCTGAGTTGACCTAGGGAGAGGCCCAGCATCAGTTCAAATAATCATCACTGCTGTTGGCTGTGAGCGGGTATCTAACTCGGGTCGCCGGGTTCATAGTTCCGAGTTAACCACTGCACCACCGCTCCCCCCTACCTTGTAATAATGCACATTATAACACACCTCAACTGAATTATAATACGCATCCAATGCAAGTTAAACAAATATTCTTACACAACTACAGCCAACATTCACGACTATGTGGCGGTGAGATCACCACAGCGCTTGTGCCAGGCTACGTGCACGTTCTAGCCACGTGACATGTCGAAGGCCCACTGACAGGTCATAAAACAGACCAAGGTGTTGTGGGTTAACCGAGATGGCAGGCAGATACACCACATGTGCTCCCCACTGTGACACGTCGTTCAGTTTTAGCCGACTGGAGAACCTCTCGTTGTTGTGAGCGTCACTCGTGCGCCCTCCGCTATTCTCGGACGCTGCTTCCAACTGCCCAGTAGCGTCGATCACGAGCCTCTTCCACATGAGCCTGGTCACACACACAAACTCGCTTACAGGAGCATAATAAACACCCATTAATGGAGTTGGCGAAACATCCTACTGTAGGACCGTAGAGCTTGGGAATTCTTGGCAGTGGTTCTGCCTGCCCTTCCAGCGTGTGTGCTTTCCAGCAATTCTGAATCATTCTCTCTAATCTCTGTGAAATATAAACAAAAGGCATTAAACGCAATAAACTATTACATTTCATGATTAGTTAAACTACCATTTTAAAGCACAGGGGAAGAAACGTGAGTCTTACAATTCGGATGATACGGTGAGAACTTTGGCATAGTGCAAGGGCTGTTTTGGAATACTTGAAATTCACCCTAAATGAAAATTATATTAATTTTGCAAATAATTAAAACGACACGGGAAGGTAAAGTGCCCTGGTGCATCTGGAAGTCTGGCGAAATCCTCAAAACTAGAGCCCGACATATACATCGGTTGATATTTGGCTTTTTTTGTTAAACGTCATTATCAGCATTTTATGCCACCAATGTGCCCGCACATTGGTGGCATAGAGACACTGAGCCAACACTCCTGAGATCCTAGATTCAAACCCTGGGTCTGGGTGTCTCTCTCATGTTCATCATGGCTGGGTCAGAGACACGGAGCCAACACTGCTGAGATCCTGGGTTGAAGCCCCTGGGTCTGGGTGTCTCTCTCATGTTCAAAATGGCTGGCTCAGAGACACTGAGCCAACACTGCTGACATCCTGGGTTCAAGCCCTGGGTCTGAGTGTTTCTCTCAGGTTCACAATGGATGGTTCAGACACTGAGCCAACACTACTGAGATCCTGGATTCAATCCCTGAGTCTGGGTGTCTCTCTCAGTTTCATAATGGCCAGGTTCGAGGCCATAATGGGCTTTGAGAGGTATGTCTGAGGACAGAGCTGTAGAGCTCAATGGGCTTTACACGAGTTATACGCTTATGGCTTGTATAGCAATAGGTCCAAAGTATTCGTGTTATCCAACGCGAGGAACGGTCAAGATCACAGCTGATGACCTTCATAACAAAATCTACCACTGGTGTTAAACGCTGAGAACAACCTTAATATGGCAGTTGGATAAAGCTGCCTCCCAGAATAAACACCTCGATCGAGACCCACAGCATCGCACCTCCTGGCTCAAACATTCCTCCTCGCAGACACTGGCGGTTCGACCATCAGCCGCGTCAGAACATCACCAGGAGGCCGTTGCGTCCATTTCCCTCGCCAATGTAAAGTTAAGAACGCGAGCCACAGTAGCGCCACTGTGGCCACTGCAACCCAGACTATGTACAGTGGGTACAGTGCACTCACTGCAGTCTGCGCTCCGTCAACGGAGAAACAGCAAAACGACACGAACTCTATCTGTCTGCTGAAGGTTTCCCGTCGTGAGGAGCAGACGTTGACATCGGCAGTTAGTTCCTGAATATATTCCCTTACACAAGAATGGAACGGACTGCGTGAGGCTATTGGTCTAAATGCGTCTGCGTGCAAGTGTAGGGCTGTCAACGCAAGTCGATTTGTCTCTAAGCAAGTCTGGGGATATCTCTGTGAGTCTGAGCATTTAGGCAATTATCTGGGTCAGCATGTGGGTCTCTATGAGTCTATGGGTTTCTAAATAGGTACAGTAATTGATATCAGCGCAGAGAAAATCAAATTGCCACACTTGAGAACCCGGATCAATCACGGTTGCGCAGTTCGATTCCCGCATTGGAACCTGGGATCTAAGCTAAGTTAAACACAGCACAGGCCTGCAAAGTGAGGGACATTGAGTCGACCAGTTGGGGACTGCAGGTCTCTATGCGAGCCGAGGAGTCTCTGCATAGGTCAAAGAACTTGTGGCTGGGTGAATGAAAGACGCAATTGAAGCGGCCGACTCATGCACTGCATTGCAAGTCCACTCTGCCAACACGCGTTGTGCGGTGGGGTAAAGTGTGGGGACTCTCTCACCTTCATCCAAGGATGTACTTGCCGACGTGGAAGAGTAGGCCAAAAACAATAAATACACCTCCAAAAGCGCTTCTCCAGAGCTTGCTCTCGTCGTACCCGTTCTCCAGCAGCGGCGAGAGCGAGCACTTGCAGGGCTGCACCTTCACCCCTCTAGTGACGAGGTATTTGGACACATCCCGTCAGCCACGCGGCCTGAGCCGACCCAGAGCGAGGCCCAGGACCGTCACCAATGGCGGCCACGACACCCGGAAGAGGAACTTTGGCCGCCATGACGTCACTCAGCCACGTGGCCGAGGGGTACCGGAAGTGGTCAAAGGAGGCGGGGATCTCCTGGATCTCGGTCTTTGACGTCACTGTGATGTAACAACCACGACATTCGGTCTCGGGCCACGTGCCCTCAATGTTCGAGAGACACGTGGAGGAGACGGACGCAAAAGAAAGCAGCTGAAGCGACTCCAAGCGAATACTCGAACAGGTGAGAGTGGAAGAGGTGTGGGGAAAGAGCAGAAGAGTGGGAACGAATCAGAGTTAGACTTGGTTACACTCGGTAGCTTCATGTTTTAACGATGTGATTTTGTGTTCATGATGCAAGTCCGTGTTGATGATGTGAGTCCGTTTTGTTGATATGAGTTTGTGTTGATGATGTGGGTCGGATGATTTGGGTCCATGTTAATGTGTGTATATAAAGAACGGAACAGTTAGACTTCACAAATGTGGCTGTCGCCTGATGAAGCTGGTGGTAATTAGTGGCTAAACGTCGTACTCAGATTGTAAATGTTGTGGCTTGGCTCTCCAACACACCGGTGTTCTGTACTAGTGACGAATTGGCATGTTCTGTTTAAGTGACAACCCTTACTAGTTGTCTGTGTCGGGTGGTGGCGGGTTTTAACGACACATTCATATATTTACGCGATCTAACCCAAAAAGAACTCTATTATGGATGATATTAGTCTTGAAAGTCTACGTGTTAAACTGCGTTTGTGTTGATGATGTGGGTCTGTGTTGATGGTGTGCTTCCGTATTGACGATGTGGGTTCGTGTTGATGATGTGAGCCCGTGTCGATGATGGATGTCCGTTTTGACGATATGAGTTTGTGTTGGAGCTGTGGTTAAGTCAGGGGACAGAGACGGGGAAGCATAGAAGTGCAGAACAATGATGGATTTTGCTGCTCTGCCTTACACGTTACTCTCCCATCTCACCCCCATTCAACCTCTAGTGGTAGCTATCTATGTGGGTCACCAGGTGGCTCAGCACTTGGCCTGCAAGTGGTCATTAGTCTGCCAGTAGAGGGCGATGTGCAATCCCAAATGAGTAATGATATAAATGTTCAGGATTTCACGATATAGAGATGTGAATCGTATTGGGAGAAATGATCCTAGACTGTGTATGACCCGAGACTCGTCTCCCGCTTCCCTCACAGAGACCCAGAAGGTGTGAGACACAAAACACTCTGCAAATCCTGTTCTGCACGTCGCCAACATGGAGGTACGGCTCTTAAACTCGCGTGGTGAAGTATGGGCGAATATGTGATTCACATGCCTGTGTTCTCTACTCTCTATCCGTGCACCTACTCCTCACCAGTTCTACCTGGCTGTGTGTCTACCTGCCTGTGTCTAGGTATCAAAGTGTGTCTGACTGAGATTTTGTCTGTGTACCTGAATGTCTATTTTAAACACATTCCTGCGGAGGGAGCTGGTAGGAACATTGGGTTGCTCGGTCAATGGCCAGGGTCAACGGCGGCGTGGTGTATTCCGCAAATATGCCCGACTGTGAGGGCGGGCACAAGCCGGCGTGAGTAGGTTAAACGTTGAGTTTTATAAGGGCACCACGGGGTGACCAGCCCCTCCCCACCCAGCCCCACCCCTCCCACCCCCCACCCAGCCCCACCCAGCCCCTCCTCATCCAGCCCCACCCTCCCCACCCACCCAGCCCCTCCCTCCCCACCCAGCCCCTCCCTGCACGATGGACACAATTATCCCCTGTTGGCTGGTGTAACCAGGAGGTTCCTACCAGTATCAGAACATCTACAGCATTTGTATCTCTCCACTGATGAATGAAGGCCTCCTCAAGCCGATGACACCTCTAAATATCCTGTGATGTAATGTTCCGTTCAGCTCCTGCTAGCTGAGATGATTTTATCGCTCCATCTTCTAGTTGGACTATCTCTCAGATGTGTTCCATTCCTTGGCTGTCACTGTTATTTTTCTTGACCAATGGTCAACATCCCTTATTACCACAATGTGTCCTTTGTAAGTCCACTAATTATTATTAACAGTTTGAATGTTGTCATTAACCTGCGTATATTCTCTATTCCATGTGTCCCTTTTCTGAAAAAAAATTCTGCAAATGAATAAATTGGGATTACACCCAGTAACATCATGCACTGCTAATAAAACATGCCAGGACCCTCCTGAATTTGGAAGCGAAGATTTCAGCAATGCTGACTCAGTGCTCAATAACTGCACTTGCTCCAACAGTTTGTTAAACGCTATATTGTGGACATTTGTTTTTGTGTGTATAGGCGAGCCAATCGAGAGAGAAAGAGAGGATAGACGTGAGATGGAGTGCGCTCTCAGACTCACAAGACGGAGTCTCCATCCAGTGCAAAATCCCGCAAGGTAATAACAATTATGGGGGACATCATATCAGCCATGTTGCATGAGAGTTGTCATTACGGTGGCCATGTTGCATTGGTGATGTCACATCGGCCATGTTACATGGTGGAGTGCGGATGTGACGGCGGCAATGTTGCATGGAGGATGTCATGGTCGCCATGTTCTAGAGGTGACTTTAAGTGAGCCATATGGCATGGGTGACATCGTGCTGGTTTTCTTGTATGGGTGATGTCAAGTTGTCCAGTTTTTACATGGAGGACATTACGTCAGCCATGTTGGTTGGGGGATGTGAAGACAGCCATATTGCATGGGTGCTTAACTTTGCTTGCAGCTGATTGGCAGCTGATTGGCTTGTGCAATGGAAGTGTTGCTGTAATACCTAGCAACCGTGCTTATAAAAGTGAGAGTTACCATTTAACTACAACTCCCATATTTACTTAAGTGTGTTTTCTCCTTCATTGTCTACCAGACTTACGATAAAATGATGAATTTCTTTCCTCTGTCCCAATGTGCTTTCATATGGCATCTAAAGTTTGGGCAGCAAGGTGTTACAGTGGTACTACAGCAATAAGGCTTGGGTTTGATTCCTGACTCAGATGGCTCTGCTTGTTGAGTCTATGTTCTCTACCTGTTACGCATGAGTTTCCTCCAGGGACTCCAGTTTGCTCACGTAAAAAACAAACTGTTATTGTCATTGGCCAAACTTTCAAGACTTAACAACTATCTGCAGTTATTCAGTTGTGATTACACCATCAGCCCCTATTGCAATAACTCGACAGGGACAAGGCTGTCCGTGGTAAACCTACTTCCGTTCCTCCCTTAAATAAAAGCCATCTCTTCTCGCTTGCCCATCCTACTGCTACTCCCTGACTCGGCCCCTCAGCTGCGATCAAGCCTACCCCAACCTATATCACTACCTCAACCCCTATCATCACCCCAATCACTACCTCTACTGCTGCTCCCTCACCCCCGACCCTCAGCTAAGACCAGGCCTACCCTCACTTCTCCTTAACCTCTCATGCCTGTTCTCCTGTCACCATAACTACACCACCACTTTTAATAACCCTGCTCTTTGTCTCAACTATTATCATCTTATGCACAATGTTATAATTGTGGGAATGCACGTTGTAATTAGGCACGATATAAATCTAAAATAAGAAACAAGCATAGTAATAATGTTTTAATAATTGTTTTTATTGTCATTTCTGCAGAAATCCTGCACCTCTACGGCAGCTACCTGACCCAAAGTGAGCGAACAGAGCTCTTAGCCATGCAGGAGATATGGTACCTTGGGCTCCAAAATCAAGCTCAGGGCTTGTACAATAATGGTTACGATGATGAAGACGAGAATTATATTCCGGTAAGATACTCGACAAAATACCCGCCTTGGAGGTGATGCCATGGCTCGGTGGTAGTGGGCTTGCTGCTCGTTGCAAAAGTTTGCGGAATGAATGCGGCAGGCCACCCTGGTTATTACTTCAGGTGTCATCATCATCATCATAATCATCGTCATCACATTCAGCATAATCAACCACAGTGTTGACAACACGGTATCATCATAGCGTTATCACACCACGGTGGAGTCACACACTCGTTGTAACTGGTATTGGCCAAAAATCTCAATGCTAAAAAATTACCTGCATATATGCAGTTGGTATTTGATGTCAATGTATTTACTCTGATTCTGATAGCAACATTGCTATTAATTTTCAGGACGGTTCCAACAATTTACCGCAGTATTTAGCGAGGTTGCTGTGTGTAAAACCCATTGATCAATTTGCAGGTACGTTTTCAGCATGGTTGGTCATCACCAGTTACGTTGTGAGTGTTTATTAGCAATGGGCAGATTCCAAAGAACCAGGATGCAAGCCAGAGGTGTGGACTCGAGTCATGTGACTTGGACTCGAGTCAGACTCGAGTTATGAATTTGATGACTTGCGACTCGACTTGGACTTGCATAACAATGACTTTGTCCCACCTATGAGATGTGGACTCGAGTCATGTGACTTGGACTCGAGTCAGACTCGAGTCATGAATTTGATGACTTGCGACTCGACTTGGACTTGCATAACAATGACTTTGTCCCACCTCTGATGCAAGCCATGCAGAACAAGGGGAAAGCATACAAACTCTACACACTCACAATTTTCTAAAGAGGGGTAGGACATAACTCCACGCAAAAAGAGACTGAACTGCACATTTAATCCAGGACCTTCGTGCTGTGTGCCAACAAAATAGTTAATGAACACATCAAGTCAAATGAACACATCAAGTCTCGTCTTCACCCTTCACTAGAATTGACAAAGCTAGGCTATTTCAGTAACTCGTGCTCTTTGTCACTGCATGGATTAAGTCTCTCTTTACATTGTCTAACGAGCACTGAATTAGCAGTAATTTAATGAGCCTCCATTGAATCGGCACTTAACCACTGTGTGATTGTTGCGCAGGTAAAGCACGAGCACCTCAACTTTCGGTATGAGGTGCTGGAAACGATTGGGTTCGGCGGTCAAGGCATAGTGGTCAAGTGTCTTGACCACAGGACAAATAGCCTGGTGGCGGTGAAAATCCTGGGCATTCCAGTGAGGTAAGACTCCACACTGGCCCATGCCACAATCAGGCTGATGTTATTAACGGAACTATAAGGGAAGGCAGGGTGGCATAGTGGTAACATTTGTGCGTCACAGCATGAATGGCCCGAGTGCCTTTCTGAGTTTATATCTCCCTATTTCGCATCGGTTTACTCCAGATTTTCCAGTTACCTCTCAAAGCTAAAAAAACCCCATACAATTTAAACAGGCTTAACTAAACATCCCAATGCTGAAAATTACGACTGAATTTAAAGTAACATAGGTCTCTACCCTGAAACTACTGCAGACTGTGTCTGTGAATCATAGCGCCTCTCTTTGCGATAGCCTTGTGCTTTGAGAGCCATCTTCATGGTCGCGACCCAATCTGTGACTATGAATATTAATTGGCGGATTCATCTTAACATACAAATGATCTCCCAGCTTGGGAAATTGTAAGTGCCAGCTCACTGCTTGGCTGCCTTCCCACTTGTATGTGGATCCTCACGCATCTGAATAGGTCTCTGTCTTTGATAGTGAGCATGGTCTAAGTCTACATTATTATTATCGATAATATAAAATTGTGGACTATGTCTTTGCAGCGCCTATGATGCCAATCTCCAGAGGAGGGAGATAGAGATCGGGAATCAAGTTCAGGCGTGGGACACCGACGACTCCAATATAATCAAGATGTTGGATTGGTTTGAGTTCAGAAAACACTACACCATCGTCTTGGAGCTGTTGAGGTTCGTACCACGTGTCAGGTAGCATCGTTGCATTGACGTGCTCTTGCGACAATGTGTCGTTTTAAGACTCAATTGGGACACATGTCGAGCTGGCAGCCATTGTCGTTTCTCTGCCAGCCTTGCTCACCTTTACATAGCCATATCCCCTCAATCAGTTGGTAAGATGAAACGTGTATCGTTTCTAATAAATACCCAATGCGACTGTGCTTGGCCAATCACCCCAATGACTGAATACTACCGACACATTCCTAAATTGGGATAATGCATAGCAACAACATCGCCCCCTCTACTGTCAAAACTTGTCAGGACCCTCCTGAAAAAGAGGCGTGAGGATGTCCTGTGTAAAGCGTAATAATCCATTGTTATTATATGAATCAGAACTTCACCGAATGGCACCGACTTTGTATTGTTGCCTCTTTCACAGCGGAACCCTGGATGACCTAAATCGTCGCCGGAATGCCGAGCCCCTTCGGATGGAGGAGGTGAAAATATTCACCAAGGGGATCCTCAAGTGCCTGTCTCACCTCCAGGCGAAGAAAATTATTCACGGTGACCTCAAGCCTGTGAGTGGACAGTGTTTGGCGGAACCTCACTGTAAACCTGGAGAAAGCCCCAGCCACATTGATCAAAGGGTTTTAATGTATTAGCTATGTTCATCTGTCTGGGATGGGTGGTGGGCGAGTCATGGTAACTCTGATAAAGATGATCGAATGTGAAGCAGACTTTGGGAAAAGTTGTGTTGCTATTACTGACTTGGCTGAAAAAGAAACAATTGGTGGACACAAACCAGGAGAATAAATAACTCCAGTAATTCCCTGATTTATGTCTTCCCCTTTTACATTGCTTGGACATTCGTCATTGCACCTTTTTGGAACGCATCCCCGACGTAACCTGGGGTATTACTCAATTTGCAAATATACAAATTAATTTTTGAATCAGAAGTTTATTTTCCAAATAAAGCCCATTGAGCTATTAATCTATTTTTCTGGGCGACTCATCAGCCTCCATCCTGCTAAATAAATTATTTCCAAGACAAACGCGTGGTGGAAAACGTTACCGAATCCATGCGTGTACATGGTTTTTCCCAACTTGTTAGCATGGACTAGCAGCTTTTAGCTACTTTAGGGCCTCTTTTTACAAGCAATAATCGACTTTCATCTCATCTAACATTTGAAAGTGCACCCCCAGTGGCATCTGTTCGTAAATATATCGTGTCATTGCAACTAACCTTTATGACAGAGAGTCACCTAGTCTAACTCTCCGTTTCGTAGATATTTAGCAATTTTGGTACATGATCACTGGACTGCTGGATGAATGCTGTTATATCCTCTGTGAATCCCTTCTTCTGTTCTTCATCTAGGAAAACATATTGGTCAAGGACCGCGTGGCAGGGACCATGAAGGTCACAGACTTTGGACACAGCTTCGTTGAGGGGTGTCAAAGTGAGTGCCCTCACCTGAGTGAGATTGCTAGTAGCGGTTACCGCACTGCGCTATGAACTTAGCGACCCGGCTTCCATTCCCGTTAACAACCACCTACCCCAGTGACGATTATCTGAACTGCTCCTGGGCCTGAGTGGCGACTTGCCGTCAACTGCCAAGTAGCCTCAAAGTGCACCTTGCCTGACACTGCCCTGTGTCGTATTTCACGAAACTGATCTCAACGCCGCTGGTAACAGTCATTGCCAAGTCCAACCGGCTCGACATCCTGCAATCCCACATGAGCACATCTCTACTGTGAGATGGCCCAGCAGTGACACCACAGCCGCCACGACCACCGACTCAGTATCAAATGAATACCTGTGTAATGGGTTCCGGAGACACTTTGTAGATGCAACTTGTTTATTACAATACACCACTCCAACAGTCCTGATACACTGTTACAGCCTAGGGACACAGCCTACTTCTAGTGTGCCTGACATTGGCTACGCTCTCGGGTCCTCCGGCTATAATTACCTGAGGGGAAGTTACCTGAACCAACCCAGCCAAGGTGCCGGTCTAGACTCTGGCTTCCTCGGACCTCGCCTTTACAAGGGCGTAGAGCTGGGAGTCTCAGAGTCCCACCACTGGCCCGCAGAGCGTCCCGGCCCTTACAAGGACAAGCGGGGCGAGGGGGTCCAGGGTCCTACGCTGGCTGGTCTTTGTACTTCGTCTGCGACTGGTCCCGATCGGCTGGGGAGGTCCCCTTTTATGCTCCTTTGTCCATCGAGGGGTGGCGTTGCGTGGGATCTACGATCCCACGCAGCCCCCCCGTTGGTGGCGCCAAGGGGATTAGCTGTCTGGGGTCCTGAGCCCCCAGCAGCCCCTCCCCTCTTGGGCTGGCACGGCAGCCCCTCCCCTGGCGGTACGGGGTACCCTTGCAGATGGACCTCGTCTACCACTGCCGGTAAGCGTTGCCCATCTATGGCACTACACCTGTAGCAAAGTGTAAACATCACCTTTGGAGAAAGGCGGTAGTGCGTGATGGTAGCCACCCATCCCGTGTACCATGCCGGCCTTCATAAGTACTCGCTAACACCACTTGTCCCAACAGTCTGTTAAAGGCTATACGGGGAATGTTTGCCTTTGTATGCCCCTGTGTCTGTGTGTGTGCGCACACGTATGTACATGTGACCGTGTGTGGGTAATGACGTGTCAGTTGATGCTTTTAAAGGTTAAATGGGGATCGTTGTCTTTGTGATTTTCAGCCGCTATGACCTTCGGTACCCTCATGTTTATGGCTCCGGAGGGGCACCTGGGCTACTCGTCCACCTGCTCAGCGGACATGTGGGCTCTGGGTTGCACAGTGGTGGAGATCGTAACCGGAAAAGCCATCTTCGACCCCATGAACTTTGACGACCAGTTGGTGTGCTGCATGGAGGTACTGCCCACACACACACTTCACTCGTGAATGATGATAGATTTTTGGTCACGTATTGATTTGGGCATATTTTTTACCTCCATTTCCTGACACAGCTAGACATAATAAATCGTTGTGCATGCACAAACGTAAACAGACTTCCTGTTTAGGTTCACCACCAGTAATTTGAAGAACAATTCTTGCAATCAAGTTTAGAAATTAATTAGGTTTTACTTGAAGCTACATCCAGCACACTTGCAGGACCATAACTCGTGCACACAATGGCCTACTCCTTTCAAATAACGTCATGGGATCATTACATCCACTGCAAATAAAGCAAACGGCACGTAGCAGTTTACGGTTTGTACACATCACAAGTAAAAACTGGGTGGCAAACGTGCTACTTCTGGGCCAAGGCATTACCACTGCCCTGCACCTGTCGGGGAACCGTGGGGAGTGGTAGCATAGTGGTTAGTGAACTGTGCTGCAAACCTCGTGACCTGAGTTTGATTCCCGCTTACAACCAAGAGTGTTGACAAATACCTGAACTGGACATAGGTCAACAGCGTTAAATAATCATGTGAGGTGGTGTGTCAAGTACCTATTGCTATGGGGCCCATCCTCTAGTGTGCCGCATTGGCCTTAATAGGTGCTTACCAAAAGCACTTGCCACAACAGTCAGTTACATTTATATGAGGCATCTTTGTTTTTTGCGTGAACCGTGCGTAGGTCCTGGGGCTGCCTCCGGACGACTTGGTGAAAGCCGCTCCTAGAGGAAACGAATACTTTGGTAAGTTGAAGGGACAAGCTGACTGGATTAAGTTTGAGGGGGTGCGCCAGAACTGTTATATTTTCGGGGGGCTATCTTTGCACATGGCTCGTAATAGATTCTCCGGAAAACCCACTTAATGATATGACCGTTTGTGTCATTAAGATCCTCCGACACCCGACATACACAAACAAATGAAAGTTGAATGTGTAAAGTGTTTCACGAGCCAACTGTTCTTCTTTTAACTTAACCACCCATAAATATTTCAACTTCGAATTTTACAGCCCACATTTGCAATTAGATGCAACTTTTCACTTGAAACTGCGTCAAGCATCATCAGGGCAGGATGCAAGAAGTCGGACTGAAATCCAGGAAGTTAGCCTTGAAATGCTTGTACATCTGACAATTGGGTCCTACAGCAGAAAATGTGGCTCAGTCATTAAGCGGCCTGACCCAAATATCGATAATGAATCATGCATATGTTCCATTGTCGTACCAAAACCTATGCCAGATTATGCCAAACATTCCATTTTATTTGTATGTTTTATTACAATAATTAATCATTATCATAATAACAGTACATTTGGTGTGCCATTATTTTAGCATGAGATGAGCTAGAATGAAGGTGCTGCTGTATTTCAGACGGTCTGCAGTAGTTTCACAGTAGTGGGCGATGTTCCATTATACTTCTAATGGAGTAATTTTCAGTTTCATTTTTCACATTGGCACGCAATGGCCGACAATTTGTAATGACGTCACGGGATCTGGAACGTCCACTGTGAAGCAAACAATGTGAATTTTGTTATGGTTAATACACCCTACAAACTTCTATAAGAAGCGGCAAAATGGCTACCGCTGGGCCATGGCATAGTGCTATGGCATCGCACTGTTGTGGCATCGCTGCCGGTGTGCAACGGCTATATAGGTTGTGTGACTGTTTCTCCTGTCTGTGCGTGCTACCTGTAGAATCCGACAAGCAGCCAAAGATGTTTGGCTGCATCCGAGTGCCAGGGAGTCGCCCGCTCTGCATGCTGCTCGCAAAATATGGCCCGGAGTTTGTGGACTTCATCAGCAGCTGCCTCCAGTAAGGGCCCCTTTCCCCCACGAGGATTCCCACATCAGTCACTCTGCTCTAAATGATGAGTGACCGATCACCTCCAGCAAATAGCTCCATCCCTCTCAAGCAGAATCAGAAGCCCTATCATTGCATACACTTACATGATCCATATAGTTAGAGAGACCTAGACTCTTATCGTCTTCGAAGCCAAAAGTCCACAATTGCTCTCGTCCGCAACCACGTCCCTTGGCATTCCCTCTTGGCTAGACCGCAGTAGCGCACGGGAATGGATGAAATGTGATGTAAAGTAGTTTGCGTTGCCGTAGAATTTAGGCGAGCGCCTTGTGCAACGGATTAATGATTTCAAGGTGGGACAAGGATAATAGATAGAATTGGGGAATGCAGACCGTTGCTTTTATTATTTTATTGACGTTTGCTTACCTCAGAAAGCCTCACTGAGCCTCAAGACTCTTTTTCAGGAGGGTCCTGCCAAGTTTGCGTAGTGGGGGGCGATGATTTCTACATACATTCCAATCGAGTAACTTGAGGGGTGCCATGCTTCGATGTCACGGTGGTGTCAGATGTAACACTTCCGCTTTAGTTTTAAGGCATCGGTGGGCCCCACACTCCCCTATGGACGGCCCTGCTTACAAACGGTACGTTCTTTAGTTTAATTTTGACCGTGATGTCAGCACACAATGGCCTACTCTTGCAAATTACATGACAGGATCTTTAACATTCTTTATGAAGCAAACAGCGAGTATTTTTAGGGTTCACACACCTGCTGCATTAACCAGGTCGGCCACTGGATTTGCGCTGTGACCCTCTGCAACACAGGGCAAACAACGCGCTCATGCTGGGCCCCGTCACTGCTGGGCCATGTCAAAGTAGAGATGAGCTCATGTAGTGTTCATGAGGATGTGCAGCAGGTTGGGCTTGGTGATGAATGTTACCAACGGATTTGAGTTCAATTTCGATAAAAATGACACAGGGAAATGCCAGGCAAGGTGCACTTTTAGGCGAATTGGCAGTTGGATGAAAGTCGCCACTCAGCAACAACAGAGGGTGGAGGAGCAACGCTCACAACGAGCAGAGTACCGAGCGGCTAATACGCAGCAAATTGGCAGAGTGGGGAGCACAGGTGGTGCATCTGCCATTGATCACAGCAGCAAATGGTCAATGATGATGATTTTGGCGATCATCAACAAAAGTGAATGACTGCTACTACTGCTGACATTAGTTCTTGGACCCAATGGGATGAGACGAATGTAAACCCTCCAATCATCATAACTCATGGCGTGTGCCGCGTCTGTGTGTCTCAACAGATGGATCCCGGCTCTTCGGATGACACCGGAGCAGGCGCTGGCACATAAATGGCTGCAGGATATCGGCACGGGTGAACCCGGGCAACCCGAAGCAGCTGCAGTTAAAACCACGGCGGCCACCATCACCGCCATCGCCGCTGCCACCACTGTCACCACTTCAACCATCACAACCACCACTGCCGGCATCACCACCACATACACCACCCCCGCCACTGTCACCATCACCGCCACCATCACGATCGTCGCCACCGCTGACCTGGGACCGGTCTCGCTGTTCGACAGGGAGAGCGACGAAACCTCTGCAGCCGCTGTGGAACGGTAAGCTGCTCTGCGTGTGTGTCCTGTGTTTATATTATTACTTCTTATGACTTTCCTTAATTACCAAGGAAAGCCCTACTGTGTCTTAAGATGTTGTGAATTTTGCGAAGCAAGGTGAAAATGCAATG
The DNA here is from genome assembly GCF_964198595.1 of Lampetra fluviatilis. NCBI lineage: Eukaryota > Metazoa > Chordata > Hyperoartia > Petromyzontiformes > Petromyzontidae > Lampetra > Lampetra fluviatilis. Next base: position 2,515,388 of record NC_136332.1, on the reverse strand, counting down.
GGGATATTTCACACACGGATGATCGTGAGTTGTGACCTTGTAGAGTAATAACGAACGAACGATAGACGGGATATGAAATGGTGTCATGTCTGTCCCTTCACAGGTCAACTCCTGCGCAGCCCTCGCTCACCTCAGCCTCTGCGGAGAAGACGGAGATTGCGGAGGAGAGCATGGAGGAGAAGACGGAGTTGGTGGAGGAGGAAGGGGAGGTTGAGGGGAAGGAGGAGGAAGGGGAGGTTGAGGGGAAGGAGGAGGAAGGGGAGGTTGAGGGGAAGGAGGAAGGGGAGGTTGAGGGGAAGGAGGAGGAAGAGGAGAAACTGGGGAAAACGGAGAAGACGGAGATTGCGGAGGAGAGCATGGAGGAGAAGACGGAGTTGGTGGAGGAAGGGGAGGTTGAGGGGAAGGAGGAGGAAGGGGAGGTTGAGGGGAAGAAGGAGGAAGGGGAGGTTGAGGGGAAGAAGGAGGAAGGGGAGGTTGAGGGGAAGGAGGAGGAAGAGGAGAAGCTGGGGAAGACGGAGGAGAAGACGGAGATTGCGGAGGAGAGCATGGAGGAGAAGACGGAGTTGGTGGAGGAGGAAGGGGAGGTTGAGGGGAAGGAGGAGGAAGGGGAGGTTGAGGGGAAGAAGGAGGAAGAGGAGAAGCTGGGGAAGACGGAGGAGACGACGGAGGCCAAGATGGAGCTGCTGGTGCAGGAGACGAGAGAGCAGAAGAAGCAAAAGCGGTCGCGACTCGCTCGCTTGGGACGAGCAATCTGCTCTTTCTTCCGCTGCCGGCTGCTTTGTGGTGGAGTGTCCACCGCAGAGTAGCCTTGACGACGCAAGGGGTGGTGATGATAGATGTATATTAGTATCATCACCACCACTATCACCACATATATACACACTCCACCCTCTTCCCATCCCAAGATATACATACACAACACACACATACCACATGCCCACATACACACCACACACCCACATACACAACACACGCCCACATACACAACACACGCCCACATACACAACACACACACACTACACACACATGGGCTGCTAGGCCTTGCCATGGCTGGTCATGCGGGTTTCACAACCCAGCCAACCCAGCCTCGCCTGCCAGATGAACTCCGCAATGTCCAGAACTTTCAAGGATCTGTGAGTTCCTTGAACTGTAATCCGGCCTGGTTAATCCCAGGATGGATCACAGGCAGGACACCCTGAGCGTTGCAAAATGGCGCAGACGATTCTTTGGAGCAGCCAGCGCCGAACCAGCAGTGGCAGAATGCTCATCAGCGGACGCAAGCGATGGACTAGGGGACAATTGCAGCCAAGACACTACACCCCATACACAAACCATACATTATTATTGTTATTGTAATATTCGTTGTAAAATTAACTTGTAAATATAAATTAAACAATGTTGCCTAGTTTGCTGGTGCGGCCTGGGTTCAATGTGTCTTGACTTATGTGAGGTGTCTTGGAGAAGACAGAGGTTGTGGAGGAGAGCATGGAGGAGAAAACAGAGTTGGTGGAGCAGGAAGGGGAGGCTGAAGGGAAGGAGGGTTTTTATTTTGTCATTGTACAGCTCTTGGAGATGCAATTGTATGAAGCTTAGAGAAAATGCACTATCTTCATAGGCCTTTGTGTCTCGAGAGACAATTCTTTCACGCCTTACGAGGTCAGCTGTAGGTTTTGCAGCACCTAGAATGACTTAGTAGGCCAATCCTTGAGTGGCAATTCTTTCCACAGCAATTGCAAGTGAATGCGGTGGCAACTCCAGAGGTGTTTGTTGCTTTTTCTTTACGTCGCTCCCTCTTGGTCTGCCAAGCGGCGTGTCTTTTCTCCTCGCCTCTCCTGAGGCCTGTTTTCACAGCCTGCTGCCAGCTGAGTCGGTCGCCGGCAGTTTTCTCCCAGTCATTTGGGTTGATGTCGCAGCTCTTCATGTCTTGTTTACAGACATCTTTGAAGCGCAGAACTGGGTGACCAGTGACCCGTGTGCCTGATGCCAGCTCGCCGTACAAGATATCCTTGGGTAATCTGCCATCCTGCATGCGGCGAACGTGTCCAAGCCATCTCAGGCGCCTATGACTGAGTCAAGAGTACATGCTGGGAATGTTGGCCAAGTTGAGGACTGAGGTGTTGGGAATGCGATCTTGCCATCTGATACCGAGGATGCGCCTGAGACATCGGAGGTGGAATGTGTTTAGTCGATGTTCTTTATGGGCGTATGTTGTCCAGGACTCAGACCCATAGAGGAGGGTGCTAAGGACGCAGGCCCTGTACTTTGGTGTTGAGCGTCAGGGATTTGTTCTCCCACACTCTTTTGGTCAACCTGAACATAGCTGCAGACGCCTTCCCAATGTGCTTGTCAATCTCTGTGACAAGGGACAAATTGCAGGTGATGGTGGAACCCAAGTAGGTGAAGTCCTGAACGACTTCCAGGGTGTAGCTGCCAATGTTCATGGAAGGGGTGTCTCTGACATCCTGGCCCATGACATTGGTCTTTTTCAGACCGATTGTCAGGCCAAAGTTGTTGCAGGCATTGGCAAGGTGGTCGATGAGTGTCTGCAGACCTTTTTCTGTGTGAGCTGTCACCGCGGCATCAGCAGCGAATGGGAGTTCTCTGATGAGGACTTTGCAGACTTTGGTTTTGGATCTGAGACGGCCAAGGTTGAAGATCTTGTATGGAGAAAGACTCCCTCTTCTGCTGTCCCAAAGGCATGTGTGAGCATAAGTGAGAAAAAGATGCCAAAGAGTGTTGGGGCAAGCACGCACCCCTGCTTTACACTGCTGAGTATGGGAAATTCCTCGGAGGTGGTGCCGCTGTGCTGTATTGTTCCTTTCATGTTGTCATGGAAAGAGGAGATGACTGCCAGCAGCTTCGGTGGGCAGCTGATCACCTTGAGGAGTTTGAAGAGGCCTTCCCTTATGATGAGGTCAAAGGCTTTTGTAAGATCAATGAATGCCAAGTACAGCGGCAATCTCTGTTCTCGACATTTCTCCTGTAGCTGACGCAAGGAGAAGAGCATGTCAATTGTGGACTTTCCTGCTCTGAAGCCACACTGAGCCTCAGGATACGTCCTCTCAGCTAGTATCTGTAACCTGCAGAGGACCACACGGGCAAAGGTTTTCCCCACAATGCTCAGCCGGGAGATGCCATGGTAGTTATTGCAGTCCCCACGGTCACCCTTGTTTTTATATAGGGTGATGATGTTGGAGTCTCTCATGTCTTGAGGGATTTTCCTTCTTCCCAGCCCTGGCAGATGAGTTCATGGAGTTTTGTGAGGACAGCGGGTTTCACACATTTCAGTACCTCAGGTGTGATGCCGTCCTGTGCCGTGGACTTGCCGCTGGCTAGTGAGTTGATGGCGTTGTTCAGTTCCTTCAAGGTTGGAACATTGTCCAGTTCGTGTATCGTTGGTAAGGGCTTTACAGCAGCAAGGGCAGCTTCTGACACCGTTTTCTCGTTAGTAGAGCTCTGAGTAGTGTTCTACCCACCTGGCCATTTGCTCGTTTATCAGTGATGATGGCCCCTGTGCTGGATTTAAGGGGGACCAAAGGCTGTCTTTATGCCTTCATACATGGCACGGATATTGCCAGTGTCAGAGGCAAGTTGGATTCTACTGCTGAGGTTCACCCAGTAGTTATTGGCGCAACGTCTGGCGGTCGTTTGAGCTGCACTGCGGGCAGCTTTCAGAGCCCTTAATGATCCTGTACTTGGGACTTGCTTGTACTTCAGGAGCGCCATGCGCTTGGCTTGGAGGATGGGTTCCAATATAGCCAGGTGTTCCTCAAACCAGTCTGTATTCCGCCTTTTCTGCTTACCGAAGGTATTTATGGCTGCATTGAAGATGGCGTTTCTGATGTATGCCCACTTTGTCTCCACGCTTCCATCTGGTGTGTCGTGTAGGGACTGCTCAAGGCTGTGTTGGAATGATTAAGTGAGCTCTGGGAGGGAGGTCTTGGCAGAGTTGATGCGTAGGTAGCGCTTTTGTTTGAGGCGGTGTATCTTTTTTGGCCGTAGTCTGACCTTGCTGGATACCAGCGAGTGATCGGTGTCACAGACTGCACTGTGGTAGCTGCGTGTGATGAGTACTGAGTTGAGGAGGGCTCGTTGGGTGATGACGAGGTCCAGTTGGTGCCAATTAAGAGACCTTGGATGTCTGCATGATACTTTATGGCATGGTTTAGTGAGAAATAATGAGTTTGTGATACAGAGATTGTGGTATGAACAAAGCTCGAGTAGTCTTTGGTCACTGGCATTCATCTTTCCAATGCCGTGATAGCCAAGGCATGCGGGCCACGCGTCATGATCAGCCCCAACCCTTGCATTGAAGTCTTCCAACAGAAACATGTGCTCAGAGCTGGGGATTTTTCTAATAATATTGTGAAGCTCTTCATAGAACTGGTCATGAATCTCCGGAGGTGAGTAGAGTGTTGGAGCGTAGACACTCAGGATGTTTACATGGCCAGAAGCAGTGAGAAGTCTCATGAGTCTTCTTGGTTCTTTCGGTAAAGTCACGTAGAAGGGAAGTAATAAAATAATAAAAATAAAACATAATAAAACAATTCTCACGACGTTTCGGCCACAACGCAAGCAGCCGTCCTCAGGCGAAGAATGAGACATTATCAAGCTAGGAGCTTATATAGGTGTAGCGAGGAGGAGCGCCTTAACAAAAGAAATGTGCATATGAAGAGGAATTTAGCATACCAATGGGCAATGCGTAGGAGGTGGGCGGAGGGGTTTCAAAGTCCCATTATGCCCATGCATTATGCAGGATCAACAGCACCACGGGGGGGGCGCAAGGAACAGCGTTAATAAAGGAAAGGAATGTTAATGATATGTAGCTGCATTTACCAAACAACCATGTAGAAAACCAAAGTAAAAAACTACATAAAAAACTAAAATATAAACTGATACTTACTATACTCTACAATAAGCTGAGTTACTAACAACAAATAATAAATTACAATTCTACGTCGTAAGAAGTATATAATATACTTCCATCTAAACTTTATTCTCTTAGCATATACAGTACTATATACTGCCATAGATAAACCCAACATTAAATTATATACTGTATTGCTGTAAACCACCCTATACTTTATACATTTTAATATAACACTATGTATTATTCAACTCACCCTAATGTGTATCGAAATGGTTTATTACGTCCTTCCAATGATTGCTAAGCCTGAATCCATCTTCTCGGTTAAAATTGTCTCTGTGTTTGTATATGTGGATCGCCTCATGAACGAATCTCTCATGATAGCCAGATGGCTTGCAGAGAACCTCCGTCTTGGAGAAGTCAATGTCATGTGAGCCCACTGAGTTGTAACAGTGGTCTGCCACGGCTGAGGTGTTTGTCCTACCGTGTTTTAGATCAGCTTTATGTTCACGAATGCGGTCTGAGACGTGTCGTTTGGTTTCCCCAATGTAACTGCTACCACAGAGGCAACTTAGTTTGTAGACGCCAGGGTACTGTATGTCTGGAATCACATCTTTTGCAGACGGTACCAGATCACGGATTTTATGTACTGTGTTGAATCGGACCTGGATCTTGTTTTTAATCAGGATTTTGGAGATCTTTTTTATGACCCCAGCAATGTAGGGTAAGGTGATGGTCTTGAAAGGCTCCTCAACAGGATCCTTCTTGATGGTTGGAGTGATGGCTTTGCGGATTGTGTAGTCGGAGTAACCATTAGCCTTAAGAGCTTGGCGTACGTGTTTGAGTTCACTGGAAATGTGTTCATGGTCGGAGATGCATTGGGCTCTATGATATAGAGTCTTGATGAGGGAATTCTTCTGGGATGGATGGTGGTGGGAATCCGGTTTTAGATAAGCATCCGTGTGGGTGGCTTTCCTGTAGACAGAGTGGCTCATTGAACCATCAGGTCTCCTTTTGATTAGGACATCCAAAAAGGGTAGCTTGCCATCATTTTCGACTTCCATGGTGAATCTGATGGCTGGGTGTATGGAATTGATGTGGTCGAGAAATTGGTCTAGAGCAGGCCGGCCATGTGGCCAGATGACAAATGTGTCGTCTACGTATCTCTTCCATAAGGTCGGGCGTAGAGTGGCAGTCTGGATGGCGTCCGTCTCAAATTTCTCCATGAAGATGTTGGCTACAACCGGAGATAGGGGGGAGCCCATTGGGGTGCCCTCAATTTGCTTGTAGAAGGTTCCATTCCAGGTGAAGTATGTATTGGTTAAGCAGTGTCTCACCAGGGGGGGTACCCCAGCATTTAGTCCTTGATGAACCAAGTCTTCAATGATTGCGATGGTGTCAGGCACAGGCACCTTGGTGAACAAGGAAACCACATCAAAACTGACAAGCAGGTCGTCTGGGGACAGGGCAATCCCCTTGATTGTCGATACCAGGTCAGTAGAGTTTAGTACTGCAGAGGTGGTTTTTCCAGTGAAAGGCCGTAGGATTTTGGACAAAAAACGAGCCAGTTTGTAAGTGGGGGAGTTGATAGTAGAGACAATGGGACGAAGAGGTGTATCTTCTTTATGTATCTTTGGCAAGCCGTACAATCTTGGTGGCCTGGCTGCAGAAGGTTTCAACGAGAACTGTTTGGTCTGATCAATTAATGCGGTTGAAGCAGAAATGATGTTGTTGGTTTTGGAGACGAGGCTGTTGGTGGGGTCTCTTTTTATTTTTGTATAGCTGCCATCGTTGAGTAGTTCTTGAATTTTGTTGTTGTATTCTATTTTGTCCATGATGACAGTGGCATTGCCTTTGTCGGCTGAGAGGATGACAATGTCATCCCTCTTTTTTAATTGAGCTAATTCAAAACGCTCATCTTTGCTGATGTTGCTAGCTGGCATCTTAGCGTTTTTGAGGGTTACAGAGATTTCAGATCTTGCTACGTCTGCAGCGATGTGACTCAAGCCCTTGAGAGCTACATCTACTCGAGCAATTATATCATTAACTGGTATGTGTCTAGGTGTGACTGCAAAGTTTAGTCCTTTAGCTAAAACGGATTTCAAACCTTCAGAAATAGGACTGTTACTGCGATTAATTACGACTTTGTTAACATCTAGCTTTTCAATGTGTGGGTCCGGTTTCTTGTTTGAGAGGCGGTTGAATTTGGAAATCAAGTTGTCCTTACATTTAGTCGACATAGCGGCAGCTGAAGAGGCAGTCATTTTTTCCACGTGTTCCCAATCCGATTACCCTACATTGCTGGGGTCACAAAAAATATCTCCAAAATCCTGATTAAACACAAGATCCAGGTCCGATTCAACACAGTACATAAAATCCGTGATCTGGTACCGTCTGCAAAAGATGTGATTCCAGACATACAGTACCCTGGCGTCTACAAACTAAGTTGCCTCTGTGGTAGCAGTTACATTGGGGAAACCAAACGACACGTCTCAGACCGCATTCGTGAACATAAAGCTGATCTAAAACACGGTAGGACAAACACCTCAGCCGTGGCAGACCACTGTTACAACTCAGTGGGCTCACATGACATTGACTTCTCCAAGACGGAGGTTCTCTGCAAGCCATCTGGCTATCATGAGAGATTCGTTCATGAGGCGATCCACATATATAAACACAGAGACAATTTTAACCGAGAAGATGGATTCAGGCTTAGCAATCATTGGAAGGACGTAATAAACCATTTCGATACACATTAGGGTGAGTTGAATAATACATAGTGTTATATTAAAATGTATAAAGTATAGGGTGGTTTACAGCAATACAGTATATAATTTAATGTTGGGTTTATCTATGGCAGTATATAGTACTGTATATGCTAAGAGAATAAAGTTTAGATGGAAGTATATTATATACTTCTTACGACGTAGAATTGTAATTTATTATTTGTTGTTAGTAACTCAGCTTATTGTAGAGTATAGTAAGTATCAGTTTATATTTTAGTTTTTTATGTAGTTTTTTACTTTGGTTTTCTACATGGTTGTTTGGTAAATGCAGCTACATATCATTAACATTCCTTTCCTTTATTAACGCTGTTCCTTGCGCCCCCCCGTGGTGCTGTTGATCCTGCATAATGCATGGGCATAATGGGACTTTGAAACCCCTCCGCCCACCTCCTACGCATTGCCCATTGGTATGCTAAATTCCTCTTCATATGCACATTTCTTTTGTTAAGGCGCTCCTCCTCGCTACACCTATATAAGCTCCTAGCTTGATAATGTCTCATTCTTCGCCTGAGGACGGCTGCTTGCGTTGTGGCCGAAACGTCGTGAGAATTGTTTTATTATGTTTTATTTTTTATTATTTTATTACTTCCCTTCTACGTGACTTTACCGAAAGAACCAAGAAGATGAATCCCTGCAGTCACGAAAGCTTTCAATCGAAAAAAAAGTCTCATGAGCAGAATCCGCTCGGAGCCTGAAGTCGGTACCTCTATCATGCCAAGGAGTGTGTTTTTTTATGACGAACCCAACACCGTGTTGCCTTGGTTCGTTCTGCTGTTTTCCTTGCCAGTAGAAATTGTAGTCACTCTCTCGTAGTGAGCCACTGCCAGCAAGCCGGGTCTCCTGTAGTGCTGCAATATCCACATGAAGTCTCGCCAGCTCCCTGTCGATAACTGCAGTCTTGCGGATGTCCTCAATCTGCAAGAGATCTTCGGAGAGTCCAGAACACATTGTACATACATTCCAGCTTGCAAAATGAAGGGCTGGAACCTTCTTTAGTTTTGTTTTGCTTTTATCTGGTGCAGGTGTTGTAGCCCACTCGTCTGGTGATGAACCATAAGCTCCAAGCACCCATTGGAGCAGGTGAGCCATGGCGGGAAAGCACCTTATTGGCCGGGGGGCTGCCCAGCTTGAGGCGGGCGGTAGCTATTCATTGGGGTGTAATGACCCCTTACACCGACCATGGCAACCCGTGGTGCCCATTTTTTACGCCAATCTAAAATGAGCTTATAATCCGTGACTGCTGCCATCAGTGTTTCTTGGCCACGATTAGGTGGCCGAGGAGTATCCTCTCCCCATTTTTGCACCTCTTGTTGGCGCAAAGCCCGGGCAGGTTTTTCTGGAAATCCTGGGTTGCCCATGTGTCAGGATCCCCCTTTCAGCCTTGCTGGTGATGTCCAAAGGAGTGCGTAGCAGGACGTTTGGTACCAGTTTGGCTGCAGGGGCTGCCGGGAATGTGCCGCAGAGCGTCACAAAACCACCTGAGGGGCCCCACTCCTGATTTTCTGTTGGGGTTTACTACCTTAGCCATTGACTCTCCCGAGACACTCACAAGGCAGTGAGAAAACCGCGTAACCCTGGGAGGGGCCCTTACCAGGTACTGACAGCCGGGCCAGCTGTGCCTTGGACTTGCGTAAGGCAGAGTCGTCACGCCCTGAGGTAGTTTATCACAAACTACCCACTACCTGTACTATCTTATATTATATACATTTATATAGTGCCTTATTCCTAAACAATTGATGGCTATTATACAATTGTGCGTACGATGATAGTGGTTTAGATAAATAGCGGGGTTATTACAATTTGTGATGTAGTAATTGTGACAAGAACAAGCGGGAGCGGTTCAGGAGGGGTAGTGAGAGGTGTAAAAGTAGTGATAGGGGTTGGGGTAGTGAGAGAGGTTGGGGTAGTGATAGGGGTAAAGGTGGTGATACGGGTGGTTATAGGAATTGGGGTTAGCGTAGTGATAGGGGTTGGAGTAGGCCTGGTTGTAGCTGGTGGAGTTGCAGCAGTATGATGGGCTCGGGAGAACTATAACAGTTTAACACGAAGGCATTCTCATGTTAATTATGAACTAAGACTCCCACCCCCACGCAGACTCGCACCCCCACGTAGACTGCTTCAACTCATACATCGACTCCCATCACTCAGCAAAGCCACACCATTGTTCACGACCACCACGCGCAACCATCACGATTCGCACGCGAACTGCTGAGGATAACTGCATGGCATTCACAACCATTATGGGGCTTTTTGGGTCGTGCTGGCCAACACCCCCCCCTTCCCCCCCTTGTGCCATGCCAGCCTTCATGTAGGTGCTGCTTGCTAATAGCACATGTCCCAAGTCTGTGTAGTGACATAGAATGGTCACTACTGTGTCGGCCTGTACGAAGGCTGGGGGCCCCAAGGGGGTGCCTGGGGGGTCACGTGGTGGAGGGATCCGGACCTTCCCAGAGGTGGGGGAAGTGAGGCGTGTCCTGGGAAGGGAGGCGTGGCCTGAAGAGAGCTAGCCACGCCGGGGCGGAGCCAGCCACGCCAAACCAGATATAAGCGTGGTGTGAACGCAGAGCGAGGCTGTTGTACTGTACTCCGAAGTGAAGACATCATCGGTCGTCAAGTCCCGAGTCGTCGTCCTGGGCCAGGCAGGCCGTTGTCTGCCTGGTCCAGTCTGTGTCGTGTTCCAGAGTGTTAGTGAGTTGAGGAAGGTGGTCACCACCTCATGTACAGTGTTATATTACTTACCGTTTAATAAATAGTGTTGCCTCCAAGCTGCGTGTGTGTGCACCTAATTCGAACCCACTACATTTGGCGTCAGGTGGAAAAATAAATTTTGCTAGGTGTTATCCTAGGGAAGTAAAATGGGCACACGAAAAACAAATATAAAACTCATCTGGACGTCTTCGTACGACGGGGATGGTGTGACGACTATCCTTCGGACAGCCCCGGGGATGGCAGCCCCGGTGAGAGAGAGAGATGGCGCTGCACGCGGAGCGGCGGGACTGGCATCGCACCGCTGCTTCGCCGCCATCGGGAACGGAGCGACGGAGCCGCGGGGAGAGGACACCATCGTCGCTGCGGGGGCTGGCGGGGGAGGCCCGGGCATGCGGGCATCGCGGTGGACCCGCCATTTCGGCGGCTGGTCGGGGCGCGGTTCCCGCCAAAGCGCCGCTCCCGCCATTTCGGCGGCTGGTCGGGGCGCGGTTCCCGCCAAAGCGCCGCTCCCGCCATTTCGGCGGCGGGTCGGGGCGCTGTTCCCGCCAAAACGCCGCTCCTGCTGCCAAAATGCCGCTCCCGCCGACATCAACGCCTGCGGAGGGGGAGTTCCACACGTTCGGGTGGCGCCCCCGTCTTCTGCTCGAGCGCGAGAGGGTGGATGGGTTCGCAAGAGCAGGCCATATTCACCATGCAAGATTCTTCGGGCCGTCCCAGTGCTCCACCTTGCCGCCCTCCGCTATTCACAGTTTGCTAGGCGAGTCGTGACATAACAAGCACCCGTCCCCAAGAAAAATAATAACTTCACCCATCTTGCGTGTGCTGGGTTGCGATCGCGGGTGTTTTTTTTTACTCGCTGGTTTGCGGAGCGTGTTCGTCTGGTTGTGTGCGTGATAAATTGGCGCGGCTTCCATGCGGGTGTCTGCTTGTAACAAGTGTTGTTGTTAATTACGGCGTCGAGATCGGTATCTTCTGGGTGTAGTTAATGATTAATTCGTGGTTGGGTGTCCCGAGCTCTGTTGATATCCTGTAGGTTGCCGTGTTAATGACTCTTGTTGTTACATCGTTTTGTTGTGAAATCGCCATTGTTATTGTGTATACTGTATGGAGTTTCGCTCGTGATTGTCACGTGTAACTGTAAGAAACTTTGATCGTCATTGTTGCCAAGGTACAGACCGTATGGAGCTTTGCTTGGAATTGTTAACAGTGTATGGACTGTTGGGTACTTGCTTGTGTTTATTTACTATGTACGGATTGTCTGGAGTATTGATTGTGTGTGTTGCCATGTGGGGACTGGATGGAGCATTGCGCCAAATGATTGACTGTACGAATTTCATATACTGCATATACTGTATTAATCAATTCGGCGATTCTTGGGGTTTGTGTATAGTTTTTTTGCTCTCAAAATTCGAATGCCCTGAGTCACATGGTTAATGTTGAAGGGGTTTTTAAAATGACAGGTTCGGTGTGTTTCAACCTCACTGGTTGGCTCCTGTCCGTTGTTGCACAGATGATGTCTTTTGTGCGGGAATGCTCCTTGTGTTCTACATCGATCGGGGGTGCGTTTCCGTTAATTGCTGTCAAATTGCGTTGCTCTCTCCACTCGGTTGGTACAGCTGCATGCTGCAATGCGAGTCTCGGAGATGATGTGTACGGATACGGGATGTGAGGTGTATTGTTGTGACCATTGAATATTCGGGATCGTCACAAATTGTGCGTACCTGTTCGGCATTGGATCAGTTCTGTGGGGGATCATAATTCAAATTGTATGTGTTGTGATGGTGTTAAATTGCGATGGTGACATGCTGCCAGGGATTTGGAATTGTGGTGCTGGCTGTCACTTATTTTGGGGCGCAGATCCTGACCAGGATGGCCCAGTGAGAGTTGCGTGTCTAACACGAACATTGTGGTCCCGTCATGCTGTGTCTGACGGCTTGACCTGACAGCCCGGAGATCGAGACACTCCGTGGTTTGTCTAGCCTAGTGGGCTGTGCGCTCACATGGCTCAGAGAGTGTGGTCCCGTCATGCTGTGTCTGACAGCTTGACCTGACAGCCCGGAGATCGAGACACTCCGTGGCTTGTCTAGCCTAGTGGGCTGTGCGCTCACATGGCTCAGAGAGTGTGGTCCCATCATGCTGTGTCTGATGGCTTGACCTGACGGCCCGGAGAGTGAGACACTCCGAGGTGCGTTGAAACAGTGGGCTGGAGATTTGTAAGGTTCAGGGGAGTTGTCCTGTTACGTTGGGACTGTATCCCTCAGTTGTTAGGGTGCATGTTGTGCAGTGAGTGAACGATGGGTCGTCTCAGCTTGGTCGGTACAGCTATATGCTGCGATGCGAGTCTTGGAGAGAGACTGGGTTAAAATCCCCCCGATATGGCCGACGTGTGCTACTGGTTGTGACGCCGCGTCGGAAAGGCGGTGGGGTGGTAACATGGAAATTCCCCCCCCGATATGGCCGACGCGTGCTACTGGTTGTGACGCCGCGTCGGAAAGGCAGTGGGGTGGTAACATGGAAATTCCCCCCCCGATATGGCCGACGCGTGCTACTGGTTGTGACGCCACGTCGGAAAGGCGGGGGGGTGCTAACGGGTGACTGTCATTGCATGCGTGATTCTAACGGGGGGGGGGGGGGGGGCTGTGCTGGAGCGTAAGTGGGTTAGCCAGTTTTCATGTATATTTGTTGTTAATTCCCCGTTTTCTATGCGGTTCCCCTTTACCCTCGTCGATTCTGTATATATTACGTGATTGTATTTCTTATCGGTCGCCGGTCATTTATTGATGTTGCTGGTTCGGAGGCACACCTTTTCGATTTTTCAGTTGTGTTACAGCCGGGGACGGCTGTGTGTTTATACAGGGGGGGGTTGATGTAGTGACATAGAATGGTCACTACCGTGTTGGCCTGTACGAAGGCTGGGGGCCCCAAGGGGGTGCCTGGGGGGTCACGTGGTGGAGGGATCCGGACCTTCCCAGAGGTGGGGGAAGTGAGGCGTGTCCTGGGAAGGGAGGCGTTGCCTGAAGAGAGCCAGCCACGCCGGGGCGGAGCCAGCCACGCCAAACCAGATATAAGCGTGGTGTGAACGCAGAGCGAGGCTGTTGTACTGTACTCCGAAGTGAAGACATCATCGGTCGTCAAGTCCCGAGTCGTCGTCCTGGGCCAGGCAGGCCGTTGCCTGCCTGGTCCAGTCTGTGTCGTGTTCCAGAGTGTTAGTGAGTTGAGGAAGGTGGTCACCACCTCATGTACAGTGTTATATTACTTACCGTTTAATAAATAATGTTGCCTCAAAGCTGCGTGTATGTGCACCTAATTCGAACCCACTACATCTGTAAGGGCTATACGGGGCATCTTTGTGTATATATGTGCATCAATATCCCCCAATCTTATCCCGATTGTTCCATTGGTCTCACGTAACCAGACGGGAGCGTCAATTTGGAAGGCGTTATGATTACGCTGGGTTTCCCAGGAATGCCTCCGGAGCTGAGACTCCGGACTATCTCCGTGCCCTTCAGCTTGTATGCCCGGTGCTTCGTCAGTGTCCACATTTCTGATTTGAATCACGTTATGCAGATCTCATAATTTTAAAAACATTTCGTATTTTTTTTTCCATCTTGCAGGAATCAATTCGTTTCCCAACGATGGGAAGGCAGTACTACAGTTCATCAATATATAAAAAAAATATCCGTCAAACCTTTGGCAATGAATACCTTTATTACACAGCTGCATTAAGCTTTACATATGTAATTAAACTTCCAATCATATTGTAATACAAAGACAAATATCCCCTGTAGAGCCTTAACAGACAGTTGGGGTAGGTACTGTTAGCAAGCACCTATGATGGCCTGCACAGCACACGAGATGGGTGGCAAGCACCACGCCCGACCGCCTTTGTCTCCCCAGTGGCGATGTATACACACTGCACCAGGTACTCATTTCAGGCTGAGTTGACCTAGGGAGAGGCCCAGCATCAGTTCAAATAATCATCACTGCTGTTGGCTGTGAGCGGGTATCTAACTCGGGTCGCCGGGTTCATAGTTCCGAGTTAACCACTGCACCACCGCTCCCCCCTACCTTGTAATAACGCACATTATAACACACCTCAACTGAATTATAATACGCATCCAATGCAAGTTAAACAAATATTCTTACACAACTACAGCCAACATTCACGACTATGTGGCGGTGAGATCACCACAGCGCTTGTGCCAGGCTACGTGCACGTTCTAGCCACGTGACATGTCGAAGGCCCACTGACAGGTCATAAAACAGACCAAGGTGTTGTGGGTTAACCGAGATGGCAGGCAGATACACCACCTGTGCTCCCCACTGTGACACATCGTTCAGTTTTAGCCGACTTGAGAACCTCTCGTTGTTGTGAGCGTCACTTGTGCGCCTCCGCTATTCTCGGACGCTGCTTCCAACTGCCCAGTAGCGTCGATCACGAGCCTCTTCCACATGAGCCTGGTCACACACACAAACTCGCTTACAGGAGCATAATAATCACCCATTAATGGAGTTGGCGAAACATCCTACTGTAGGACCGTAGAGCTTGGGAATTCTTGGCAGTGGTTCTGCCTGCCCTTCCAGGGTGTGTGCTTTCCAGCAATTCTGAATCATTCTCTCTAATCTCTGTGAAATATAAACAAAAGGCATTATACGCAATAAACTATTAAATTTCATGATTAGTGAAACTACCATTTTAAAGCACAGGGGAAGAAACGTGAGTCTTACAATTCGGATGATACGGTGAGAACTTTGGCATATTGCAAGGGCTGTTTTGGAATACTTGAAATTCACCCTAAATGAAAATTATATTAATTTTGCAAATAATTAAAACGACACGGGAAGGTAAAGTGCCCTGGTGCATCTGGAAGTCTGGCGAAATCCTTAAAACTAGAGCCCGACATATACATCGGTTGATATTTGGCTTTTTTTGTTAAACGTCATTATCAGCATTTTATGCCACCAATGTGCCCGCACATTGGTGGCATAGAGACACTGAGCCAACACTCCTGAGATCCTAGATTCAAACCCTGGGTCTGGGTGTCTCTCTCATGTTCATCATGGCTGGGTCAGAGACACGGAGCCAACACTGCTGAGATCCTGGGTTGAAGCCCCTGGGTCTGGGTGTCTCTCTCATGTTCAAAATGGCTGGGTCAAAGACACTGAGCCAACAATGCTGAGATCCTAGATTAAAACATTGGGTCTGGGTGTCTCTCTCAAGTTCATAATGGCTGGGTCAGACACTGAGCCAACACTGCTGAGATCCTGGGTTCAAGCCCTGGGTGTCTCTCTCAGGTTCATAATGGCCAGGTTCGAGGCCATAATGGGCTTTAGAGAGGTATGTCTGAGAACAGAGCTGTAGAGCTCAATGGGCTTTACACGAGTTATACGCTTATGGCTTGTATAGCAATAGGTCCAAAGTATTCGTGTTATCCAACGCGAGGAACGGTCAAGATCACAGCTGATGACCTTCATAACAAAATCTACCACTGGTGTTAAACGCTGAGAACAACCTTAATATGGCAGTTGGATAAAGCGGCCTCCCAGAATAAACACCTCGATCGAGACCCACAGCATCGCACCTCCTGGCTCAAACATTCCTCCTCGCAGACACTGGCGGTTCGACCATCAGCCGCGTCAGAACATCACCAGGAGGCCGTTGCGTCCATTTCCCTCGCCAATGTAAAGTTAAAAACGCGAGCCACAGCAGCGCCACTGTGGCCACTGCAACCCAGACTATGTACAGTGGGTACAGTGCACTCACTGTAGTCTGCGCTCCGTCAACGGAGGAACAGCAAAACGACACGTACTCTATCTGTCTGCTGAAGGTTTCCCGTCGTGAGGAGCAGACGTTGACATCGGCAGTTAGTTCCTGAATATATTCCCTTACACAAGAATGGAACGGACTGCGTGAGGCTATTGGTCTAAATGCGTCTGCGTGCAAGTGTAGGGCTGTCTACGCAAGTCGATTGGTCTCTAAGCAAGTCTGGGGATATCTCTGTGAGTCTGAGCATTTAGGCAATTATCGGGGTCAGCATGTGGGTCTCTATGAGTCTATGGGTTTCTAAATAGGTACAGTAATTGATATCAGCGCAGAGAAAATCAAATTGCCACACTTGAGAACCCGGATCAATCACGGTTGCGCAGTTCGATTCCCGCATTGGAACCTGGGATCTAAGCTAAGTTAAACACAGCACAGGCCTGCAAAGTGAGGGACATTGAGTCGACCAGTTGGGGACTGCAGGTCTCTATGCGAGCCGAGGAGTCTCTGCATAGGTCAAAGAACTTGTGGCTGGGTGAATGAAAGACGCAATTGAAGCGGCCGACTCATGCACTGCATTGCAAGTCCACTCTGCCAACACGCGTTGTGCGGTGGGGTAAAGTGTGGGGACTCTCTCACCTTCATCCAAGGATGTACTTGCCGACGTGGAAGAGTAGGCCAAAAACAATAAATACACCTCCAAAAGCGGTTCTCCAGAGCTTGCTCTCGTCGTACCCGTTCTCCAGCAGCGGCGAGAGCGAGCACTTGCAGGGCTGCACCTTCATCCCTCTAGTGACGAAGTATTTGGACACATCCCGTCAGCCACGCGGCCTGAGCCGACCCAGAGCGAGGCCCAGGACCGTCACCAATGGCGGCCACGACACCCGGAAGAGGAACTTTGGCCGCCATGACGTCACTCACCCACGTGGCCGCGCGGCACCGGAAGTAGTAAAAGGGGGCGGGGATCTCCTGGATCTCGGTCTTTGACGTCACTGTGATGTAACAACCACGACATTCGGTCTCGGGCCACGTGCCCTCAATGTTCGAGAGACACGTGGAGGAGACGGACGCAAAAGAAAGCAGCTGAAGCGACTCCGAGCGAATACTCGAACAGGTGAGAGTGGAAGAGGTGTGGGGAAAGAGCAGAAGAGTGGGAACGAATCAGAGTTAGACTTGGTTACACTCGGTAGCTTCATGTGTTAACGATGTGATTTTGTGTTCATGATGCAAGTCCGTGTTGATGATGTGAGTCCGTTTTGTTGATATGAGTTTGTGTTGATGATGTGGGTCGGATGATTTGGGTCCATGTTAATGTGTGTATATAAAGAACGGAACAGTTAGACTTCACAAATGTGGCTGTCGCCTGATGAAGCTAGTGGTAATTAGTGGCTAAACGTCGTACTCAGATTGTAAATGTTGTGGCTTGGCTCTCCAACACACCGGTGTTCTGTACTAGTGACGAATTGGCATGTTCTGTTTAAGTGACAACCCCCTCCCCCCTCCCGATGCGTTCCATTCATTGGCTACCACATTCTGATGAACTCCCCCCCCTCTCCTCCCCCTCAACTTGCTTTTTAAGGGATTACATCTTGAATCATTGCCTCACTTGATGCAGCTAATCCGGCTGTGATGGTCGCACCTGATGACGGAGACTTGTGTTGCCTCCGAAACGTCGTGATTTTTGTTTTATTTTATTTTTATTAATTTTGATGTTTTACCTACGTGACTTTACCGAAAAAACCTAAGAATATGAACCCTTACTAGTTGTCTGTGTCGGGTGGTGGCGGGTTTTAACGACACATTCATATATTTACGCGATCTAACCCAAAAAGAACTCTATTATGGATGATATTAGTCTTGAAAGTCTACGTGTTAAACTGCGTTTGTGTTGATGATGTGGGTCTGTGTTGATGGTGTGCTTCCGTATTGACGATGTGGGTCCGTGTTGATGATGTGGGTCCGTGTTGATGATGTGAGCCCGTGTCGATGATGGATGTCCGTTTTGACGATATGAGTTTGTGTTGGAGCTGTGGTTAAGTCAGGGGACAGAGACGGGGAAGCATAGAAGTGCAGAACAATGATGGATTTTGCTGCTCTGCCTTACACGTTACTCTCCCATCTCACCCCCATTCAACCTCTAGTGGTAGCTATCCATGTGGGTCACCAGGTGGCTCAGCACTTGGCCTGCAAGTGGTCATTAGTCTGCCAGTAGAAGGCGATGTGCAATCCCAAATGAGTAATGATATAAATGTTCAGGATTTCACGATATAGAGATGTGAATCGTATTGTGAGAAATTATCCTAGACTGTGTATGACCCGAGACTCGTCTCCCGCTTCCCTCACAGAGACCCAGAAGGTGTGAGACACAAAACACTCTGCAAATCCTGTTCTGCACGTCGCCAACATGGAGGTACGGCTCTTAAACTCGCGTGGTGAAGTATGGGCGAATATGTGATTCACATGCCTGTGTTCTCTACTCTCTATCCGTGCACCTACTCCTCACCAGTTCTACCTGGCTGTGTGTCTACCTGCCTGTGTCTAGGTATCAAAGTGTGTCTGACTGAGATTTTGTCTGTGTACCTGAATGTCTATTTTAAACACATTCCTGCGGAGGGAGCTGGTAGGAACGTTGGGTTGCTCGGTCAATGGCCAGGGTCAACGGCGGCGTGGTGTATTCCGCAAATATGCCCGACTGTGAGGGCGGGCACAAGCCGGCGTGAGTAGGTTAAACGTTGAGTTTTATAAGGGGACCACGGGGTGACCAGCCCCTCCCCACCCAGCCCCACCCCTCCCACCCCCCACCCAGCCCCACCCAGCCCCTCCTCATTCAGCCCCACCCTCCCCACCCACCAAGCCCCTCCCTCCCCACCCAGCCCCTCCCTGCACGATGGACACAATTATCCCCTGTTGGCTGGTGTAACCAGGAGGTTCCTACCAGTATCACAACATCTACAGCATTTGTATCTCTCCACTGATGAATGAAGGCCTCCTCAAGCCGATGCCACCTCTAAATATCCTGTGATGTAATGTTCCGTTCAGCTCCTGCTAGCTGAGATGATTTTATCGCTCCATCTTCTAGTTGGACTTTCTCTCAGATGTGTTCCATTCCTTGGCTGTCACTGTTATTTTTCTTGACCAATGGTCAACATCCCTTATTGCCACAATGTGTCCTTTGTAAGTCCACTAATTATTATTAAGAGTTTGAATGTTGTCATTAACCTGCGTATATTCTCTATTCCATGTGTCCCTCTTCTGAAAAAAAAATTCGCAAATGAATAAATTGGGATTACACCCAGTAACATCATGCACTGCTAATAAAACATGCCAGGACCCTCCTGAATTTGGAAGCGAAGACTTCAGCAATGCTGGCTCAGTGCTCAATAACTGCACTTGCTCCAACAGTTTGTTAAACGCTATATTGTGGACATTTGTTTTTGTGTGTATAGGCGAGCCAATCGAGAGAGAAAGAGAGGATAGACGTGAGATGGAGTGCGCTCTCAGACTCACAAGACGGAGCCTCCATCCAATGCAAAATCCCGCAAGGTAATAACAATTATGGGGGACATCATATCAGCCATGTTGCATGGGAGTTGTCATTACGGTGGCCATGTTGCATTGGTGATGTCACATCGGCCATGTTACATGGTGGAGTGCGGATGTGACGGCGGCAATGTTGCATGGAGGATGTCATGGTCGCCATGTTCTAGAGGTGACTTTAAGTGAGCCATATGGCATGGGTGACATCGTGCTGGTTTTCTTGTATGGGTGATGTCAAGTTGTCCAGTTTTTACATGGAGGACATTACGTCAGCCATGTTGGTTGGGGGATGTGAAGACAGCCATATTGCATGGGTGCTTAACTTTGCTTGCAGCTGATTGGCAGCTGATTGGCTTGTGCAATGGAAGTGTTGCTGTAATACCTAGCAACCGTGCTTATAAAAGTGAGAGTTACCATTTAACTACAACTCCCATATTTACTTAAGTGTGTTTTCTCCTTCATTGTCTACCAGACTTACGATAAAATGATGAATTTCTTTCCTCTGTCCCAATGTGCTTTCATATGGCATCTAAAGTTTGGGCAGCAAGGTGTTGCAGTGGTACTACAGCAATAAGGCTTGGGTTTGATTCCTGACTCAGATGGCTCTGCTTGTTGAGTCTATGTTCTCTACCTGTTCCACATGAGTTTCCTCCAGGGACTCCAGTTTGCTCACGTAAAAAACAAACTGTTATTGTCATTGGCCGAACTTTCAAGACTTAACAACTATCTGCAGTTATTCAGTTGTGATTACACCATCAGCCCCTATTGCAATAACTCGACAGGGACAAGGCTGTCCGTGGTAAACCTACTTCCGTTCCTCCCTTAAATAAAAGCCATCTCTTCTCGCTTGCCCATCCTACTGCTACTCCCTGACTCGGCCCCTCAGCTGCGATCAAGCCTACCCCAACCTATATCACTACCTCAACCCCTATCATCACCCCAATCACTACCTCTACTGCTGCTCCCTCACCCCCGACCCTCAGCTAAGAACAGGCCTACCCTCACTTCTCCTTAACCTCTCATGCCTGTTCTCCTATCACCATAACTACACCACCACTTTTAATAACCCTGCTCTTTGTCTCAACTATTATCATCTTATGCACAATGTTATAATTGTGGGAATGCACGTTGTAATTAGGCACGATATAAATCTACAATAAGAAACAAGCATAGTAATAATGTTTTAATAATTGTTTTTATTGTCATTTCTGCAGAAATCCTGCACCTCTACGGCAGCTACCTGACCCAAAGTGAGCGAACAGAGCTCTTAGCCATGCAGGAGATATGGTACCTTGGGCTCCAAAATCAAGCTCAGGGCTTGTACAATAATGGTTACGATGATGAAGACGAGAATTATATTCCGGTAAGATACTCCACAAAATACCCGCCTTGGAGGTGATGCCATGGCTCGGTGGTAGTGGGCTTGCTGCTCGGTGCAAAAGTTTGCGGAATGAATGCGACAGGCCACCCTGGTTATTACTTCAGGTGTCATCATCATCATCATAATCATCGTCATCACATTCAGCATAATCAACCGCAGTGTTGACAACACGGTATCATCATAGCGTTATCACACCACGGTGGAGTCACACACTCGTTGTAACTGGTATTGGCCAAAAATCTCAATGCTAAAAAATTACCTGCATATATGCAGTTGGTATTTGATGTCAATGTATTTACTCTGGAAATACACTTTGATTCTGATAGCAACATTGCTATTAATTTTTCAGGACGGTTCCAACAATTTACCGCAGTATTTAGCGAGGTTGCTGTGTGTAAAACCCATTGATCAATTTGCAGGTACGTTTTCAGCATGGTTGGTCATCACCAGTTACGTTGTGAGTGTTTATTAGCAATGGGCAGATTCCAAAGAACCAGGATGCAAGCCATGCAGAACAAGGGGAAAGCATACAAACTCTACACACTCACAATTTTCTAAAGAGGGGTAGAACATAACTTCAGAGACTGAACTGCACATTTATTCCAGGACCTTCGTGCTGTGTGCCAACAAAATGGTTAATGAACACATCAAGTCAAATGAACACATCAAGTCTCGTCTTCACCCTTCACTAGAATTGACAAAGCTAGGCTATTTCAGTAACTCGTGCTCTTTGTCACTGCATGGATTAAGTCTCTCTTTACATTGTCTAACGAGCACTGAATTAGCAGTAATTTAATGAGCCTCCATTGAATCGGCACTTAATCACTGTGTGATTGTTGCGCAGGTAAGGCACGAGCACCTCAACTTTCGGTATGAGGTGCTGAAAACGATTGGGTTCGGCGGTCAAGGCATAGTGGTCAAGTGTCTTGACCACAGGACAAATAGCCTGGTGGCGGTGAAAATCCTGGGCATTCCAGTGAGGTAAGACTCCACACTGGCCCATGCCACAATCAGGCTGATGTTATTAACGGAACTATAAGGGAAGGCAGGGTGGCATAGTGGTAACATTTGTGCCTCACAGCATGAATGGCCCGAGTGCCTTTCTGAGTTTATATCTCCCTATTTCGCATCGGTTTACTCCAGATTTTCCAGTTACCTCTCAAAGCTAAAAAAACCCCATACAATTTAAACAGGCTTAACTAAACATCCCAATGCTGAAAATTACTACTGAATTTAAAGTAACATAGGCCCCTACCCTGAAACTACTGCAGACTGTGTCTGTGAATCATAGCGCCTCTCTTTGCGATAGCCTTGTGCTTTGAGAGCCATCTTCATGGTCGCGACCCAATCTGTGACTATGAATATTAATTGGCGGATTCATCTTAACATACAAATGATCTCCCAGCTTGGGAAATTGTAAGTGCCAGCTCACTGCTTGGCTGCCTTCCCACTTGTATGTGGATCCTCACGCATCTGAATAGGTCTCTGTCTTTGATAGTGAGCATGGTCTAAGTCTACATTATTATTATCGATAATATAAAATTGTGGACTATGTCTTTGCAGCGCCTATGATGCCAATCTCCAGAGGAGGGAGATAGAGATCGGGAATCAAGTTCAGGCGTGGGACACCGACGACTCCAATATAATCAAGATGTTGGATTGGTTTGAGTTCAGAAAACACTACACCATCGTCTTGGAGCTGTTGAGGTTCGTACCACGTGTCAGGTAGCATCGTTGCGTTGGCGTGCTCTTGCGACAATGTGTCGTTTTAAGACTCGATTGGGACACATGTCGAGCTGGCAGCCATTGTCGTTTCTCTGCCAGCCTTGCTCACCTTTACATAGCCATATCCCCTCAATCAGTTGGTAAGATGAAACGTGTATCGTTTCTAATAAATACCCAATGCGACTGTGCTTGGCCAATCACCCCAATGGCTGAATACTACCGACACATTACTAAATTGGGATAATGCATAGCAACAACATCGCCCCCTCTACTGTCAAAACTTGTCAGGACCCTCCTGAAAAAGAGGCGTGAGGATGTCCTGTGTAAAGCGTAATAATCCATTGTTATTATATGAATCAGAACTTCACCGAATGGCACCGACTTTGTATTGTTGCCTCTTTCACAGCGGAACCCTGGATGACCTGAATCGTCGCCGGAATGCCGAGCCCCTTCGGATGGAGGAGGTGAAAATATTCACCAAGGGGATCCTCAAGTGCCTGTCTCACCTCCAGGCGAAGAAAATTATTCACGGTGACCTCAAGCCTGTGAGTGGACACAGTGTTTGGCGGAACCTCACTGTAAACCTGGAGAAAGCCCCAGCCACATTGATCAAATGGTTTTAATGTATTAGCTATGTTCATCTGTCTGGGATGGGCGGTGGGCGAGTCATGGTAACTCTGATAAAGATGATCGAATGTGAAGCAGACTTTGGGCAAAGTTGTGTTGCTATTACTGACTTGGCTGAGAAAGAAACAATTGGTGGACACAAACCAGGAGAATAAATAGCTCCAGTAATTCCCTGATTTATGTCTTCCCCTTTTACATTGCTTGGACATTCGTCATTGCACCTTTTTGGAACGCATCCCCGACGTAACCTGGGGTATTACTCAATTTGCAAATATACAAATTAATTTTTGAATCAGAAGTTTATTTTCCAAATAAAGCCCATTGAGCTATTACGCTATTTTTCTGGGCGACTCATGAGCCTCCATCCTGCTAAATAAATTATTTCCAAGACAAACGCGTGGTGGAAAACGTTACCGAATCCATGCGTGTACATGGTTTTTCCCAACTTGTTAGCATGGACTAGCAGCTTTTAGCTACTTTAGGGCCTCTTTTTACAAGCACTAATCGACTTTCATCTCATCTAACATTTAAAGTGCACCCCCAGTGGCATCTGTTCGTAAACATATCGTGTCATTGCAACTAACCTTTATGACAGAGAGTCACCTAGTCTAACTCTCCGTTTCGTAGATATTTTGCAATTTGGTACATGATCACTGGACTGCTGGATGAATGCTGTTATATCCTCTGTGAATCCCTTCTTCTGTTCTTCATCTAGGAAAACATATTGGTCAAGGACCGCGTGGCAGGGACCATGAAGGTCACAGACTTTGGACACAGCTTCGTTGAGGGGTGTCAAAGTGAGTGCCCTCACCTGAGTGAGATTGCTAGTAGCGGTTACCGCACTGCGCTATGAACCTAGCGACCCGGCTTCCATTCCCGTTAACAACCACCTACCCCAGTGACGATTATCTGAACTGCTCCTGGGCCTGAGTGGCGACTTGCCGTCAACTGCCAAGTAGCCTCAAAGTGCACCTTGCCTGACACTGCCCTGTGTCGTATTTCACGAAACTGATCTCAACGCCGCTGGTAACAGCCATTGCCAAGTCCAACCGGCTCGACATCCTGCAATCCCACATGAGCACATCTCTACTGTGACATGGCCCAGCAGTGACACCACAGCCGCCACGACCACCGACTCAGTATCAAATGAATACCTGTGTAATGGGTTCCGGAGACACTTTGTAGATGCAACTTGTTTATTACAATACACCACTCCAACAGTCCTGATACACTGTTACAGCCTAGGGACACAGCCTACTTCTAGTGTGCCTGACATTGGCTACGCTCTCGGGTCCTCCGGCTATAATTACCTGAGGGGAAGTTACCTGAACCAACCCAGCCAAGGTGCCGGTCTAGACTCTGGCTTCCTCGGACCTCGCCTTTACAAGGGCGTAGAGCTGGGAGTCTCCAAGAGTCCCACCACTGGCCCGCAGAGCGTCCCGGCCCTTACAAGGACAAGCGGGGCGAGGGGTTCCAGGGTCCTAAGCTGGCTGGTCTTTGTACTTCGTCTGCGACTGGTCCCGATCGGCTGGGGAGGTCCCCTTTTATGCTCCTTTGCCCATCGAGGGGTGGCGTTGCGTGGGATCGTAGATCCCCCGCAGCCCCCCCGTTGGTGGCGCCAAGGGGATTAGCTGTCTGGGGTCCTGAGCCCCCAGCAGCCCCTCCCCTCTTGGGCTGGCACGGCAGCCCCTCCCCTGGCGGTACGGGGTACCCTTGCAGATGGACCTCGTCTACCACTGCCGGTAAGCGTTGCCCATCTATGGCACTACACCTGTAGCAAAGTGTAAACATCACCTTTGGAGAAAGGCGGTAGTGCGTGATGGTAGCCACCCATCCCGTGTACCATGCCGGCCTTCATAAGTACTCGCTAACACCACTTGTCCCAACAGTCTGTTAAAGGCTATACGGGGAATGTTTGCCTTTGTATGCCCCTGTGTCTGTGTGTGTGCGCACACGTATGTACATGTGACCGTGTGTGGGTAATGACGTGTCAGTTGATGCTTTTAAAGGTTAAATGGGGATCGTTGTCTTTGTGATTTTCAGCCGCTATGACCTTCGGTACCCTCATGTTTATGGCTCCGGAGGGGCACCTGGGCTACTCGTCCACCTGCTCAGCGGACATGTGGGCTCTGGGTTGCACGGTGGTGGAGATCGTAACCGGAAAAGCCATCTTTGACCCCATGAACTTTGACGACCAGTTGGTGTGCTGCATGGAGGTACTGCCCACACACACACTTCACTCGTGAATGATTATAGATTTTTGGTCACGTATTGATTTGGGCATATTTTTTACCTCCATTTCCTGACACAGCTAGACATAATAAATCGTCGTGCATGCACAAACGTAAACAGACTTCCTGTTTAGGTTCACCACCAGTAATTTGAAGAACAATTCTTGCAATCAAGTTTAGAAATTAATTAGGTTTTACTTGAAGCTACATCCAGCACACTTGCAGGACCATAACTCGTGCACACAATGGCCTACTCCTTTCAAATAACGTCATGGGATCATTACATCCACTGCAAATAAATCAAACGGCACGTAGCAGTTTACGGTTTGTACACATCACAAGTAAAAACTGGGTGGCTAACGTGCTACTTCTGGGCCAAGGCATTACCACTGCCCTGCACCTGTCGGGGAACCGTGGGGAGTGGTAGCGTAGTGGTTAGTGAACTGTGCTGCAAACCTCGTGACCTGAGTTTGATTCCCGCTTACAACCAAGAGTGTTGACAAATACCTGAACTGGACATAGGTCAACAGCATTAAATAATCATGTGAGGTGGTGTCAAGTACCTATTGCTATGGGGCCCATCCTCTAGTGTGCCGCATTGGCCTTAATAGGTGCTTACCAAAAGCACTTGCCACAACAGTCAGTTACATTTATATGAGGCATCTTTGTTTTTTGCGTGAACCGTGCGTAGGTCCTGGGGCTGCCTCCGGACGACTTGGTGAAAGCCGCTCCTAGAGGAAACGAATACTTTGGTAAGTTGAAGGGACAAGCTGACTGGATTAAGTTTGAGGGGGTGCGCCAGAACTGTTATATTTTCGGGGGGCTATCTTTGCACATGGCTCGTAATAGATTCTCCGGAAAACCCACTTAATGATATGACCGTTTGTGTCGTTACGATCCTCCGACACCCGACATACACAAACAAATGAAAGTTGAATGTGTAAAGTGTTTCACGAGCCAACTGTTCTTCTTTTAACTTAACCACCCATAAATATTTCAACTTCGAATTTTACAGCCCACATTTGCAATTAGATGCAACTTTTCACTTGAAACTGCGTCAAGCATCATCAGGGCAGGATGCAAGTCGGACTGAAATCCAGGAAGTTAGCCTTGAAATGCTTGTACATCTGACAATTGGGTCCTACAGCAGAAAATGTGGCTCAGTCATTAAGCGGCCTGACCCAAATATCGATAATGAATCATGCATATTTTCCATTGTCATACCAAAACCTATGCCAGATGATGCCAAACATTCCATTTTATTTGTATGTTTTATTACAATAATTAATCATTATCATAATAACAGTACATTTGGTGTGCCATTATTTTAGCATGAGATGAGCTAGAATGAAGGTGCTGCTGTATTTCAGACGGTCTGCAGTAGTTTCACAGTAGTGGGCGATGTTCCATTATACTTCTAATGGAGTAATTTTCTGTTTCATTTTTCACATTGGCACGCAATGGCCGACAATTTCTAATGACGTCACGGGATCTGGAACGTCCACTGTGAAGCAAACAATGTGAATTTTGTTTTGGTTAATACACCCTACAAACTTCTATAACAAGCGGCAAAATGGCTACCGCTGGGCCATGGCATAGTGCTATGGCATCGCACTGTTGTGGCATCGCTGCCGGTGTGCAACGGCTATATAGGTTGTGTGACTGTTTTTCCCGTCTGTGCGTGCTACCTGTAGAATCCGACAAGCAGCCAAAGATGTTTGGCTGCATCCGAGTGCCAGGGAGTCGCCCGCTCTGCATGCTGCTCGCAAAATATGGCCCGGAGTTTGTGGACTTCATCAGCAGCTGCCTCCAGTATGGGCCCCTCTCCCCCACGAGGATTCCCACATCAGTCACTCTGCTCTAAATGATGAGTGACCGATCACCTCCAGCAAATAGCTCCATCCCTCTCAAGCAGAATCAGAAGCCCTATCATTGCATACACTTACATGATCCATATAGTTACAGAGAGACCTAGACTCTTATCGTCTTCGAAGCCAAAAGTCCACAATTGCTCATGTCCGCAACCACGTCCCTTGGCATTCCCTCTTGGCTAGACCGCAGTAGCGCACGGGAATGGATGAAATGTGATGTAAAGTAGTTTGCGTTGCCGTAGAATTTAGGCGAGCGCCTTGTGCAACGGATGAATGATTTCAAGGTGGGACAAGGATAATAGATAGAATTGGGGAATGCAGACCGTTGCTTTTATTATTTTATTGACGTTTGCTTACCTCAGAAAGCCTCACTGAGCCTCAAGACTCTTTTTCAGGAGGGTCCTGCCAAGTTTGCGTAGTGGGGGGCGATGATTTCTACATACATTCCAATCGAGTAACTTGAGGGGTGCCATGCTTCGATGTCACGGTGGTGTCAGATGTAACACTTCCGCTTTAGTTTGAAGGCATCGGTGGGCCCCACACTCCCCTATGGACGGCCCTGCTTACAAACGGTACGTTCTTTAGTCTAATTTTGACCGTGATGTCAGCACACAATGGTCTACTCTTGCAAAATACATGACAGGATCTTTAACATTCTCTATGAAGCAAACAGCGAGTATTTTTAGGGTTCACACACCTGCTGCATTAACCAGGTCGGCCACTGGATTTGCGCTGTGACCCTCTGCAACACACGGCAAACAACGCGCTCATGCTGGGCCCCGTCACTGCTGGGCCATGTCACTGCTGGGCCATGTCAAAGTAGAGATGAGCTCATGTAGAGTTCATGAGGATGTGGAGCAGGTTGGGCTTGGTGATGAATGTTACCAGCGGATTTGAGTTCAATTTCGATAAAAATGACACAGGGAAATGCCAGGCAAGGTGCACTTTGAGGCGAATTGGCAGTTGGATGAAAGTCGCCACTCAGCAACAACAGAGGGTGGAGGAGCAACGCTCACAACGAGCAGAGTACCGAGCGGCTAATACGCAGCAAATTGGCAGAGTGGGGAGCACAGGTGGTGCATTTGCCATTGATCACAGCAGCAAATGGTCAATGATGATGATTTTGGCGATCATCACCAAAAGTGGATGACAGCTACTACTGCTGACATTAGTTCTTGGACCCAATGGGATGAGACGAATGTAAACCCTCCAATCATCATAACTCTATGGCGTGTGCCGCGTCTGTGTGTCTCAACAGATGGATCCCGGCTCTTCGGATGACACCGGAGCAGGCGCTGGCACATAAATGGCTGCAGGATATCGGCACGGGTGAACCCGGGCAACCCGAAGCAGCTGCAGTTAAAACCACGGCGGCCACCATCACCGCCATCGCCGCTGCCACCACTGTCACCACTTCAACCATCACAACCACCACTGCCGGCATCGCCACCACATACACCACCCCGGCCACTGTCACCATCACCGCCACCATCACGATCGTCGCCACCGCTGACCTGGGACCGGTCTCGCTGTTCGACAGGGAGAGCGACGAAACCTCTGCATCCGCTGTGGAACGGTAAGCTGCTCTGCGTGTGTGTCCTGTGTGTTTATATTATTACTTCTTATGACTTTCCTTAATTACCAAGGAAAGCCCTACTGTGTCTTAAGATGTTGTGAATGTTGCGAAGCAAGGTGAAAATGCAGTGGGGATATTTCACACACGGATGATCGTGAGTTGTGACCTTGTAGAGTAATAACGAACGAACGATAGACGGGATATGAAATGGTGTCATGTCTGTCCCTTCACAGGTCAACTCCTGCGCAGCCCTCGCTCACCTCAGCCTCTGCGGAGAAGACGGAGATTGCGGAGGAGAGCATGGAGGAGAAGACGGAGTTGGTGGAGGAGGAAGGGGAGGTTGAGGGGAAGGAGGAGGAAGGGGAGGTTGAGGGGAAGGAGGAAGGGGAGGTTGAGGGGAAGGAGGAGGAAGAGGAGAAGCTGGGGAAGACGGAGGAGAAGACGGAGATTGCGGAGGAGAGCATGGAGGAGAAGACGGAGTTGGTGGAGGAGGAAGGGGAGGTTGAGGGGAAGGAGGAGGAAGGGGAGGTTGAGGGGAAGGAGGAAGGGGAGGTTGAGGGGAAGGAGGAAGGGGAGGTTGAGGGGAAGGAGGAGGAAGAGGAGAAGCTGGGGAAGACGGAGGAGAAGACGGAGATTGCGGAGGAGAGCATGGAGGAGAAGACGGAGTTGGTGGAGGAGGAAGGGGAGGTTGAGGGGAAGGAGGAGGAAGGGGAGGTTGAGGGGAAGGAGGAGGAAGAGGAGAAGCTGGGGAAGATGGAGAAGACGGAGGCCAAGACGGAGCTGCTGGTGCAGGAAACGAGAGAGCAGACGAAGAAAAAGCGGTCGCGACTCGCTCGCTTGGGACGAGCAATCTGCTCTTTCTTCCGCTGCCGGCTGCTTTGTGGTGGAGTGTCCACCGCAGAGTATCCTTGACGACGCAAGGGGTGGTGATGATAGATGTATATTAGTATCATCACCACCACTATCACCACATATATACACACTCCACCCTCTTCCCATCCCAAGATATACATACACAGCACACACATACCACATGCCCACATACACACCACACACCCACATACACAACACACGCCCACATACACAACACACGCCCACATACACAACACACACACACTACACACACATGGGCTGCTAGGCCTTGCCATGGCTGGTCATGCGGGTTTCACAACCCAGCCAACCCAGCCTCGCCTGCCAGATGAACTCCGCAATGTCCAGAACTTTCAAGGATCTGTGAGTTCCTTGAACTGTAATCCGGCCTGGTTAATCCCAGGATGGATCACAGGCAGGACACCCTGAGCGTTGCAAAATGGCGCAGACGATTCTTTGGAGCAGCCAGCGCCGAACCAGCAGTGGCAGAATGCTCATCAGCAGACGCAAGCGATGGACTAGGGGACAATTGCAGCCAAGACACTACACCCCACACACACACCATACATTATTATTGTTATTGTAATATACGTTGTAAAATTAACTTGTAAATATAAATTAAACAATGTTGCCTAGTTTGCTGGTGCGGCCTGGGTTCAATGTGTCTTGACTTATGTGAGGTGTCTTGGAGAAGACAGAGGTTGTGGAGGAGAGCATGGAGGAGAAAACAGAGTTGGTGGAGCAGGAAGGGGAGGCTGAAGGGAAGGAGGGTTTTTATTTTGTCATTGTACAGCTCTTGGAGATGCAATTGTATGAAGCTTAGAGAAAATGCACTATCTTCATAGGCCTTTGTGTCTCGAGAGACAATTCTTTCACGCCTTACGAGGTCAGCTGTAGGTTTTGCAGCACCTAGAATGACTTAGTAGGCCAATCCTTGAGTGGCAATCCTTGCCACAGCAATTGCAAGTGAATGCGGTGGCAACTCCAGAGGTGTTTGTTGCTTTTTCTTTACGTCGCTCCCTCTTGGTCTGCCAAGCGGCGTGTCTTTTCTCCTCGCCTCTCCTGAGGCCTGTTTTCACAGCCTGCTGCCAGCTGAGTCGGTCGCTGGCAGTTTTCTCCCAGTCATTTGGGTTGATGTCGTAGCTCTTCATGTCTTGTTTACAGACATCTTTGAAGCGCAGAACTGGGTGACCAGTGACCCGTGTGCCTGATGCCAGCTCGCCGTACAAGACATCCTTGGGTAATCTGCCATCCTGCATGCGGCGAACGTGTCCAAGCCATCTCAGGCGCCTATGACTGAGTCAAGAGTACATGCTGGGAATGTTGGCCAAGTTGAGGACTGAGGTGTTGGGAATGCGATCTTGCCATCTGATACCGAGGATGCGCCTGAGACATCGGAGGTGGAATGTGTTTAGTCGATGTTCTTTATGGGCGTATGTTGTCCAGGACTCAGACCCATAGAGGAGGGTGCTAAGGACGCAGGCCCTGTACTTTGGTGTTGAGCGTCAGGGATTTGTTCTCCCACACTCTTTTGGTCAACCTGAACATAGCTGCAGACGCCTTCCCAATGTGCTTGTCAATCTCTGTGACAAGGGACAAATTGCAGGTGATGGTGGAACCCAAGTAGGTGAAGTCCTGAACGACTTCCAGGGTGTAGCTGCCAATGTTCATGGAAGGGGTGTCTCTGACATCCTGGCCCATGACATTGGTCTTTTTCAGACCGATTGTCAGGCCAAAGTTGTTGCAGGCATTGGCAAGGTGGTCGATGAGTGTCTGCAGACCTTTTTCTGTGTGAGCTGTCACCGCGGCATCAGCAGCGAATGGGAGTTCTCTGATGAGGACTTTTCAGACTTTGGTTTTGGATCTGAGACGGCCAAGGTTGAAGATATTGTATGGAGAAAGACTCCCTCTTCTGCTGTCCCAAAGGCATGTGTGAGCATAAGTGAGAAAAAGATGCCAAAGAGTGTTGGGGCAAGCACGCACCCCTGCTTTACACCGCTGAGTATGGGAAATTCCTCGGAGGTGATGCCGCTGTGCTGTATTGTTCCTTTCATATTGTCATGGAAAGAGGAGATGACTGCCAGCAGCTTCGGTGGGCAGCTGATCACCTTGAGGAGTTTGAAGAGGCCTTCCCTTCTGATGAGGTCAAAGGCTTTTGTAAGATCAATGAATGCCAAGTACAGCGGCAATCTCTGTTCTCGACATTTCTCCTGTAGCTGACGCAAGGAGAAGAGCATGTCAATTGTGGACTTTCCTGCTCTGAAGCCACACTGAGCCTCAGGATACGTCCTCTCAGCTAGTATCTGTAACCTGCAGAGGACCACACGGGCAAAGGTTTTCCCCACGATGCTCAGCAGGGAGATGCCATGGTAGTTATTGCAGTCCCCACGGTCACCCTTGTTTTTATATAGGGTGATGATGTTGGAGTCTCTCATGTCTTGAGGGATTGTTCCTTCTTCCCAGCCCTGGCAGATGAGTTCATGGAGTTTTGTGAGGACAGCGGGTTTCACACATTTCAGTACCTCAGGTGTGATGCCGTCCTGTGCCGTGGACTTGCCGCTGGCTAGTGAGTTGATGGCGTTGTTCAGTTCCTTCAAGGTTGGAACAATGTCCAGTTCGTGTATCGTTGGTAAGGGCTTTACAGCAGCAAGGGCAGCTTCTGACACCGTTGTCTCGTGAGTAGAGCTCTGAGTAGTGTTCTACCCACCTGGCCATTTGCTCGTTTATCAGTGATGATGGCCCCTGTGCTGGATTTAAGGGGGACCAAAGGCTGTCTTTATGCCTTCATACATGGCACGGATATTGCCAGTGTCAGAGGCAAGTTGGATTCTACTGCTGAGGTTCACCCAGTAGTTATTGGCGCAACGTCTGGCGGTCGTTTGAGCTGCACTGCGGGCAGCTTTCAGAGCCCTTAATGATCCTGTACTTGGGACTTGCTTGTACTTCAGGAGCGCCATGCGCTTGGCTTGGAGGATGGGTTCCAATATAGCCAGGTGTTCCTCAAACCAGTCTGTATTCCGCCTTTTCTGCTTACCGAAGGTATTGATGGCTGCATTGAAGATGGCGTCTCTGATGTATGCCCACTTTGTCTCCACGCTTCCATCTGGTGTGTCGTGTAGGGACTGCTCAAGGCTGTGTTGGAATGATTAAGTGAGCTCTGGGAGGGAGGTCTTGGCAGAGTTGATGCGTAGGTAGCGCTTTTGTTTGAGGCGGTGTATCTTTTTTGGCCGTAGTCTGACCTTGCTGGATACCAGCAAGTGATCGGTGTCACAGACTGCACTGTGGTAGCTGCGTGTGATGAGTACTGAGTTGAGGAGGGCTCGTTGGGTGATGACGAGGTCCAGTTGGTGCCAATTAAGAGACCTTGGATGTCTGCATGATACTTTATGGCATGGTTTAGTGAGAAAGAATGAGTTTGTGATACAGAGATTGTGGTATGAACAAAGCTCGAGTAGTCTTTGGTCACTGGCATTCATCTTTCCAATGCCGTGATAGCCAAGGCATGCGGGCCACGCGTCATGATCAGCCCCAACCCTTGCATTGAAGTCTTCCAACAGAAACATGTGCTCAGAGCTGGGGATTTCTCTAATAATATTGTGAAGCTCTTCATAGAACTGGTCATGAATCTCCGGAGGTGAGTAGAGTGTTGGAGCGTAGACACTCAGGATGTTTACATGGCCAGAAGCAGTGAGAAGTCTCATAAGCAGAATCCGCTCGGAGCCTGAAGTCGGTGGCTCTATCATGCCAAGGAGTGTTTTTTATGACGAACCCAACACCGTGTTGCCTTGGTTCGTTCTGCTGTTTTCCTTGCCAGTAGAAATTGTAGTCACTCTCTCGTAGTGAGCCACTGCCAGCAAGCCGGGTCTCCTGCAGTGCTGCAATATCCACATGAAGTCTCGCCAGCTCCCTGTCGATAACTGCAGTCTTGCGGATGTCCTCAATCTGCAAGAGATCTTCGGAGAGTCCAGAACACATTCTACATACATTCCAGCTTGCAAAATGAAGGGCTGGAACCTTCTTTAGTTTTGTTTTGCTTTTATCTGGTGCAGGTGTTGTAGCCCACTCGTCTGGTGATGAACCATAAGCTCCAAGCACCCATTGGAGCAGGTGAGCCATGGCGGGAAAGCACCTTATTGGCCGGGGGGCTGCCCAGCTTGAGGCGGGCGGTAGCTATTCATTGGGGTGTAATGACCCCTTACACCGACCATGGCAACCCGTGGTGCCCATTTTTTATGCCAATCTAAAATGAGTTTATAATCCGTGACTGCTGCCATCAGTGTTTCTTGGCCACGATTAGGTGGCCGAGGAGTATCCTCTCCCCATTTTTGCACCTCTTGTTGGCGCAAAGCCCGGGCAGGTTTTTCTGGAAATCCTGGGTTGCCCATGTGTCAGGATCCCCCTTTCAGCCTTGCTGGTGATGTCCAAAGGAGTGCGTAGCAGGACGTTTGGTACCAGTTTGGCTGCAGGGGCTGCCGGGAATGTGCCGCAGAGCGTCACAAAACCACCTGAGGGGCCCCACTCCTGATTTTCTGTTGGGGTTTACTACCTTAGCCATTGACTCTCCCGAGACACTCACAAGGCAGTGAGAAAACCGCGTAACCCTGGGAGGGGCCCTTACCAGGTACTGACAGCCGGGCCAGCTGTGCCTTGGACTTGCGTAAGGCAGAGTCGTCACGCCCTGAGGTAGTTTATCACAAACTACCCACTACCTGTACTATCTTATATTATATACATTTATATAGTGCCTTATTCCTAAACAATTGATGGCTATTATACAATTGTGCGTACGATGATAGTGGTTTAGATAAATAGCGGGGTTATTACAATTTGTGATGTAGTAATTGTGACAAGAACAAGCGGGAGCGGTTCAGGAGGGGTAGTGAGAGGTGTAAAAGTAGTGATAGGGGTTGGGGTAGTGAGAGAGGTTGGGGTAGTGATAGGGGTTGGGGTAGTGAGAGAGGTTGGGGTAGTGATAGGGGTAAAGGTGGTGATACGGGTGGTTATAGGAATTGGGGCTAGCGTAGTGATAGGGGTTGGAGTAGGCCTGGTTGTAGCTGGTGGAGTTGCAGCAGTATGATGGGCTCGGGAGAACTATAACAGTTTAACACGAAGGCATTCTCATGTTAATTATGAACTAAGACTCCCACCCGCACGCAGACTCGCACCCCCACGTAGACTGCTTCAACTCATACATCGACTCCCATCACTCAGCAAAGCCACACCATTGTTCACGACCACCACGCGCAACCATCACGATTCGCACGCGAACTGCTGAGGATAACTGCATGGCATTCACAACCATTATGGGGCTTTTTGGGTCGTGCTGGCCAACACCCCCCCCTTCCCCCCCTTGTGCCATGCCAGCCTTCATGTAGGTGCTGCTTGCTAATAGCACTTGTCCCAAGTCTGTAAGGGCTATACGGGGCATCTTTGTGTGTATATGTGCATCAATATCCCCCAATCTTATCCCGATTGTTCCATTGGTCTCACGTAACCAGACGGGATCGTCAATTTGGAAGGCGTTATGATTACGCTGGGTTTCCCAGGAATGCCTCCGGAGCTGAGACTCCGGACTATCTCGGTGCCCTTCAGCTTGTATTCCCGGTGCTTCGTCAGTGTCCACATTTCTGATTTGAATCACGTTATGCAGATCTCATAATTTTAAAAACATTTCGTCTTTTTTTTTTTCCATCTTGCAGGAATCAATTCGTTTCCCAACGATGGGAAGGCAGTACTACAGTTCATCAATATATAAAAAAAATATCCGTCAAACCTTTGGCAATGAATATCTTTATTACACAGCTGCATTAAGCTTTACATATGTAATTAAACTTCCAATCATATTGTAATACAAAGACAAATATCCCCTGTAGAGCCTTAACAGACAGTTGGGGCAGGTACTGTTAGCAAGCGCCTATGATGGCCTGCACAGCACACGAGATGGGTGGCAAGCACCACGCCCGACCGCCTTTGTCTCCCCAGTGGCGATGTATACACACTGCACCAGGTACTCATTTCAGGCTGAGTTGACCTAGGGAGAGGCCCAGCATCAGTTCAAATAATCATCACTGCTGTTGGCTGTGAGCGGGTATCTAACTCGGGTCGCCGGGTTCATAGTTCCGAGTTAACCACTGCACCACCGCTCCCCCCTACCTTGTAATAATGCACATTATAACACACCTCAACTGAATTATAATACGCATCCAATGCAAGTTAAACAAATATTCTTACACAACTACAGCCAACATTCACGACTATGTGGCGGTGAGATCACCACAGCGCTTGTGCCAGGCTACGTGCACATTCTAGCCACGTGACATGTCGAAGGCCCACTGACAGGTCATAAAACAGACCAAGGTGTTGTGGGTTAACCGAGATGGCAGGCAGATACACCACCTGTGCTCCCCACTGTGACACGTCGTTCAGTTTTAGCCGACTGGAGAACCTCTCGTTGTTGTGAGCGTCACTCGTGCGCCCTCCGCTATTCTCGGACGCTGCTTCCAACTGCCCAGTAGCGTCGATCACGAGCCTCTTCCACATGAGCCTGGTCACACACACAAACTCGCTTACAGGAGCAAAATAAACACCCATTAATGGAGTTGGCGAAACATCCTACTGTAGGACCGTAGAGCTTGGGAATTCTTGGCAGTGGTTCTGCCTGCCCTTCCAGCGTGTGTGCTTTCCAGCAATTCTGAATCATTCTCTCTAATCTCTGTGAAATATAAACAAAAGGCATTAAACGCAATAAACTATTACATTTCATGATTAGTTAAACTACCATTTTAAAGCACAGGGGAAGAAACGTGAGTCTTACAATTCGGATGATACGGTGAGAACTTTGGCATAGTGCAAGGGCTGTTTTGGAATACTTGAAATTCACCCTAAATGAAAATTATATTAATTTTGCAAATAATTAAAACGACACGGGAAGGTAAAGTGCCCTGGTGCATCTGGAAGTCTGGCGAAATCCTCAAAACTAGAGCCCGACATATACATCGGTTGATATTTGGCTTTTTTTGTTAAACGTCATTATCAGCATTTTATGCCACCAATGTGCCCGCACATTGGTGGCATAGAGACACTGAGCCAACACTCCTGAGATCCTAGATTCAAACCCTGGGTCTGGGTGTCTCTCTCATGTTCATCATGGCTGGGTCAGAGACACGGAGCCAACACTGCTGAGATCCTGGGTTGAAGCCCCTGGGTCTGGGTGTCTCTCTCATGTTCAAAATGCCTGGCTCAGAGACACTGAGCCAACACTGCTGACATCCTGGGTTCAAGCCCTGGGTCTGAGTGTTTCTCTCAGGTTCACAATGGATGGTTCAGACACTGAGCCAACACTACTGAGATCCTGGATTCAATCCCTGAGTCTGGGTGTCTCTCTCAGTTTCATAATGGCCAGGTTCGAGGCCATAATGGGCTTTGAGAGGTATGTCTGAGGACAGAGCTGTAGAGCTCAATGGGCTTTACACGAGTTA
Organism: Lampetra fluviatilis; assembly: GCF_964198595.1. Classification (NCBI taxonomy): domain Eukaryota; kingdom Metazoa; phylum Chordata; class Hyperoartia; order Petromyzontiformes; family Petromyzontidae; genus Lampetra; species Lampetra fluviatilis. Next base: position 2,477,969 of record NC_136332.1, on the reverse strand, counting down.
TACGCTTATGGCTTGTATAGCAATAGGTCCAAAGTATTCGTGTTATCCAACGCGAGGAACGGTCAAGATCACAGCTGATGACCTTCATAACAAAATCTACCACTGGTGTTAAACGCTGAGAACAACCTTAATATGGCAGTTGGATAAAGCTGCCTCCCAGAATAAACACCTCGATCGAGACCCACAGCATCGCACCTCCTGGCTCAAACATTCCTCCTCGCAGACACTGGCGGTTCGACCATCAGCCGCGTCAGAACATCACCAGGAGGCCGTTGCGTCCATTTCCCTCGCCAATGTAAAGTTAAGAACGCGAGCCACAGTAGCGCCACTGTGGCCACTGCAACCCAGACTATGTACAGTGGGTACAGTGCACTCACTGCAGTCTGCGCTCCGTCAACGGAGAAACAGCAAAACGACACGAACTCTATCTGTCTGCTGAAGGTTTCCCGTCGTGAGGAGCAGACGTTGACATCGGCAGTTAGTTCCTGAATATATTCCCTTACACAAGAATGGAACGGACTGCGTGAGGCTATTGGTCTAAATGCGTCTGCGTGCAAGTGTAGGGCTGTCAACGCAAGTCGATTTGTCTCTAAGCAAGTCTGGGGATATCTCTGTGAGTCTGAGCATTTAGGCAATTATCTGGGTCAGCATGTGGGTCTCTATGAGTCTATGGGTTTCTAAATAGGTACAGTAATTGATATCAGCGCAGAGAAAATCAAATTGCCACACTTGAGAACCCGGATCAATCACGGTTGCGCAGTTCGATTCCCGCATTGGAACCTGGGATCTAAGCTAAGTTAAACACAGCACAGGCCTGCAAAGTGAGGGACATTGAGTGGACCAGTTGGGGACTGCAGGTCTCTATGCGAGCCGAGGAGTCTCTGCATAGGTCAAAGAACTTGTGGCTGGGTGAATGAGAGACGCAATTGAAGCGGCCGACTCATGCACTGCATTGCAAGTCCACTCTGCCAACACGCGTTGTGCGGTGGGGTAAAGTGTGGGGACTCTCTCACCTTCATCCAAGGATGTACTTGCCGACGTGGAAGAGTAGGCCAAAAACAATAAATACACCTCCAGAAGCGCTTCTCCAGAGCTTGCTCTCGTCGTACCCGTTCTCCAGCAGCGGCGAGAGCGAGCACTTGCAGGGCTGCACCTTCACACCTCTAGTGACGAAGTATTTGGACACATCCCGTCAGCCACGCGGCCTGAGCCGACCCAGAGCGAGGCCAAGGACCGTCACCAATGGCGGCCACGACACCCGGAAGAGGAATTTTGTCCGCCATGACGTCACTCACCCACGTGGCCGCGCGGCACCGGAAGTAGTAAAAGGGGGGGGGGATCTCCTGGATCTCGGTCTTTGACGTCACTGTGATGTAACAACCACGACATTCGGTCTTGGGCCACGTGCCCTCAATGTTCGAGAGACACGTGGAGGAGACGGACGCAAAAGAAAGCAGCTGAAGCGACTCCGAGCGAATACTCGAACAGGTGAGAGTGGAAGAGGTGTGGGGAAAGAGCAGAAGAGTGGGAACGAATCAGAGTTAGACTTGGTTACACTCGGAAGCTTCATGTGTTAACGATGTGATTTTGTGTTCATGATGCAAGTCCGTGTTGATGATGTGAGTCCGTTTTGTTGATATGAGTTTGTGTTGATGATGTGGGTCGGATGATTTGGGTCCGTGTTAATGTGTGCATATAAAGAACGGAACAGTTAGACTTCACAAATGTGGCTGTCGCCTGATGAAGCTAGTGGTAATTAGTGGCTAAACGTCGTACTCAGATTGTAAATGTTGTGGCTTGGCTCTCCAACACACCGGTGTTCTGTACTAGTGACGAATTGGCATGTTCTGTTTAAGTGACAACCCCCTCCCCCCTCCCGATGCGTTCCATTCATTGGCTACCACATTCTGATGAACTCCCCCCCCTCTCCTCCCCCTCAACTTGCTTTTTAAGGGATTACATCTTGAATCATTGCCTCACTTGATGCAGCTAATCCGGCTGTGATGGTCCCACCTGATGACGGAGACTTGTGTTGCCTCCGAAACGTCGTGATTTTTGTTTTATTTTATTTTTTTATTAATTTTGATGTTTTACCTACGTGACTTTACCGAAAAAACCTAAGAATATGAACCCTTATTAGTTGTCTGTGTCGGGTGGTGGCGGGTTTTAACGACACATTCATATATTTACGCGATCTAACCCAAAAAGAACTCTATTATGGATGATATTAGTCTTGAAAGTCTACGTGTTAAACTGCGTTTGTGTTGATGATGTGGGTCTGTGTTGATGGTGTGCTTCCGTATTGACGATGTGGGTCCGTGTTGATGATGTGGGTCCGTGTTGATGATGTGAGCCCGTGTCGATGATGGATGTCCGTTTTGACGATATGAGTTTGTGTTGGAGCTGTGGTTAAGTCAGGGGACAGAGACGGGGAAGCATAGAAGTGCAGAACAATGATGGATTTTGCTGCTCTGCCTTACACGTTACTCTCCCATCTCACCCCCATTCAACCTCTAGTGGTAGCTATCCATGTGGGTCACCAGGTGGCTCAGCACTTGGCCTGCAAGTGGTCATTAGTCTGCCAGTAGAGGGCGATGTGCAATCCCAAATGAGTAATGATATAAATGTTCAGGATTTCACGATATAGAGATGTGAATCGTATTGTGAGAAATTATCCTAGACTGTGTATGACCCGAGACTCGTCTCCCGCTTCCCTCACAGAGACCCAGAAGGTGTGAGACACAAAACACTCTGCAAATCCTGTTCTGCACGTCGCCAACATGGAGGTACGGCTCTTAAACTCGCGTGGTGAAGTATGGGCGAATATGTGATTCACATGCCTGTGTTCTCTACTCTCTATCCGTGCACCTACTCCTCACCAGTTCTACCTGGCTGTGTGTCTACCTGCCTGTGTCTAGGTATCAAAGTGTGTCTGACTGAGATTTTGTCTGTGTACCTGAATGTCTATTTTAAACACATTCCTGCGGAGGGAGCTGGTAGGAACGTTGGGTTGCTCGGTCAATGGCCAGGGTCAACGGCGGCGTGGTGTATTCCGCAAATATGCCCGACTGTGAGGGCGGGCACAAGCCGGCGTGAGTAGGTTAAACGTTGAGTTTTATAAGGGCACCACGGGGTGACCAGCCCCTCCCCACCCAGCCCCACCCCTCCCACCCCCCACCCAGCCCCACCCAGCCCCTCCTAATTCAGCCCCACCCTCCCCACCCACCAAGCCCCTCCCTCCCCACCCAGCCCCTCCCTGCACGATGGACACAATTATCCCCTGTTGGCTGGTGTAACCAGGAGGTTCCTACCAGTATCACAACATCTACAGCATTTGTATCTCTCCACTGATGAATGAAGGCCTCCTCAAGCCGATGCCACCTCTAAATATCCTGTGATGTAATGTTCCGTTCAGCTCCTGCTAGCTGAGATGATTTTATCGCTCCATCTTCTAGTTGGACTTTCTCTCAGATGTGTTCCATTCCTTGGCTGTCACTGTTATTTTTCTTGACCAATGGTCAACATCCCTTATTGCCACAATGTGTCCTTTGTAAGTCCACTAATTATTATTAAGAGTTTGAATGTTGTCATTAACCTGCGTATATTCTCTATTCCATGTGTCCCTCTTCTGAAAAAAAAATTCGCAAATGAATAAATTGGGATTACACCCAGTAACATCATGCACTGCTAATAAAACATGCCAGGACCCTCCTGAATTTGGAAGCGAAGACTTCAGCAATGCTGGCTCAGTGCTCAATAACTGCACTTGCTCCAACAGTTTGTTAAACGCTATATTGTGGACATTTGTTTTTGTGTGTATAGGCGAGCCAATCGAGAGAGAAAGAGAGGATAGACGTGAGATGGAGTGCGCTCTCAGACTCACAAGACGGAGCCTCCATCCAATGCAAAATCCCGCAAGGTAATAACAATTATGGGGGACATCATATCAGCCATGTTGCATGGGAGTTGTCATTACGGTGGCCATGTTGCATTGGTGATGTCACATCGGCCATGTTACATGGTGGAGTGCGGATGTGACGGCGGCAATGTTGCATGGAGGATGTCATGGTCGGCATGTTCTAGAGGTGACTTTAAGTGAGCCATATGGCATGGGTGACATCGTGCTGGTTTTCTTGTATGGGTGATGTCAAGTTGTCCAGTTTTTACATGGAGGACATTATGTCAGCCATGTTGGTTGGGGGATGTGAAGACAGCCATATTGCATGGGTGCTTAACTTTGCTTGCAGCTGATTGGCAGCTGATTGGCTTGTGCAATGGAAGTGTTGCTGTAATACCTAGCAACCGTGCTTATAAAAGTGAGAGTTACCATTTAACTACAACTCCCATATTTACTTAAGTGTGTTTTCTCCTTCATTGTCTACCAGACTTACGATAAAATGATGAATTTCTTTCCTCTGTCCCAATGTGCTTTCATATGGCATCTAAAGTTTGGGCAGCAAGGTGTAACAGTGGTACTACAGCAATAAGGCTTGGGTTTGATTCCTGACTCAGATGGCTCTGCTTGTTGAGTCTATGTTCTCTACCTGTTCCACATGAGTTTCCTCCAGGGACTCCAGTTTGCTCACGTAAAAAACAAACTGTTATTGTCATTGGCCGAACTTTCAAGACTTAACAACTATCTGCAGTTATTCAGTTGTGATTACATCATCAGCCCCTATTGCAATAACTCGACAGGGACAAGGCTGTCCGTGGTAAACCTACTTCCGTTCCTCCCTTAAATAAAAGCCATCTCTTCTCGCTTGCCCATCCTACTGCTACTCCCTGACTCGGCCCCTCAGCTGCGATCAAGCCTACCCCAACCTATATCACTACCTCAACCCCTATCATCACCCCAATCACTACCTCTACTGCTGCTCCCTCACCCCCGACCCTCAGCTAAGAACAGGCCTACCCTCACTTCTCCTTAACCTCTCATGCCTGTTCTCCTATCACCATAACTACACCACCACTTTTAATAACCCTGCTCTTTGTCTCAACTATTATCATCTTATGCACAATGTTATAATTGTGGGAATGCACGTTGTAATTAGGCACGATATAAATCTACAATAAGAAACAAGCATAGTAATAATGTTTTAATAATTGTTTTTATTGTCATTTCTGCAGAAATCCTGCACCTCTACGGCAGCTACCTGACCCAAAGTGAGCGAACAGAGCTCTTAGCCATGCAGGAGATATGGTACCTTGGGCTCCAAAATCAAGCTCAGGGCTTGTACAATAATGGTTACGATGATGAAGACGAGAATTATATTCCGGTAAGATACTCCACAAAATACCCGCCTTGGAGGTGATGCCATGGCTCGGTGGTAGTGGGCTTGCTGCTCGGTGCAAACGTTTGCGGAATGAATGCGACAGGCCACCCTGGTTATTACTTCAGGTGTCATCATCATCATCATAATCATCGTCATCACATTCAGCATAATCAACCGCAGTGTTGACAACACGGTATCATCATAGCGTTATCACACCACGGTGGAGTCACACACTCGTTGTAACTGGTATTGGCCAAAAATCTCAATGCTAAAAAATTACCTGCATATATGCAGTTGGTATTTGATGTCAATGTATTTACTCTGGAAATACACTTTGATTCTGATAGCAACATTGCTATTAATTTTTCAGGACGGTTCCAACAATTTACCGCAGTATTTAGCGAGGTTGCTGTGTGTAAAACCCATTGATCAATTTGCAGGTACGTTTTCAGCATGGTTGGTCATCACCAGTTACGTTGTGAGTGTTTATTAGCAATGGGCAGATTCCAAAGAACCAGGATGCAAGCCATGCAGAACAAGGGGAAAGCATACAAACTCTACACACTCACAATTTTCTAAAGAGGGGTAGAACATAACTCCACGCAAAAAGAGACTGAACTGCACATTTAATCCAGGACCTTCGTGCTGTGTGCCAACAAAATGGTTAATGAACACATCAAGTCAAATGAACACATCAAGTCTCGTCTTCACCCTTCACTAGAATTGACAAAGCTAGGCTATTTCAGTAACTCGTGCTCTTTGTCACTGCATGGATTAAGTCTCTCTTTACATTGTCTAACGAGCACTGAATTAGCAGTAATTTAATGAGCCTCCATTGAATCGGCACTTAATCACTGTGTGATTGTTGCGCAGGTAAGGCACGAGCACCTCAACTTTCGGTATGAGGTGCTGAAAACGATTGGGTTCGGCGGTCAAGGCATAGTGGTCAAGTGTCTTGACCACAGGACAAATAGCCTGGTGGCTGTGAAAATCCTGGGCATTCCAGTGAGGTAAGACTCCACACTGGCCCATGCCACAATCAGGCTGATGTTATTAACGGAACTATAAGGGAAGGCAGGGTGGCATAGTGGTAACATTTGTGCCTCACAGCATGAATGGCCCGAGTGCCTTTCTGAGTTTATATCTCCCTATTTCGCATCGGTTTACTCCAGATTTTCCAGTTACCTCTCAAAGCTAAAAAAACCCCATACAATTTAAACAGGCTTAACTAAACATCCCAATGCTGAAAATTACTACTGAATTTAAAGTATCATAGGCCCCTACCCTGAAACTACTGCAGACTGTGTCTGTGAATCATAGCGCCTCTCTTTGCGATAGCCTTGTGCTTTGAGAGCAATCTTCATGGTCGCGACCCAATCTGTGACTATGAATATTAATTGGCGGATTCATCTTAACATACAAATGATCTCCCAGCTTGGGAAATTGTAAGTGCCAGCTCACTGCTTGGCTGCCTTCCCACTTGTATGTGGATCCTCACGCATCTGAATAGGTCTCTGTCTTTGATAGTGAGCATGGTCTAAGTCTACATTATTATTATCGATAATATAAAATTGTGGACTATGTCTTTGCAGCGCCTATGATGCCAATCTCCAGAGGAGGGAGATAGAGATCGGGAATCAAGTTCAGGCGTGGGACACCGACGACTCCAATATAATCAAGATGTTGGATTGGTTTGAGTTCAGAAAACACTACACCATCGTCTTGGAGCTGTTGAGGTTCGTACCACGTGTCAGGTAGCATCGTTGCGTTGGCGTGCTCTTGCGACAATGTGTCGTTTTAAGACTCGATTGGGACACATGTCGAGCTGGCAGCCATTGTCGTTTCTCTGCCAGCCTTGCTCACCTTTCCATAGCCATATCCCCTCAATCAGTTGGTAAGATGAAACGTGTATCGTTTCTAATAAATACCCAATGCGACTGTGCTTGGCCAATCACCCCAATGGCTGAATACTACCGACACATTACTAAATTGGGATAATGCATAGCAACAACATCGCCCCCTCTACTGTCAAAACTTGTCAGGACCCTCCTGAAAAAGAGGCGTGAGGATGTCCTGTGTAAAGCGTAATAATCCATTGTTATTATATGAATCAGAACTTCACCGAATGGCACCGACTTTGTATTGTTGCCTCTTTCACAGCGGAACCCTGGATGACCTGAATCGTCGCCGGAATGCCGAGCCCCTTCGGATGGAGGAGGTGAAAATATTCACCAAGGGGATCCTCAAGTGCCTGTCTCACCTCCAGGCGAAGAAAATTATTCACGGTGACCTCAAGCCTGTGAGTGGACACAGTGTTTGGCGGAACCTCACTGTAAACCTGGAGAAAGCCCCAGCCACATTGATCAAATGGTTTTAATGTATTAGCTATGTTCATCTGTCTGGGATGGGCGGTGGGCGAGTCATGGTAACTGATAAAGATGATCGAATGTGAAGCAGACTTTGGGCAAAGTTGTGTTGCTATTACTGACTTGGCTGAGAAAGAAACAATTGGTGGACACAAACCAGGAGAATAAATAACTCCAGTAATTCCCTGATTTATGTCTTCCCCTTTTACATTGCTTGGACATTCGTCATTGCACCTTTTTGGAACGCATCCCCGATGTAACCTGGGGTATTACTCAATTTGCAAATATACAAATTAATTTTTGAATCAGAAGTTTATTTTCCAAATAAAGCCCATTGAGCTATTAAGCTATTTTTCTGGGCGACTCATGAGCCTCCATCCTGCTAAATAAATTATTTCCAAGACAAACGCGTGGTGGAAAACGTTACCGAATCCATGCGTGTACATGGTTTTTCCCAACTTGTTAGCATGGACTAGCAGCTTTTAGCTACTTTAGGGCCTCTTTTTACAAGCACTAATCGACTTTCATCTCATCTAACATTTAAAAGTGCACCCCCAGTGGCATCTGTTCGTAAACATATCGTGTCATTGCAACTAACCTTTATGACAGAGAGTCACCTAGTCTAACTCTCCGTTTCGTAGATATTTTGCAATTTGGTACATGATCACTGGACTGCTGGATGAATGCTGTTATATCCTCTGTGAATCCCTTCTTCTGTTCTTCATCTAGGAAAACATATTGGTCAAGGACCGCGTGGCAGGGACCATGAAGGTCACAGACTTTGGACACAGCTTCGTTGAGGGGTGTCAAAGTGAGTGCCCTCACCTGAGTGAGATTGCTAGTAGCGGTTACCGCACTGCGCTATGAACCTAGCGACCCGGCTTCCATTTCCGTTAACAACCATCTACCCCAGTGACGATTATCTGAACTGCTCCTGGGCCTGAGTGGCGACTTGCCGTCAACTGCCAAGTAGCCTCAAAGTGCACCTTGCCTGACACTGCCCTGTGTCGTATTTCACAAAACTGATCTCAACGCCGCTGGTAACAGTCATTGCCAAGTCCAACCGGCTCGACATCCTGCAATCCCACATGAGCACATCTCTACTGTGACATGGCCCAGCAGTGACACCACAGCCGCCACGACCACCGACTCAGTATCAAATGAATACCTGTGTAATGGGTTCCGGAGACACTTTGTACATGCAACTTGTTTATTACAATACACCACTCCAACAGTCCTGATACACTGTTACAGCCTAGGGACACAGCCTACTTCTAGTATTCCTGACATTGGCTATGCTCTCGGGTCCTCCGGCTATAATTACCTGAGGGGAAGTTACCTGAACCAACCCAGCCAAGGTGCCGGTCTAGACTCTGGCTTCCTCGGACCTCGCCTTTACAAGGGCGTAGAGCTGGGAGTCTCAGAGTCCCACCACTGGCCCGCAGAGCGTCCCGGCCCTTACAAGGACAAGCGGGGCGAGGGGTTCCAGGGTCCTAAGCTGGCTGGTCTTTGTACTTCGTCTGCGACTGGTCCCGATCGGCTGGGGAGGTCCCCTTTTATGCTCCTTTGCCCATCGAGGGGTGGCGTTGCGTGGGATCGTAGATCCCCCGCAGCCCCCCCGTTGGTGGCGCCAAGGGGATTAGCTGTCTGGGGTCCTGAGCCCCCAGCAGCCCCTCCCCTCTTGGGCTGGCACGGCAGCCCCTCCCCTGGCGGTACGGGGTACCCTTGCAGATGGACCTCGTCTACCACTGCCAGTAAGCGTGGCCCATCTATGGCACTACACCTGTAGCAAAGTGTAAACATCACCTTTGGAGAAAGGCGGTAGTGCGTGATGGTAGCCACCCATCCCGTTTACCATGCCGGCCTTCATAAGTACTCGCTAACACCACTTGTCCCAACAGTCTGTTGAAGGCTATACGGGGAATGTTTGCCTTTGTATGCCCCTGTGTCTGTGTGTGCGCACACGTATGTACATGTGACCGTGTGTGGGTAATGACGTGTCAGTTGATGCTTTTAAAGGTTAAATGGGGATCGTTGTCTTTGTGATTTTCAGCCGCTATGACCTTCGGTACCCTCATGTTTATGGCTCCGGAGGGGCACCTGGGCTACTCGTCCACCTGCTCAGCGGACATGTGGGCTCTGGGTTGCACGGTGGTGGAGATCGTAACCGGAAGAGCCATCTTCGACCCCATGAACTTTGACGACCAGTTGGTGTGCTGCATGGAGGTACTACCCACACACACACTTCACTCGTGAATGATGATAGATTTTTGGTCACGTATTGATTTGGGCATATTTTTTACCTCCATTTTCTGACACAGCCAGACATAATAAATCGTCGTGCATGCACAAACGTAAACAGACTTCCTGTTTAGGTTCACCACCAGTAATTTGAAGAACAATTCTTGCAATCAAGATTAGAAATTAATTAGGTTATTACTTGAAGCTACATCCAGCACACTTGCAGGACCATAACTCGTGTACACAATAGCCTACTCCTTTCAAATAACGTCATGGGATCATTACATCCACTGCAAATAAAGCAGGCGGCACGTAGGAGTTTACGGTTTGTACACATCACAAGTAAAAACTGGGTGGCAAACGTGCTACTTCTGGGCCAAGGCATTACCACTGCCCTGCACCTGTGGGCGAACCGTGGGGAGTGGTAGCGTAATGGTTAGTGAACTGTGCTGCAAACCTCGTGACCTGAGTTTGATTCCTGCTTACAACCAAAAGTGTTGACAAATACCTGAACTCGACATAGGCCAACAGCGTTAAATAATCATGTGAGGTGGTGTGTCAAGTACCTATTGCTATGGGGCCCATCCTCTAGTGTGCCGCATTGGCCTTAATAGGTGCTTACTAAAAGCACTTGCCACAACAGTCAGTTACATTTATATGAGGCATCTTTGTTTTTTGCGTGAACCGTGCGTAGGTCCTGGGGCTGCCTCCGGACGACTTGGTGAAAGCCGCTCCTAGAGGAAACGAATACTTTGGTAAGTTGAAGGGACAAGCTGACTGGATTAAGTTTGAGGGGGTGCGCCAGAACTGTTATATTTTCGGGGGGCTATCTTTGCACATGGCTCGTAATAGATTCTCCGGAAAACCCACTTAATGATATGACCGTTTGTGTCGTTAAGATCCTCCGACACCCGACATACACAAACAAATGAAAGTTGAATGTGTAAAGTGTTTCACGAGCCAACTGTTCTTCTTTTAACTTAACCACCCATAAATATTTCAACTTCGAATTTTACAGCCCACATTCACAATTAGATGCAACTTTTCACTTGAAACTGCGTCAAGCATCATCAGGGCAGGATGCAAGAAGTCGGACTGAAATCCAGGCAGTTAGCCTTGAAATGCTTGTACATCTGACAATTGGGTCCTACAGCAGAAAATGTGGCTCAGTCATTAAGCGGCCTGACCCAAATATCGATAATGAATCATGCATATGTTCCATTGTCGTACCAAAACCCATGCCAGATGATGCCAAACATTCCATTTTATTTGTATGTTTTATTACAATAATTAATCATTATCATAATAACAGAGTACATTTGGTGTGCCATTATTTTAGCATGAGATGAGCTAGAATGAAGGTGCTGCTGTATTTCAGACGGTCTGCAGTAGTTTCACAGTAGTGGGCGATGTTCCATTATACTTCTAATGGAGTAATTTTCTGTTTCATTTTTCACATTGGCACGCAATGGCCGACAATTTCTAATGACGTCACGGGATCTGGAACGTCCACTGTGAAGCAAACAATGTGAATTTTGTTATGGTTAATACACCCTACAAACTTCTATAACAAGCGGCAAAATGGCTACCGCTGGGCCATGGCATAGTGCTATGGCATCGCACTGTTGTGGCATCGCTGCCGGTGTGCAACGGCTATATAGGTTGTGTGACTGTTTCTCCTGTCTGTGCGTGCTACCTGTAGAATCCGACAAGCAGCCAAAGATGTTTGGCTGCATCCGAGTGCCAGGGAGTCGCCCCCTCTGCATGCTGCTCGCAAAATATGGCCCGGAGTTTGTGGACTTCATCAGCAGCTGCCTCCAGTAAGGGCCCCTCTCCCCCACGAGGATTCCCACATCAGTCACTCTGCTCTAAATGATGAGTGACCGATCACCTCCAGCAAATAGCTCCATCCCTCTCAAGCAGAATCAGAAGCCCTATCATTGCATACACTTACATGATCCATATAGTTACAGAGAGACCTAGACTCTTATCGTCTTCGAAGCCAAAAGTCCACAATTGCTCATGTCCGCAACCACGTCCCTTGGCATTCCCTCTTGGCTAGACCGCAGTAGCGCACGGGAATGGATGAAATGTGATGTAAAGTAGTTTGCGTTGCCGTAGAATTTAAGCGAGCGCCTTGTGCAACGGATTAATGATTTCAAGGTGGGACAAGGATAATAGATAGAATTGGGGAATGCAGACCGTTGCTTTTATTATTTTATTGACGTTTGCTTACCTCAGAAAGCCTCACTGAGCCTCAAGACTCTTTTTCAGGAGGGTCCTGCCAAGTTTGCGTAGTGGGGGGCGATGATTTCTACATACATTCCAATCGAGTAACTTGAGGGGTGCCATGCTTCGATGTCACGGTGGTGTCAGATGTAACACTTCCGCTTTAGTTTAGGCATCGGTGGGCCCCACACTCCCCTATGGACGGCCCTGCTTACAAACGGTACGTTCTTTAGTCTAATTTTGACCGTGACGTCAGCACACAATGGCCTACTCTTGCAAATTACATGACAGGATCTTTAACATTCTCTATGAAGCAAACAGCGAGTATTTTTAGGGTTCACACACCTGCTGCATTAACCAGGTCGGCTACTGGATTTGCGCTGTGACCCTCTGCAACACACGGCAAACAAAGCGCTCATGCTGGGCACCGTCACTGCTGGGCCATGTCACTGCTGGGCCATGTCAAAGTAGAGATGAGCTCATGTAGAGTTCATGAGGATGTGGAGCAGGTTGGGCTTGGTGATGAATGTTACCAGCGGATTTGAGTTCAATTTCGATAAAAAATGACACAGGGAAATGCCAGGCAAGGTGCACTTTGAGGCGAATTGGCAGTTGGATGAAAGTCGCCACTCAGCAACAACAGAGGGTGGAGTAGCAACGCTCACAACGAGCAGAGTACCGAGCGGCTAATACGCAGCAAATTGGCAGAGTGGGGAGCACAGGTGGTGCATCTGCCATTGATCACAGCAGCAAATGGTCAATGATGATGATTTTGGCGATCATCATCAAAAGTGGATGACAGCTACTACTGCTGACATTAGTTCTTGGACCCAATGGGAGGAGACGAATGTAAACCCTCCAATCATCATAACTCTATGGCGTGTGCCGCGTCTGTGTGTCTCAACAGATGGATCCCGGCTCTTCGGATGACACCGGAGCAGGCGCTGGCACATAAATGGCTGCAGGATATCGGCACGGGTGAACCCGGGCAACCCAAAGCAGCTGCAGTTAAAACCACGGCGGCCACCATCACCGCCATCGCCGCTGCCACCACTGTCACCACTTCAACCATCACAACCACCACTGCCGGCATCGCCACCACATACACCACCCCGGCCACTGTCACCATCACCGCCACCATCACGATCGTCGCCACCGCTGACCTGGGACCGGTCTCGCTGTTCGACAGGGAGAGCGACGAAACCTCTGCAGCCGCTGTGGAACGGTAAGCTGCTCTGCGTGTGTGTCCTGTGTGTTTATATTATTACTTCTTATGACTTTCCTTAATTACCAAGGAAAGCCCTACTGTGTCTTAAGATGTTGTGAATGTTGCGAAGCAAGGTGAAAATGCAGTGGGGATATTTCACACACGGATGATCGTGAGTTGTGACCTTGTAGAGTAATAACGAACGAACGATAGACGGGATATGAAATGGTGTCATGTCTGTCCCTTCACAGGTCAACTCCTGCGCAGCCCTCGCTCACCTCAGCCTCTGCGGAGAAGACGGAGATTGCGGAGGAGAGCATGGAGGAGAAGACGGAGTTGGTGGAGGAGGAAGGGGAGGTTGAGGGGAAGGAGGAGGAAGGGGAGGTTGAGGGGAAGGAGGAAGGGGAGGTTGAGGGGAAGGAGGAAGGGGAGGTTGAGGGGAAGGAGGAGGAAGAGGAGAAGCTGGGGAAGACGGAGGAGAAGACGGAGATTGCGGAGGAGAGCATGGAGGAGAAGACGGAGTTGGTGGAGGAGGAAGGGGAGGTTGAGGGGAAGGAGGAGGAAGGGGAGGTTGAGGGGAAGAAGGAGGAAGGGGAGGTTGAGGGGAAGGAGGAGGAAGAGGAGAAGCTGGGGAAGACGGAGGAGAAGACGGAGATTGCGGAGGAGAGCATGGAGGAGAAGACGGAGTTGGTGGAGGAGGAAGGGGAGGTTGAGGGGAAGGAGGAGGAAGGGGAGGTTGAGGGGAAGGAGGAAGGGGAGGTTGAGGGGAAGGAGGAAGGGGAGGTTGAGGGGAAGGAGGAGGAAGAGGAGAAGCTGGGGAAGACGGAGGAGGAGACGGAGGCCAAGACGGAGCTGCTGGTGCAGGAGACGAGAGAGCAGAAGAAGCAAAAGCGGTCGCGACTCGCTCGCTTGGGACGAGCAATCTGCTCTTTATTCCGCTGCCGGCTGCTTTGTGGTGGAGTGTCCACCGCAGAGTAGCCTTGACGACGCAAGGGGTGGTGATGATAGATGTATATTAGTATCATCACCACCACTATCACCACATATATACACACTCCACCCTCTTCCCATCCCAAGATATACATACACAGCACACACATACCACATGCCCACATACACACCACACACCCACATACACAACACACGCCCACATACACAACACACGCCCACATACACAACACACACACACTACACACACATGGGCTGCTAGGCCTTGCCATGGCTGGTCATGCGGGTTTCACAACCCAGCCAACCCAGCCTCGCCTGCCAGATGAACTCCGCAATGTCCAGAACTTTCAAGGATCTGTGAGTTCCTTGAACTGTAATCCGGCCTGGTTAATCCCAGGATGGATCACAGGCAGGACACCCTGAGCGTTGCAAAATGGCGCAGACGATTCTTTGGAGCAGCCAGCGCCGAACCAGCAGTGGCAGAATGCTCATCAGCGGACGCAAGCGATGGACTAGGGGACAATTGCAGCCAAGACACTACACCCCACACACACACCATACATTATTATTGTTATTGTAATATACGTTGTAAAATTAACTTGTAAATATAAATTAAACAATGTTGCCTAGTTTGCTGGTGCGGCCTGGGTTCAATGTGTCTTGACTTATGTGAGGTGTCTTGGAGAAGACAGAGGTTGTGGAGGAGAGCATGGAGGAGAAAACAGAGTTGGTGGAGCAGGAAGGGGAGGCTGAAGGGAAGGAGGGTTTTTATTTTGTCATTGTACAGCTCTTGGAGATGCAATTGTATGAAGCTTAGAGAAAATGCACTATCTTCATAGGCCTTTGTGTCTCGAGAGACAATTCTTTCACGCCTTACGAGGTCAGCTGTAGGTTTTGCAGCACCTAGAATGACTTAGTAGGCCAATCCTTGAGTGGCAATCCTTGCCACAGCAATTGCAAGTGAATGCGGTGGCAACTCCAGAGGTGTTTGTTGCTTTTTCTTTACGTCGCTCCCTCTTGGTCTGCCAAGCGGCGTGTCTTTTCTCCTCGCCTCTCCTGAGGCCTGTTTTCACAGCCTGCTGCCAGCTGAGTCGGTCGCCGGCAGTTTTCTCCCAGTCATTTGGGTTGATGTCGCAGCTCTTCATGTCTTGTTTACAGACATCTTTGAAGCGCAGAACTGGGTGACCAGTGACCCGTGTGCCTGATGCCAGCTCGCCGTACAAGACATCCTTGCGTAATCTGCCATCCTGCATGCGGCGAACGTGTCCAAGCCATCTCAGGCGCCTATGACTGAGTCAAGAGTACATGCTGGGAATGTTGGCCAAGTTGAGGACTGAGGTGTTGGGAATGCGATCTTGCCATCTGATACCGAGGATGCGCCTGAGACATCGGAGGTGGAATGTGTTTAGTCGATGTTCTTTATGGGCGTATGTTGTCCAGGACTCAGACCCATAGAGGAGGGTGCTAAGGACGCAGGCCCTGTACTTTGGTGTTGAGCGTCAGGGATTTGTTCTCCCACACTCTTTTGGTCAACCTGAACATAGCTGCAGACGCCTTCCCAATGTGCTTGTCAATCTCTGTGACAAGGGACAAATTGCAGGTGATGGTGGAACCCAAGTAGGTGAAGTCCTGAACGACTTCCAGGGTGTAGCTGCCAATGTTCATGGAAGGGGTGTCTCTGACATCCTGGCCCATGACATTGGTCTTTTTCAGACCGATTGTCAGGCCAAAGTTGTTGCAGGCATTGGCAAGGTGGTCGATGAGTGTCTGCAGATCTTTTTCTGTGTGAGCTGTCACCGCGGCATCAGCAGCGAATGGGAGTTCTCTGATGAGGACTTTGCAGACTTTGGTTTTGGATCTGAGACGGCCAAGGTTGAAGATCTTGTATGGAGAAAGACTCCCTCTTCTGCTGTCCCAAAGGCATGTGTGAGCATAAGTGAGAAAAAGATGCCAAAGAGTGTTGGGGCAAGCACGCACCCCTGCTTTACACTGCTGAGTATGGGAAATTCCTCGGAGGTGGTGCCGCTGTGCTGTATTGTTCCTTTCATGTTGTCATGGAAAGAGGAGATGACTGCCAGCAGCTTCGGTGGGCAGCTGATCACCTTGAGGAGTTTGAAGAGGCCTTCCCTTCTGATGAGGTCAAAGGCTTTTGTAAGATCAATGAATGCCAAGTACAGCGGCAATCTCTGTTCTCGACATTTCTCCTGTAGCTGACGCAAGGAGAAGAGCATGTCAATTGTGGACTTTCCTGCTCTGCAGCCACACTGAGCCTCAGGATACGTCCTCTCAGCTAGTATCTGTAACCTGCAGAGGACCACACGGGCAAAGGTTTTCCCCACAATGCTCAGCCGGGAGATGCCATGGTAGTTATTGCAGTCCCCACGGTCACCCTTGTTTTTATATAGGGTGATGATGTTGGAGTCTCTCATGTCTTGAGGGATTTTCCTTCTTCCCAGCCCTGGCAGATGAGTTCATGGAGTTTTGTGAGGACAGCGGGTTTCACACATTTCAGTACCTCAGGTGTGATGCCGTCCTGTGCCGTGGACTTGCCGCTGGCTAGTGAGTTGATGGCGTTGTTCAGTTCCTTCAAGGTTGGAACATTGTCCAGTTCGTGTATCGTTGGTAAGGGCTTTACAGCAGCAAGGGCAGCTTCTGACACCGTTGTCTCGTTAGTAGAGCTCTGAGTAGTGTTCTACCCACCTGGCCATTTGCTCGTTTATCAGTGATGATGGCCCCTGTGCTGGATTTAAGGGGGACCAAAGGCTGTCTTTATGCCTTCATACATGGCACGGATATTGCCAGTGTCAGAGGCAAGTTGGATTCTACTGCTGAGGTTCACCCAGTAGTTATTGGCGCAACGTCTGGCGGTCGTTTGAGCTGCACTGCGGGCAGCTTTCAGAGCCCTTAATGATCCTGTACTTGGGACTTGCTTGTACTTCAGGAGCGCCATGCGCTTGGCTTGGAGGATGGGTTCCAATATAGCCAGGTGTTCCTCAAACCAGTCTGTATTCCGCCTTTTCTGCTTACCGAAGGTATTTATGGCTGCATTGAAGATGGCGTCTCTGATGTATGCCCACTTTGTCTCCACGCTTCCATCTGGTGTGTCGTGTAGGGACTGCTCAAGGCTGTGTTGGAATGATTAAGTGAGCTCTGGGAGGGAGGTCTTGGCAGAGTTGATGCGTAGGTAGCGCTTTTGTTTGAGGCGGTGTATCTTTTTTGGCCGTAGTCTGACCTTGCTGGATACCAGCGAGTGATCGGTGTCACAGACTGCACTGTGGTAGCTGCGTGTGATGAGTACTGAGTTGAGGAGGGCTCGTTGGGTGATGACGAGGTCCAGTTGGTGCCAATTAAGAGACCTTGGATGTCTGCATGATACTTTATGGCATGGTTTAGTGAGAAAGAATGAGTTTGTGATACAGAGATTGTGGTATGAACAAAGCTCGAGTAGTCTTTGGTCACTGGCATTCATCTTTCCAATGCCGTGATAGCCAAGGCATGCGGGCCACGCGTCATGATCAGCCCCAACCCTTGCATTGAAGTCTTCCAACAGAAACATGTGCTCAGAGCTGGGGATTTTTCTAATAATATTGTGAAGCTCTTCATAGAACTGGTCATGAATCTCCGGAGGTGAGTAGAGTGTTGGAGCGTAGACACTCAGGATGTTTACATGGCCAGAAGCAGTGAGAAGTCTCATGAGTCTTCTTGGTTCTTTCGGTAAAGTCACGTAGAAGGGAAGTAATAAAATAATAAAAATAAAACATAATAAAACAATTCTCACGACGTTTCGGCCACAACGCAAGCAGCCGTCCTCAGGCGAAGAATGAGACATTATCAAGCTAGGAGCTTATATAGGTGTAGCGAGGAGGAGCGCCTTAACAAAAGAAATGTGCATATGAAGAGGAATTTAGCATACCAATGGGCAATGCGTAGGAGGTGGGCGGAGGGGTTTCAAAGTCCCATTATGCCCATGCATTATGCAGGATCAACAGCACCACGGGGGGGGCGCAAGGAACAGCGTTAATAAAGGAAAGGAATGTTAATGATATGTAGCTGCATTTACCAAACAACCATGTAGAAAACCAAAGTAAAAAACTACATAAAAAACTAAAATATAAACTGATACTTACTATACTCTACAATAAGCTGAGTTACTAACAACAAATAATAAATTACAATTCTACGTCGTAAGAAGTATATAATATACTTCCATCTAAACTTTATTCTCTTAGCATATACAGTACTATATACTGCCATAGATAAACCCAACATTAAATTATATACTGTATTGCTGTAAACCACCCTATACTTTATACATTTTAATATAACACTACGTATTATTCAACTCACCCTAATGTGTATCGAAATGGTTTATTACGTCCTTCCAATGATTGCTAAGCCTGAATCCATCTTCTCGGTTAAAATTGTCTCTGTGTTTATATATGTGGATCGCCTCATGAACGAATCTCTCATGATAGCCAGATGGCTTGCAGAGAACCTCCGTCTTGGAGAAGTCAATGTCATGTGAGCCCACTGAGTTGTAACAGTGGTCTGCCACGGCTGAGGTGTTTGTCCTACCGTGTTTTAGATCAGCTTTATGTTCACGAATGCGGTCTGAGACGTGTCGTTTGGTTTCCCCAATGTAACTGTTACCACAGAGGCAACTTAGTTTGTAGACGCCAGGGTACTGTATGTCTGGAATCACATCTTTTGCAGACGGTACCAGATCACGGATTTTATCAACTGTGTTGAATCGGACCTGGATCTTGTTTTTAATCAGGATTTTGGAGATCTTTTTTATGACCCCAGCAATGTAGGGTAAGGTGATGGTCTTGAAAGGCTCCTCAACAGGATCCTTCTTGATGGTTGGAGTGATGGCTTTGCGGATTGTGTAGTCGGAGTAACCATTAGCCTTAAGAGCTTGGCGTACGTGTTTGAGTTCACTGGAAATGTGTTCATGGTCGGAGATGCATTGGGCTCTATGATATAGAGTCTTGATGAGGGAATTCTTCTGGGATGGATGGTGGTGGGAATCCGGTTTTAGATAAGCATCCGTGTGGGTGGCTTTCCTGTAGACAGAGTGGCTCATTGAACCATCAGGTCTCCTTTTGATTAGGACATCCAAAAAGGGTAGCTTGCCATCATTTTCGACTTCCATGGTGAATCTGATGGCTGGGTGTATGGAATTGATGTGGTCGAGAAATTGGTCTAGAGCAGGCCGGCCATGTGGCCAGATGACAAATGTGTCGTCTACGTACCTCTTCCATAAGGTCGGGCGTAGAGTGGCAGTCTGGATGGCGTCCGTCTCAAATTTCTCCATGAAGATGTTGGCTACAACCGGAGATAGGGGGGAGCCCATTGGGGTGCCCTCAATTTGCTTGTAGAAGGTTCCATTCCAGGTGAAGTATGTATTGGTTAAGCAGTGTCTCACCAGGGGGGGTACCCCAGCATTTAGTCCTTGATGAACCAAGTCTTCAATGATTGCGATGGTGTCAGGCACAGGCACCTTGGTGAACAAGGAAACCACATCAAAACTGACAAGCAGGTCGTCTGGGGACAGGGCAATCCCCTTGATTGTCGATACCAGGTCAGTAGAGTTTAGTACTGCAGAGGTGGTTTTTCCAGTGAAAGGCCGTAGGATTTCGGACAAAAAACGAGCCAGTTTGTAAGTGGGGGAGTTGATAGTAGAGACAATGGGACGAAGAGGTGTATCTTCTTTATGTATCTTTGGCAAGCCGTACAATCTTGGTGGCCTGGCTGCAGAAGGTTTCAACGAGAACTGTTTGGTCTGATCAATTAATGCGGTTGAAGCAGAAATGATGTTGTTGGTTTTGGAGACGAGGCTGTTGGTGGGGTCTCTTTTTATTTTTGTATAGCTGCCATCGTTGAGTAGTTCTTGAATTTTGTTGTTGTATTCTATTTTGTCCATGATGACAGTGGCATTGCCTTTGTCGGCTGAGAGGATGACAATGTCATCCCTCTTTTTTAATTGAGCTAATTCAAAACGCTCATCTTTGCTGATGTTGCTAGCTGGCATCTTAGCGTTTTTGAGGGTTACAGAGATTTCAGATCTTGCTACGTCTGCAGCGATGTGACTCAAGCCCTTGAGAGCTACATCTACTCGAGCAATTATATCATTAACTGGTATGTGTCTAGGTGTGACTGCAAAGTTTAGTCCTTTAGCTAAAACGGATTTCAAACCTTCAGAAATAGGACTGTTACTGCGATTAATTACGACTTTGTTAACATCTAGCTTTTCAATGTGTGGGTCCGGTTTCTTGTTTGAGAGGCGGTTGAATTTGGAAATCAAGTTGTCCTTACATTTAGTCGACATAGCGGCAGCTGAAGAGGCAGTCATTTTTTCCACGTGTTCCCAATCCGATTACCCTACATTGCTGGGGTCACAAAAAAGATCTCCAAAATCCTGATTAAACACAAGATCCAGGTCCGATTCAACACAGTACATAAAATCCGTGATCTGGTACCGTCTGCAAAAGATGTGATTCCAGACATACAGTACCCTGGCGTCTACAAACTAAGTTGCCTCTGTGGTAGCAGTTACATTGGGGAAACCAAACGACACGTCTCAGACCGCATTCGTGAACATAAAGCTGATCTAAAACACGGTAGGACAAACACCTCAGCCGTGGCAGACCACTGTTACAACTCAGTGGGCTCACATGACATTGACTTCTCCAAGACGGAGGTTCTCTGCAAGCCATCTGGCTATCATGAGAGATTCGTTCATGAGGCGATCCACATATATAAACACAGAGACAATTTTAACCGAGAAGATGGATTCAGGCTTAGCAATCATTGGAAGGACGTAATAAACCATTTCGATACACATTAGGGTGAGTTGAATAATACATAGTGTTATATTAAAATGTATAAAGTATAGGGTGGTTTACAGCAATACAGTATATAATTTAATGTTGGGTTTATCTATGGCAGTATATAGTACTGTATATGCTAAGAGAATAAAGTTTAGATGGAAGTATATTATATACTTCTTACGACGTAGAATTGTAATTTATTATTTGTTGTTAGTAACTCAGCTTATTGTAGAGTATAGTAAGTATCAGTTTATATTTTAGTTTTTTATGTAGTTTTTTACTTTGGTTTTCTACATGGTTGTTTGGTAAATGCAGCTACATATCATTAACATTCCTTTCCTTTATTAACGCTGTTCCTTGCGCCCCCCCGTGGTGCTGTTGATCCTGCATAATGCATGGGCATAATGGGACTTTGAAACCCCTCCGCCCACCTCCTACGCATTGCCCATTGGTATGCTAAATTCCTCTTCATATGCACATTTCTTTTGTTAAGGCGCTCCTCCTCGCTACACCTATATAAGCTCCTAGCTTGATAATGTCTCATTCTTCGCCTGAGGCCGGCTGCTTGCGTTGTGGCCGAAACGTCGTGAGAATTGTTTTATTATGTTTTATTTTTATAATTTTATTACTTCCCTTCTACGTGACTTTACCGAAAGAACCAAGAAGATGAATCCCTGCAGTCACGAAAGCTTTAAATCGAAAAAAAAGTCTCATGAGCAGAATCCGCTCGGAGCCTGAAGTCGGTGGCTCTATCATGCCAAGGAGTGTGTTTTTTATGACGAACCCAACACCGTGTTGCCTTGGTTCGTTCTGCTGTTTTCCTTGCCAGTAGAAATTGTAGTCACTCTCTCGTAGTGAGCCACTGCCAGCAAGCCGGGTCTCCTGTAGTGCTGCAATATCCACATGAAGTCTCGCCAGCTCCCTGTCGATAACTGCAGTCTTGCGGATGTCCTCAATCTGCAAGAGATCTTCGGAGAGTCCAGAACACATTGTACATACATTCCAGATTGCAAAATGAAGGGCTGGAACCTTCTTTAGTTTTGTTTTGCTTTTATCTGGTGCAGGTGTTGTAGCCCACTCGTCTGGTGATGAACCATAAGCTCCAAGCACCCATTGGAGCAGGTGAGCCATGGCGGGAAAGCACCTTATTGGCCGGGGGGCTGCCCAGCTTGAGGCGGGCGGTAGCTATTCATTGGGGTGTAATGACCCCTTACACCGACCATGGAAACCCGTGGTGCCCATTTTTTTACGCCAATCTAAAATGAGCTTATAATCCGTGACTGCTGCCATCAGTGTTTCTTGGCCACGATTAGGTGGCCGAGGAGTATCCTCTCCCCATTTTTGCACCTCTTGTTGGCGCAAAGCCCGGGCAGGTTTTTCTGGAAATCCTGGGTTGCCCATGTGTCAGGATCCCCCTTTCAGCCTTGCTGGTGATGTCCAAAGGAGTGCGTAGCAGGACGTTTGGTACCAGTTTGGCTGCAGGGGCTGCCGGGAATGTGCCGCAGAGCGTCACAAAACCACCTGAGGGGCCCCACTCCTGATTTTCTGTTGGGGTTTACTACCTTAGCCATTGACTCTCCCGAGACACTCACAAGGCAGTGAGAAAACCGCGTAACCCTGGGAGGGGCCCTTACCAGGTACTGACAGCCGGGCCAGCTGTGCCTTGGACTTGCGTAAGGCAGAGTCGTCACGCCCTGAGGTAGTTTATCACAAACTACCCACTACCTGTACTATCTTATATTATATACATTTATATAGTGCCTTATTCCTAAACAATTGATGGCTATTATACAATTGTGCGTACGATGATAGTGGTTTAGATAAATAGCGGGGTTATTACAATTTGTGATGTAGTAATTGTGACAAGAACAAGCGGGAGCGGTTCAGGAGGGGTAGTGAGAGGTGTAAAAGTAGTGATAGGGGTTGGGGTAGTGAGAGAGGTTGGGGTAGTGATAGGGGTAAAGGTGGTGATACGGGTGGTTATAGGAATTGGGGTTAGCGTAGTGATAGGGGTTGGAGTAGGCCTGGTTGTAGCTGGTGGAGTTGCAGCAGTATGATGGGCTCGGGAGAACTATAACAGTTTAACACGAAGGCATTCTCATGTTAATTATGAACTAAGACTCCCACCCCCACGCAGACTCGCACCCCCACGTAGACTGCTTCAACTCATACATCGACTCCCATCACTCAGCAAAGCCACACCATTGTTCACGACCACCATGCGCAACCATCACGATTCGCACGCGAACTGCTGAGGATAACTGCATGGCATTCACAACCATTATGGGGCTTTTTGGGTCGTGCTGGCCAACACCCCCCCCTTCCCCCCCTTGTGCCATGCCAGCCTTCATGTAGGTGCTGCTTGCTAATAGCACTTGTCCCAAGTCTGTGTAGTGACATAGAATGGTCACTACTGTGTCGGCCTGTACGAAGGCTGGGGGCCCCAAGGGGGTGCCTGGGGGGTCACGTGGTGGAGGGATCCGGACCTTCCCAGAGGTGGGGGAAGTGAGGCGTGTCCTGGGAAGGGAGGCGTGGCCTGAAGAGAGCTAGCCACGCCGGGGCGGAGCCAGCCACGCCAAACCAGATATAAGCGTGGTGTGAACGCAGAGCGAGGCTGTTGTACTGTACTCCGAAGTGAAGACATCATCGGTCGTCAAGTCCCGAGTCGTCGTCCTGGGCCAGGCAGGCCGTTGCCTGCCTGGTCCAGTCTGTGTCGTGTTCCAGAGTGTTAGTGAGTTGAGGAAGGTGGTCACCACCTCATGTACAGTGTTATATTACTTACCGTTTAATAAATAGTGTTGCCTCCAAGCTGCGTGTGTGTGCACCTAATTCGAACCCACTACATTTGGCGTCAGGTGGAAAAATAAATTTTGCTAGGTGTTATCCTAGGGAAGTAAAATGGGCACACGAAAAACAAATATAAAACTCATCTGGACGTCTTCGTACGACGGGGATGGTGTGACGACTATCCTTCGGACAGCCCCGGGGATGGCAGCCCCGGTGAGAGAGAGAGAGATGGCGCTGCACGCAGAGCGGCGGGACTGGCATCGCACCGCTGCTTCGCCGCCATCGGGAATGGAGCGACGGAGCCGCGGGGAGAGGACACCATCGTCGCTGCGGGGGCTGGCGGGGGAGGCCCGGGCATGCGGGCCACACGGTGGACCCGCCATTTCGGCGGCTGGTCGGGGCGCGGTTCCCGCCAAAGCGCCGCTCCCGCCATTTCGGCGGCTGGTCGGGGCGTGGTTCCTGCCAAAGCGCCGCTCCCGCCATTTCGGCGGCGGGTCGGGGCGCTGTTCCCGCCAAAACGCCGCTCCTGCTGCCAAAATGCCGCTCCCGCCGACATCAACGCCTGCGGAGGGGGAGTTCCACACGTTCGGGTGGCGCCCCCGTCTTCTGCTCGAGCGCGAGAGGGTGGATGGGTTCGCAAGAGCAGGCCATATTCACCATGCAAGATTCTTCGGGCCGTCCCAGTGCTCCACCTTGCCGCCCTCCGCTATTCACAGTTTGCTAGGCGAGTCGTGACATAACAAGCACCCGTCCCCAAGAAAAATAATAATAACTTCACCCATCTTGCGTGTGCTGGGTTGCGATCGCGGGTGTTTTTTTTACTCGCTGGTTTGCGGAGCGTGTTCGTCTGGTTGTGTGCGTGATAAATTGGCGCGGCTTCCATGCGGGTGTCTGCTTGTAACAAGTGTTGTTGTTAATTACGGCGTCGAGATCGGTATCTTCTGGGTGTAGTTAATGATTAATTCGTGGTTGGGTGTCCCGAGCTCTGTTGATATCCTGTAGGTTGCCGTGTTAATGACTCTTGTTGTTACATCGTTTTGTTGCGAAATCGCCATTGTTATTGTGTATACTGTATGGAGTTTCGCTCGTGATTGTCACGTGTAACTGTAAGAAACTTTGATCGTCATTGTTGCCAAGGTACAGACCGTATGGAGCTTTGCTTGGAATTGTTAACAGTGTATGGACTGTTGGGTACTTGCTTGTGTTTATTTACTATGTACGGATTGTCTGGAGTATTGATTGTGTGTGTTGCCATGTGGGGACTGGATGGAGCATTGCGCCAAATGATTGACTGTACGAATTTCATATACTGCATATACTGTATTAATCAATTCGGCGATTCTTGGGGTTTGTGTATAGTTTTTTTGCTCTCAAAATTCGAATGCCCTGAGTCACATGGTTAATGTTGAAGGGGTTTTTAAAATGACAGGTTCGGTGTGTTTCAACCTCACTGGTTGGCTCCTGTCCGTTGTTGCACAGATGATGTCTTTTGTGCGGGAATGCTCCTTGTGTTCTACATCGATCGGGGGTGCGTTTCCGTTAATTGCTGTCAAATTGCGTTGCTCTCTCCACTCGGTTGGTACAGCTGCATGCTGCAATGCGAGTCTCGGAGATGATGTGTACGGATACGGGATGTGAGGTGTATTGTTGTGACCATTGAATATTCGGGATCGTCACAAATTGTGCGTACCTGTTCGGCATTGGATCAGTTCTGTGGGGGATCATAATTCAAATTGTATGTGTTGTGATGGTGTTAAATTGCGATGGTGACATGCTGCCAGGGATTTGGAATTGTGGTGCTGGCTGTCACTTATCTTGGGGCGCAGATCCTGACCAGGATGGCCCAGTGAGAGTTGCGTGTCTAACACGAACATTGTGGTCCCGTCATGCTGTGTCTGACTGCTTGACCTGACAGCCCGGAGATCGAGACACTCCGTGGTTTGTCTAGCCTAGTGGGCTGTGCGCTCACATGGCTCAGAGAGTGGGGTCCCGTCATGCTGTGTCTGACAGCTTGACCTGACAGCCCGGAGATCGAGACACTCCGTGGCTTGTCTAGCCTAGTGGGCTGTGCGCTCACATGGCTCAGAGAGTGTGGTCCCATCATGCTGTGTCTGATGGCTTGACCTGACGGCCCGGAGAGTGAGACACTCCGAGGTGCGTTGAAACAGTGGGCTGGAGATTTGTAAGGTTCAGGGGAGTTGTCCTGTTACGTTGGGACTGTATCCCTCAGTTGTTAGGGTGCATGTTGTGCAGTGAGTGAACGATGGGTCGTCTCAGCTTGGTCGGTACAGCTATATGCTGCGATGCGATTCTTGGAGAGAGACTGGGTTGAAATCCCCCCAATATGGCCGACGTGTGCTACTGGTTGTGACGCCGCGTCGGAAAGGCGGTGGGGTGGTAACATGGAAATTCCCCCCCCGATATGGCCGACGCGTGCTACTGGTTGTGACGCCGCGTCGGAAAGGCAGTGGGGTGGTAACATGGAAATTCCCCCCCCGATATGGCCGACGCGTGCTACTGGTTGTGACGCCACGTCGGAAAGGCGGGGGGGTGCTAACGGGTGACTGTCATTGCATGCGTGATTCTAACGGGGGGGGGCTGTGCTGGAGCGTAAGTGGGTTAGCCAGTTTTCATGTATATTTGTTGTTAATTCCCCGTTTTCTATGCGGTTCCCCTTTACCCTCGTCGATTCTGTATATATTAAGTGATTGTATTTCTTATCGGTCGCCGGTCATTTATTGATGTTGCTGGTTCGGAGGCACACCTTTTCGATTTTTCAGTTGTGTTACAGCCGGGGACGGCTGTGTGTTTATACAGGGGGGGGTTGATGTAGTGACATAGAATGGTCACTACCGTGTTGGCCTGTACGAAGGCTGGGGGCCCCAAGGGGGTGCCTGGGGGGTCACGTGGTGGAGGGATCCGGACCTTCCCAGAGGTGGGGGAAGTGAGGCGTGTCCTGGGAAGGGAGGCGTTGCCTGAAGAGAGCCAGCCACGCCGGGGCGGAGCCAGCCACGCCAAACCAGATATAAGCGTGGTGTGAACGCAGAGCGAGGCTGTTGTACTGTACTCCGAAGTGAAGACATCATCGGTCGTCAAGTCCCGAGTCGTCGTCCTGGGCCAGGCAGGCCGTTGCCTGCCTGGTCCAGTCTGTGTCGTGTTCCAGAGTGTTAGTGAGTTGAGGAAGGTGGTCACCACCTCATGTACAGTGTTATATTACTTACCGTTTAATAAATAATGTTGCCTCCAAGCTGCGTGTATGTGCACCTAATTCGAACCCACTACATCTGTAAGGGCTATACGGGGCATCTTTGTGTGTATATGTGCATCAATATCCCCCAATCTTATCCCGATTGTTCCATTGGTCTCACGTAACCAGACGGGAGCGTCAATTTGGAAGGCGTTATGATTACGCTGGGTTTCCCAGGAATGCCTCCGGAGCTGAGACTCCGGACTATCTCCGTGCCCTTCAGCTTGTATTCCCGGTGCTTCGTCAGTGTCCACATTTCTGATTTGAATCACGTTATGCAGATCTCATAATTTTAAAAACATTTCGTATTTTTTTTTTCCATCTTGCAGGAATCAATTCGTTTCCCAACGATGGGAAGGCAGTACTACAGTTCATCAATATATAAAAAAAATATCCGTCAAACCTTTGGCAATGAATACCTTTATTACACAGCTGCATTAAGCTTTACATATGTAATTAAACTTCCAATCATATTGTAATACAAAGACAAATATCCCCTGTAGAGCCTTAACAGACAGTTGGGGCAGGTACTGTTAGCAAGCACCTATGATGGCCTGCACAGCACACGAGATGGGTGGCAAGCACCACGCCCGACCGCCTTTGTCTCCCCAGTGGCGATGTATACACACTGCACCAGGTACTCATTTCAGGCTGAGTTGACCTAGGGAGAGGCCCAGCATCAGTTCAAATAATCATCACTGCTGTTGGCTGTGAGCGGGTATCTAACTCGGGTCGCCGGGTTCATAGTTCCGAGTTAACCACTGCACCACCGCTCCCCCCTACCTTGTAATAACGCACATTATAACACACCTCAACTGAATTATAATACGCATCCAATGCAAGTTAAACAAATATTCTTACACAACTACAGCCAACATTCACGACTATGTGGCGGTGAGATCACCACAGCGCTTGTGCCAGGCTACGTGCACGTTCTAGCCACGTGACATGTCGAAGGCCCACTGACAGGTCATAAAACAGACCAAGGTGTTGTGGGTTAACCGAGATGGCAGGCAGATACACCACCTGTGCTCCCCACTGTGACACATCGTTCAGTTTTAGCCGACTTGAGAACCTCTCGTTGTTGTGAGCGTCACTTGTGCGCCTCCGCTATTCTCGGACGCTGCTTCCAACTGCCCAGTAGCGTCGATCACGAGCCTCTTCCACATGAGCCTGGTCACACACACAAACTCGCTTACAGGAGCATAATAAACACCCATTAATGGAGTTGGCGAAACATCCTACTGTAGGACCGTAGAGCTTGGGAATTCTTGGCAGTGGTTCTGCCTGCCCTTCCAGCGTGTGTGCTTTCCAGCAATTCTGAATCATTCTCTCTAATCTCTGTGAAATATAAACAAAAGGCATTATATGCAATAAACTATTAAATTTCATGATTAGTGAAACTACCATTTTAAAGCACAGGGGAAGAAACGTGAGTCTTACAATTCGGATGATACGGTGAGAACTTTGGCATAGTGCAAGGGCTGTTTTGGAATACTTGAAATTCACCCTAAATGAAAATTATATTAATTTTGCAAATAATTAAAACGACACGGGAAGGTAAAGTGCCCTGGTGCATCTGGAAGTCTGGCGAAATCCTTAAAACTAGAGCCCGACATATACATCGGTTGATATTTGGCTTTTTTTGTTAAACGTCATTATCAGCATTTTATGCCACCAATGTGCCCGCACATTGGTGGCATAGAGACACTGAGCCAACACTCCTGAGATCCTAGATTCAAACCCTGGGTCTGGGTGTCTCTCTCATGTTCATCATGGCTGGGTCAGAGACACGGAGCCAACACTGCTGAGATCCTGGGTTGAAGCCCCTGGGTCTGGGTGTCTCTCTCATGTTCAAAATGGCTGGCTCAGAGACACTGAGCCAACACTGCTGACATCCTGGGTTCAAGGCGTGGGTCTGGATACCTCTCTCATGTTCAAAATGGCTGGGTCAAAGACACTGAGCCAACAATGCTGAGATCCTAGATTAAAACATTGGGTTTGGGTGTCTCTCTCAGGTTCATAATGGCTGGGTCAGACACTGAGCCAACACTGCTGAGATCCTGGGTTCAAGCCCTGGGTGTCTCTCTCAGGTTCATAATGGCCAGGTTCGAGGCCATAATGGGCTTTAGAGAGGTATGTCTGAGAACAGAGCTGTAGAGCTCAATGGGCTTTACACGAGTTATACGCTTATGGCTTGTATAGCAATAGGTCCAAAGTATTCGTGTTATCCAACGCGAGGAACGGTCAAGATCACAGCTGATGACCTTCATAACAAAATCTACCACTGGTGTTAAACGCTGAGAACAACCTTAATATGGCAGTTGGATAAAGCGGCCTCCCAGAATAAACACCTCGATCGAGACCCACAGCATCGCACCTCCTGGCTCAAACATTCCTCCTCGCAGACACTGGCGGTTCGACCATCAGCCGCGTCAGAACATCACCAGGAGGCCGTTGCGTCCATTTCCCTCGCCAATGTAAAGTTAAAAACGCGAGCCACAGCAGCGCCACTGTGGCCACTGCAACCCAGACTATGTACAGTGGGTACAGTGCACTCACTGTAGTCTGAGCTCCGTCAACGGAGGAACAGCAAAACGACACGTACTCTATCTGTCTGCTGAAGGTTTCCCGTCGTGAGGAGCAGACGTTGACATCGGCAGTTAGTTCCTGAATATATTCCCTTACACAAGAAGGGAACGGACTGCGTGAGGCTATTGGTCTAAATGCGTCTGCGTGCAAGTGTAGGGCTGTCTACGCAAGTCGATTGGTCTCTAAGCAAGTCTGGGGATATCTCTGTGAGTCTGAGCATTTAGGCAATTATCTGGGTCAGCATGTGGGTCTCTATGAGTCTATGGATTTCTAAATAGGTACAGTAATTGATATCAGCGCAGAGAAAATCAAATTGCCACACTTGAGAACCCGGATCAATCACGGTTGCGCAGTTCGATTCCCGCATTGGAACCTGGGATCTAAGCTAAGTTAAACACAGCACAGGCCTGCAAAGTGAGGGACATTGAGTCGACCAGTTGGGGACTGCAGGTCTCTATGCGAGCCGAGGAGTCTCTGCATAGGTCAAATAACTTGTGGCTGGGTGAATGAAAGACGCAATTGAAGCGGCCGACTCATGCACTGCATTGCAAGTCCACTCTGCCAACACGCGTTGTGCGGTGGGGTAAAGTGTGGGGACTCTCTCACCTTCATCCAAGGATGTACTTGCCGACGTGGAAGAGTAGGCCAAAAACAATAAATACACCTCCAAAAGCGGTTCTCCAGAGCTTGCTCTCGTCGTACCCGTTCTCCAGCAGCGGCGAGAGCGAGCACTTGCAGGGCTGCACCTTCACCCCTCTAGTGACGAGGTATTTGGACACATCCCGTCAGCCACGCGGCCTGAGCCGACCCAGAGCGAGGCCCAGGACCGTCACCAATGGCGGCCACGACACCCGGAAGAGGAACTTTGTCCGCCATGACGTCACTCACCCACGTGGCCGCGCGGCACCGGAAGTAGTAAAAGGGGGCGGGGATCTCCTGGATCTCGGTCTTTGACGTCACTGTGATGTAACAACCACGACATTCGGTCTCGGGCCACGTGCCCTCAATGTTCGAGAGACACGTGGAGGAGACGGACGCAAAAGAAAGCAGCTGAAACGACTCCGAGCGAATACTCGAACAGGTGAGAGTGGAAGAGGTGTGGGGAAAGAGCAGAAGAGTGGGAACGAATCAGAGTTAGACTTGGTTACACTCGGTAGCTTCATGTGTTAACGATGTGATTTTGTGTTCATGATGCAAGTCCGTGTTGATGATGTGAGTCCGTTTTGTTGATATGAGTTTGTGTTGATGATGTGGGTCGGATGATTTGGGTCCATGTTAATGTGTGTATATAAAGAACGGAACAGTTAGACTTTACAAATGTGGCTGTCGCCTGATGAAGCTAGTGGTAATTAGTGACTAAACGTCGTACTCAGATTGTAAATGTTGTGGCTTGGCTCTCCAACACACCGGTGTTCTGTACTAGTGACGAATTGGCATGTTCTGTTTAAGTGACAACCCTTACTAGTTGTCTGTGTCGGGTGGTGGCGGGTTTTAACGACACATTCATATATTTACGCGACATAACCCAAAAAGAACTCTATTATGGATGATATTAGTCGTGAAAGTCTACGTGTTAAACTGCGTTTGTGTTGATGATGTGGGTCCGTGTTGATGGTGTGCTTCCGTATTGACGATGTGGGTCCGTGTTGATGATGTGAGCCCGTGTCGATGATGGATGTCCGTTTTGACGATGTGAGTTTGTGTTGGAGCTGTGGTTAAGTCAGGGGACAGAGACGGGGAAGCATATAAGTGCAGAACAATGATGGATTTTGCTGCTCTGCCTCACACGTTACTCTCCCATCTCACCCTCATTCAACCTCTAGTGGTAGCTATCCATGTGGGTCACCAGGTGGCTCAGCACTTGGCCTGGAAGTGGTCATTAGTCTGCCAGTAGAGGGCGATGTGCAATCCCAAATGAGTAATGATATAAATGTTCAAGATTTCATGATATAGAGATGTGAATCGTATTGTGAGAAATTATCCTAGACTGTGTATGACCCGAGACTCGTCTCCCGCTTCCCTCACAGAGACCCAGAAGGTGTGAGACACAAAACACTCTGCAAATCCTGTTCTGCACGTCGCCAACATGGAGGTATGGCTCTTAAACTCGCGTGGTGAAATATGGGCGAATATGTGATTCACATGCCTGTGTTTTCTACTCTCTATCCGTGCACCTACTCCTCACCAGTTCTACCTGGCTGTGTGTCTACCTGCCTGTGTCTAGGTATCAAAGTGTGTCTGACTGAGATTTTGTCTGTGTACCTGAATGTCTATTTTAAACACATTCCTGCGGAGGGAGCTGGTAGGAACGTTGGGTTGCTCGGTCAATGGCAAGGGTCAATGGCGGCGTGGTGTATTCCGCAAATATGCCCGACTGTGAGGGCGGGCACAAGCCGGCGTGAGTAGGTTAAACGTTGAGTTTTATAAGGGCACCACAGGGTGACCAGCCCCTCCCCACCCAGACCCACCCCTCCCTCCCACCCCCCACCCAGCCCCACCCAGCCCCTCCCCATCCAGCCCCACCCTCCCCACCCACCCAGCCCCTCCCTCCCCACCCAGCCCCTCCCTGCACGATGGACACAATTATCCCCTGTTGGCTGGTGTAACCAGGAGGTTCCTACCAGTATCAGAACATCTACAGCATTTGTATCTCTCTACTGATGAATGAAGGCCTCCTCAAGCCGATGACACCTCTAAATATCCTGTGATGTAATGTTCCGTTCAGCTCCTGCTAGCTGAGATGATTTTATCGCTCCATCTTCTAGTTGGACTATCTCTCAGATGTGTTCCATTCCTTGGCTGTCACTGTTATTTTTCTTGACCAATGGTCAACATCCCTTATTGCCACAATGTGTCCTTTGTAAATCCACTAATTATTATTAAGAGTTTGAATGCTGTCATTAACCTGCGTATATTCTCTATTCTATGTGTCCCTCTTCTGAAAAAAAATCTGCAAATGAATAAATTGGGATTACACCCAGTAACATCATGCACTGCTAATAAAACATGCCAGGACCCTCCTGAATTTGGAAGCGAAGATATCAGCAATGCTGGCTCAGTGCTCAATAACTGCACTTGCTCCAACAGTTTGTTAAACGCTATATTGTGGACATTTGTTTTTGTGTGTGTAGGCGAGCCAATCGAGAGAGAAAGAGAGGATAGACGTGAGATGGAGTGCGCTCTCAGACTCACAAGACGGAGCCACCATCCAGTGCAAAACCCCGCAAGGTAATAACAATTATGGGGGACATCATATCAGCCATGTTGCATGGGAGTTGTCATTACGGTGGCCATGTTGCATTGGTGATGTCACATCGGCCATGTTACATGGTGGAGTGCGGATGTGACGGCGGCAATGTTGCATGGAGGATGTCATGGCCGCCATGTTCTAGAGATGACTTTAAGTGAGCCATATGGCATGGGTGACATCGTGCTGGTTTTCTTGTATGGGTGATGTCAAGTTGTCCAGTTTTTACATGGAGGACATTACGTCAGCCATGTTGGTTGGGGGATGTGAAGACAGCCATATTGCATGGGTGCTTAACTTTGCTTGCAGCTGATTGGCAGCTGATTGGCTTGTGCAATGGAAGTGTTGCTGTAATACCTAGCAACCGTGCTTATAAAAGTGAGAGTTACCATTTAACTACAACTCCCATATTTACTTAAGTGTGTTTTCTCCTTCATTGTCTACCAGACTTACGATAAAATGATGAATTTCTTTCCTCTGTCCCAATGTGCTTTCATATGGCATCTAAAGTTTGGGCAGCAAGGTGTTACAGTGGTACTACAGCAATAAGGCTTGGGTTTGATTCCTGACTCAGATGGCTCTGCTTGTTGAGTCTATGTTCTCTACCTGTTCCGCATGAGTTTCCTCCAGGGACTCCAGTTTGCTCACGTAAAAAACAAACTGTTATTGTCATTGGCCAAACTTTCAAGACTTAACAACTATCTGCAGTTATTCAGTTGTGATTACACCATCAGCCCCTATTGCAATAACTCGACAGGGACAAGGCTGTCCGTGGTAAACCTACTTCCGTTCCTCCCTTAAATAAAAGCCATCTCTTCTCGCTTGCCCATCCTACTGCTACTCCCTGACTCGGCCCCTCAGCTGCGATCAAGCCTACCCCAACCTATATCACTACCTCAACCCCTATCATCACCCCAATCACTACCTCTACTGCTGCTCCCTCACCCCCGACCCTCAGCTAAGACCAGGCCTACCCTCACTTCTCCTTAACCTCTCATGCCTGTTCTCCTGTCACCATAACTACACCACCACTTTTAATAACCCTGCTCTTTGTCTCAACTATCTTATGCACAATGTTATAATTGTGGGAATGCACGTTGTAATTAGGCACAATATAAATCTAAAAAAAGAAACAAGCATAGTAATAATGTTTTAATAATTGTTTTTATTGTCATTTCTGCAGAAATCCTGCACCTCTACGGCAGCTACCTGACCCAAAGTGAGCGAACAGAGCTCTTAGCCATGCAGGAGATATGGTACCTTGGGCTCCAAAATCAAGCTCAGGGCTTGTACAATAATGGTTACGATGATGAAGACGAGAATTATATTCCGGTAAGATACTCCACAAAATACCCGCCTTGGAGGTGATGCCATGGCTCGGTGGTAGTGGGCTTGCTGCTCGGTGCAAAAGTTTGCGGAATGAATGCGGCAGGCCACCCTGGTTATTACTTCAGGTGTCATCATCATCATAATCATCGTCATCACATTCAGCATAATCAACCGCAGTGTTGACAACACGGTATCATCATAGCGTTATCACACCACGGTGGAGTCACACACTCGTTGTAACTGGTATTGGCCAAAAATCTCAATGCTAAAAAATTACCTGCATATATGCAGTTGGTATTTGATGTCAATGTATTTACTCTGGAAATACACTTTGATTCTGATAGCAACATTGCTATTAATTTTTCAGGACGGTTCCAACAATTTACCGCAGTATTTAGCGAGGTTGCTGTGTGTAAAACCCATTGATCAATTTGCAGGTACGTTTTCAGCATGGTTGGTCATCACCAGTTACGTTGTGAGTGTTTATTAGCAATGGGCAGATTCCAAAGAACCAGGATGCAAGCCATGCAGAACAAGGGGAAAGCATACAAACTCTACACACTCACAATTTTCTAAAGAGGGGTAGAACATAACTCCACGCAAAAAGAGACTGAACTGCACATTTAATGCAGGACCTTCGTGCTGTGTGCCAACAAAATAGTTAATGAACACATCAAGTCAAATGAACACATCAAGTCTCGTATTCACCCATCACTAGAATTGACAAAGCTAGGCTATTTCAGTAACTCGTGCTCTTTGTCACTGCATGGATTAAGTCTCTCTTTACATTGTCTAACGAGCACTGAATTAGCAGTAATTTAATGAGCCTCTATTGAATCGGCACTTAACCACTGTGTGATTGTTGCGCAGGTAAAGCACGAGCACCTCAACTTTCGGTATGAGGTGCTGGAAACGATTGGGTTCGGCGGTCAAGGCATAGTGGTCAAGTGTCTTGACCACAGGACAAATAGCCTGGTGGCGGTGAAAATCCTGGGCATTCCAGTGAGGTAAGACTCCACACTGGCCCATGCCACAATCAGGCTGATGTTATTAACGGAACTATAAGGGAAGGCAGGGTGGCATAGTGGTAACATTTGTGCGTCACAGCATGAATGGCCCGAGTGCCTTTCTGAGTTTATATCTCCCTATTTCGCATCGGTTTACTCCAGATTTTCCAGTTACCTCTCAAAGCTAAAAAACCCCCATACAATTTAAACAGGCTTAACTAAACATCCCAATGCTGAAAATTACTACTGAATTTAAAGTAACATAGGCCCCTACCCTGAAACTACTGCAGACTGTGTCTGTGAATCATAGCGCCTCTCTTTGCGATAGCCTTGTGCTTTGAGAGCCATCTTCATGGTCGCGACCCAATCTGTGACTATGAAAATTAATTGGCGGATTCATCTTAACATACAAATGATCTCCCAGCTTGGGAAATTGTAAGTGCCAGCTCACTGCTTGGCTGCCTTCCCACTTGTATGTGGATCCTCACGCATCTGAATAGGTCTCTGTCTTTGATAGTGAGCATGGTCTAATTCTACATTATTATTATCGATAATATAAAATTGTGGACTATGTCTTTGCAGCGCCTATGATGCCAATCTCCAGAGGAGGGAGATAGAGATCGGGAATCAAGTTCAGGCGTGGGACACCGACGACTCCAATATAATCAAGATGTTGGATTGGTTTGAGTTCAGAAAGCACTACACCATCGTCTTGGAACTGTTGAGGTACGTACCACGTGTCAGGTAGCATCGTTGCGTTGACGTGCTCTTGCGACAATGTGTCGTTTTAAGACTCAATTGGGACACATGTCGAGCTGGCAGCCATTGTCGTTTCTCTGCCAGCCTTGCTCACATTTACATAGCCATATCCCCTCAATCAGTTGGTAAGATAAAACGTGTATCGTTTCTAATAAATACCCAATGCGACTGTGCTTGGCCAATCACCCCAATGGCTGAATACTACCGACACATTAGTAAATTGGGATAATGCATAGCAGCAACATCGCCCCCTCTACTGTCAAAACTTGTCAGGACCCTCCTGAAAAAGAGGCGTGAGGATGTCCTGTGTAAAGCGTAATAATCTATTGTTATTATATGAATCAGAACTTCACCGAATGGCACCGACTTTGTATTGTTGCCTCTTTCACAGCGGAACCCTAGATGACCTGAATCGTCGCCGGAATGCCGAGCCCCTTCGGATGGAGGAGGTGAAAATATTCACCAAGGGGATCCTCAAGTGCCTGTCTCACCTCCAGGCGAAGAAAATTATTCACGGTGACCTCAAGCCTGTGAGTGGACACAGTGTTTGGCGGAACCTCACTGTAAACCTGGAGAAAGCCCCAGCCACATTGATCAAAGGGTTTTAATGTATTAGCTATGTTCATCTGTCTGGGATGGGTGGTGGGCGAGTCATGGTAACTCTGATAAAGATGATCGAATGTGAAGCAGACTTTGGGCAAAGTTGTGTTGCTATTACTGACTTGGCTGAGAAAGAAACAATTGGTGGACACAAACCAGGAGAATAAATAACTCCAGTAATTCCCTGATTTATGTCTTCCCCTTTTACATTGCTTGGACATTCGTCATTGCACCTTTTTGGAACGCATCCCCGACGTAACCTGGGGTATTACTCAATTTGCAAATATACAAATGAATTTTTGAATCAGAAGTTTATTTTCCAAATAAAGCCCATTGAGCTATTAAGCTATTTTTCTGGGCGACTCATCAGCCTCCATCCTGCTAAATAAATTATTTCCAAGACAAACGCGTGGTGGAAAACGTTACCGAATCCATGCGTGTACATGGTTTTTCCCAACTTGTTAGCATGGACTAGCAGCTTTTAGCTACTTTAGGGCCTCTTTTTACAAGCACTAATCGACTTTCATCTCATCTAACATTTAAAAGTGCACCCCCAGTGGCATCTGTTCGTAAACATATCGTGTCATTGCAACTAACCTTTATGACAGAGAGTCACCTAGTCTAACTCTCCGTTTCGTAGATATTTTGCAATTTGGTACATGATCACTGGACTGCTGGATGAATGCTGTTATATCCTCTGTGAATCCCTTCTTCTGTTCTTCATCTAGGAAAACATATTGGTCAAGGACCGCGTGGCAGGGACCATGAAGGTCACAGACTTTGGACACAGCTTCGTTGAGGGGTGTCAAAGTGAGTGCCCTCACCTGAGTGAGATTGCTAGTAGCGGTTACCGCACTGCGCTATGAACCTAGCGACCCGGCTTCCATTTCCGTTAACAACCATCTACCCCAGTGACGATTATCTGAACTGCTCCTGGGCCTGAGTGGCGACTTGCCGTCAACTGCCAAGTAGCCTCAAAGTGCACCTTGCCTGACACTGCCCTGTGTCGTATTTCACAAAACTGATCTCAACGCCGCTGGTAACAGTCATTGCCAAGTCCAACCGGCTCGACATCCTGCAATCCCACATGAGCACATCTCTACTGTGACATGGCCCAGCAGTGACACCACAGCCGCCACGACCACCGACTCAGTATCAAATGAATACCTGTGTAATGGGTTCCGGAGACACTTTGTAGATGCAACTTGTTTATTACAATACACCACTCCAACAGTCCTGATACACTGTTACAGCCTAGGGACACAGCCTACTTCTAGTGTGCCTGACATTGGCTACGCTCTCGGGTCCTCCGGCTATAATTACCTGAGGGGAAGTTACCTGAACCAACCCAGCCAAGGTGCCGGTATAGACTCTGGCTTCCTCGGACCTCGCCTTTACAATCGCGTAGAGCTGGGAGTCTCAGAGTCCCACCACTGGCCCGCAGAGCGTCCCGGCCCTTACAAGGACAAGCGGGGCGAGGGTGTCCAGGGTCCTAAGCTGGCTGGTCTTTGTACTTCGTCTGCGACTGGTCCCGATCGGCTGGGGAGGTCCCCTTTTATGCTCCTTTGCCCATCGAGGGGTGGCGTTGCGTGGGATCGTAGATCCCCCGCAGCCCCCCCGTTGGTGGCGCCAAGGGGATTAGCTGTCTGGGGTCCTGAGCCCCCAGCAGCCCCTCCCCTCTTGGGCTGGCACGGCAGCCCCTCCCCTGGCGGTACGGGGTACCCTTGCAGATGGACCTCGTCTACCACTGCCGGTAAGCGTTGCCCATCTATGGCACTACACCTGTAGCAAAGTGTAAACATCACCTTTGGAGAAAGGCGGTAGTGCGTGATGGTAGCCACCCATCCCGTGTACCATGCCGGCCTTCATAAGTACTCGCTAACACCACTTGTCCCAACAGTCTGTTAAAGGCTATACGGGGAATGTTTGCCTTTGTATGCCCCTGTGTCTGTGTGTGTGCGCACACGTATGTACATGTGACCGTGTGTGGGTAATGACGTGTCAGTTGATGCTTTTAAAGGTTAAATGGGGATCGTTGTCTTTGTGATTTTCAGCCGCTATGACCTTCGGTACCCTCATGTTTATGGCTCCGGAGGGGCACCTGGGCTACTCGTCCACCTGCTCAGCGGACATGTGGGCTCTGGGTTGCACAGTGGTGGAGATCGTAACCGGAAAAGCCATCTTCGACCCCATGAACTTTGACGACCAGTTGGTGTGCTGCATGGAGGTACTGCCCACACACACACTTCACTCGTGAATGATGATAGATTTTTGGTCACGTATTGATTTGGGCATATTTTTTACCTCCATTTCCTGACACAGCTAGACATAATAAATCGTCGTGCATGCACAAACGTAAACAGACTTCCTGTTTAGGTTCACCACCAGTAATTTGAAGAACAATTCTTGCAATCAAGTTTAGAAATTAATTAGGTTTTACTTGAAGCTACATCCAGCACACTTGCAGGACCATAACTCGTGCACACAATGGCCTACTCCTTTCAAATAACGTCATGGGATCATTACATCCACTGCAAATAAAGCAAACGGCACGTAGCAGTTTACGGTTTGTACACATCACAAGTAAAAACTGGGTGGCAAACGTGCTACTTCTGGGCCAAGGCATTACCACTGCCCTGCACCTGTCGGGGAACCGTGGGGAGTGGTAGCATAGTGGTTAGTGAACTGTGCTGCAAACCTCGTGACCTGAGTTTGATTCCCGCTTACAACCAAGAGTGTTGACAAATACCTGAACTGGACATAGGTCAACAGCGTTAAATAATCATGTGAGGTGGTGTGTCAAGTACCTATTGCTATGGGGCCCATCCTCTAGTGTGCCGCATTGGCCTTAATAGGTGCTTACCAAAAGCACTTGCCACAACAGTCAGTTACATTTATATGAGGCATCTTTGTTTTTTGCGTGAACCGTGCGTAGGTCCTGGGGCTGCCTCCGGACGACTTGGTGAAAGCCGCTCCTAGAGGAAACGAATACTTTGGTAAGTTGAAGGGACAAGCTGACTGGATTAAGTTTGAGGGGGTGCGCCAGAACTGTTATATTTTCGGGGGGCTATCTTTGCACATGGCTCGTAATAGATTCTCCGGAAAACCCACTTAATGATATGACCGTTTGTGTCGTTACGATCCTCCGACACCCGACATACACAAACAAATGAAAGTTGAATGTGTAAAGTGTTTCACGAGCCAACTGTTCTTCTTTTAACTTAACCACCCATAAATATTTCAACTTCGAATTTTACAGCCCACATTTGCAATTAGATGCAACTTTTCACTTGAAACTGCGTCAAGCATCATCAGGGCAGGATGCAAGAAGTCGGACTGAAATCCAGGAAGTTAGCCTTGAAATGCTTGGGTCCTACAGCAGAAAATGTGGCTCAGTCATTAAGCGGCCTGACCCAAATATCGATAATGAATCATGCATATGTTCCATTGTCATACCAAAACCTATGCCAGATGATGCCAAACATTCCATTTTATTTGTATGTTTTATTACAATAATTAATTATTATCATAATAACAGTACATTTGGTGTGCCATTATTTTAGCATGAGATGAGCTAGAATGAAGGTGCTGCTGTATTTCAGACGGTCTGCAGTAGTTTCACAGTAGTGGGCGATGTTCCATTATACTTCTAATGGAGTAATTTTCAGTTTCATTTTTCACATTGGCACGCAATGGCCGACAATTTCTAATGACGTCACGGGATCTGGAACGTCCACTGTGAAGCAAACAATGTGAATTTTGTTTTGGTTAATACACCCTACAAACTTCTATAACAAGCGGCAAAATGGCTACCGCTGGGCCATGGCATAGTGCTATGGCATCGCACTGTTGTGGCATCGCTGCCGGTGTGCAACGGCTATATAGGTTGTGTGACTGTTTCTCCTGTCTGTGCGTGCTACCTGTAGAATCCGACAAGCAGCCAAAGATGTTTGGCTGCATCCGAGTGCCAGGGAGTCGCCCGCTCTGCATGCTGCTCGCAAAATATGGCCCGGAGTTTGTGGACTTCATCAGCAGCTGCCTCCAGTAAGGGCCCCTCTCCCCCACGAGGATTCCCACATCAGTCACTCTGCTCTAAATGATGAGTGACCGATCACCTCCAGTAAATAGCTCCATCCCTCTCAAGCAGAATCAGAAGCCCTATCATTGCATACACTTACATGATCCATATTGTTAGAGAGACCTAGACTCTTATCGTCTTCGAAGCCAAAAGTCCACAATTGCTCATGTCCGCAACCACGTCCCTTGGCATTCCCTCTTGGCTAGACCGCAGTAGCGCACGGGAATGGATCAAATGTGATGTAAAGTAGTTTGCGTTGCCGTAGAATTTAGGCGAGCGCCTTGTGCAACGGATTAATGATTTCAAGGTGGGACAAGGATAATAGATAGAATTGGGGAATGCAGACCGTTGCTTTTATTATTTTATTGACGTTTGCTTACCTCAGAAAGCCTCACTGAGCCTCAAGACTCTTTTTCAGGAGGGTCCTGCCAAGTTTGCGTAGTGGGGGGCGATGATTTCTACATACATTCCAATCGAGTAACTTGAGGGGTGCCATGCTTCGATGTCACGGTGGTGTCAGATGTAACACTTCCGCTTTAGTTTTAAGGCATCGGTGGGCCCCACACTCCCCTATGGACGGCCCTGCTTACAAACGGTACGTTCTTTAGTTTAATTTTGACCGTGATGTCAGCACACAATGGCCTACTCTTGCAAATTACATGACAGGATCTTTAACATTCTCTATGAAGCAAACAGCGAGTATTTTTAGGGTTCACACACCTGCTGCATTAACCAGGTCGGCCACTGGATTTGCGCTGTGACCCTCTGCAACACAGGGCAAACAACGCGCTCATGCTGGGCCCCGTCACTGCTGGGCCATGTCAAAGTAGAGATGAGCTCATGTAGAGTTCATGAGGATGTGCAGCAGGTTGGGCTTGGTGATGAATGTTACCAACGGATTTGAGTTCAATTTCGATAAAAATGACACAGGGAAATGCCAGGCAAGGTGCACTTTTAGGCGAATTGGCAGTTGGATGAAAGTCGCCACTCAGCAACAAACGAGGGTGGAGGAGCAACGCTCACAACGAGCAGAGTACCGAGCGGCTAATACGCAGCAAATTTGCAGAGTGGGGAGCACAGGTGGTGCATCTGCCATTGATCACAGCAGCAAATGGTCAATGATGATGATTTTGGCGATCATCAACAAAAGTGGATGACTGCTACTACTGCTGACATTAGTTCTTGGACCCAATGGGATGAGACGAATGTAAACCCTCCAATCATCATAACTCATGGCGTGTGCCGCGTCTGTGTGTCTCAACAGATGGATCCCGGCTCTTCGGATGACACCGGAGCAGGCGCTGGCACATAAATGGCTGCAGGATATCGGCACGGGTGAACCCGGGCAACCCGAAGCAGCTGCAGTTAAAACCACGGCGGCCACCATCACCGCCATCGCCGCTGCCACCACTGTCACCACTTCAACCATCACAACCACCACTGCCGGCATCACCACCACATACACCACCCCCGCCACTGTCACCATCACCGCCACCATCACGATCGTCGCCACCGCTGACCTGGGACCGGTCTCGCTGTTCGACAGGGAGAGCGACGAAACCTCTGCAGCCGCTGTGGAACGGTAAGCTGCTCTGCGTGTGTGTCCTGTGTTTATATTATTACTTCTTATGACTTTCCTTAATTACCAAGGAAAGCCCTACTGTGTCTTAAGATGTTGTGAATTTTGCGAAGCAAGGTGAAAATGCAATGGGGATATTTCACACACGGATGATCGTGAGTTGTGACCTTGTAGAGTAATAACGAACGAACGATAGACGGGATATGAAATGGTGTCATGTCTGTCCCTTCACAGGTCAACTCCTGCGCAGCCCTCGCTCACCTCAGCCTCTGCGGAGAAGACGGAGATTGCGGAGGAGAGCATGGAGGAGATGACGGAGTTGGTGGAGGAGGAAGGGGAGGTTGAGGGGAAGGAGGAGGAAGGGGAGGTTGAGGGGAAGGAGGAGGAAGGGGAGGTTGAGGGGAAGGAGGAAGGGGAGGTTGAGGGGAAGGAGGAAGGGGAGGTTGAGGGGAAGGAGGAAGGGGAGGTTGAGGGGAAGGAGGAGGAAGGGGAGGTTGAGGGGAAGGAGGAAGGGGAGGTTGAGGGGAAGGAGGAGGAAGAGGAGAAGCTGGGGAAGACGGAGGAGAAGACGGAGATTGCGGAGGAGAGCATGGAGGAGAAGACGGAGTTGGTGGAGGAGGAAGGGGAGGTTGAGGGGAAGGAGGAAGGGGAGGTTGAGGGGAAGGAGGAGGAAGGGGAGGTTGAGGGGAAGGAGGAAGGGGAGGTTGAGGGGAAGGAGGAGGAAGGGGAGGTTGAGGTGAAGGAGGAAGGGGAGGTTGAGGGGAAGGAGGAGGAAGGGGAGGTTGAGGGGAAGGAGGAAGGGGAGGTTGAGGGGAAGGAGGAGGAAGAGGAGAAGCTGGGGAAGACGGAGGAGAAGACGGAGATTGCGGAGGAGAGCATGGAGGAGAAGACGGAGTTGGTGGAGGAGGAAGGGGAGGTTGAGGGGAAAGAGGAGGAAGGGGAGGTTGAGGGGAAGGAGGAAGGGGAGGTTGAGGGGAAGAAGGAGGAAGGGGAGGTTGAGGGGAAGGAGGAAGGGGAGGTTGAGGGGAAGGAGGAGGAAGAGGGGAAGCTGGGGAAGACGGAGGAGAAGACGGAGATTGCGGAGGAGAGCATGGAGGAGAAGACGGAGTTGGTGGAGGAGGAAGGGGAGGTTGAGGGGAAGGAGGAGGAAGAGGAGAAGCTGGGGAAGACGGAGGAGAAGACGGAGGCCAAGACGGAGCTGCTGGTGCAGGAGACGAGAGAGCAGCAGAAGCAAAAGCGGTCGCGACTCGCTCGCGTGGGACGAGCAATCTGCTCTTTCTTCCGCTGCCGGCTGCTTTGTGGTGGAGTGTCCACCGCAGAGTAGCCTTGACGACGCAAGGGGTGGTGATGATAGATGTGTATTAGTATCATCACCACCATTATCACTACATATACACACACGCTCCACCCTCTTCCCATCACAAGATATACATACACACAACACACACATACACACCGCATGCCCACATACACACCACACACCCACATACACACCGCATGCCCACATACACACCACACACCCACATACACACCACACACCCACATACACAACACACGTCCACATACACAGCACACACACTACACACACATGGGTTGCTAGGCCTTGCCATGGCTGGTCATGCGGGTTTCACAACCCAGCCAACCCAGCCTCGCCTGCCAGAGGAACTCACCAATGTTCAGAACTTTCAAGAATCTGTGAGTTCCTTGAACTGTAATCTGGCCTGGTTAATCCCAGGATGGATCACAGGCAGGACACCCTGAGCATTGCAAAATGGCGCAGACGATTCCTTGGAGCAGCCAGCGCCGAACCAGCAGTGGCACAATGCTCATCAGCGGACGCAAGCGATGGACCAGGGGACAATTGCAGCCAAGACACTACACCCCACACACACACACTATACATTATTATTGTTATTGTAATATACGTTGTAAAATTAACTTGTAAATATACATTAAATAATGTTGCCTAGTGTGCTTGTGCGGCCTGGGTTCAATGTGTCTTGGCTTATGTGAGGTGTCTCGGAGAAGACAGAGGTTATGGAGGAGAGAATGGAGGAGAAGACGAAGTTGGTGGAGCAGGAAGGGGAGGCTGACGGGAAGGAGGGTCATTGTACAGCTCTTGGAGATGCAATTGTATGAAGCTTGGTGAAAATGTACAATCTTGTATTATATACATTTATATAGTGCATTATTCCTAAACATCTTCTTGGTTCTTTCGGTAAAGTCACGTAGAAGGGAAGTAATAAAATAATAAAAATAAAACATAATAAAATAATTCTCACGACGTTTCGGCCACAACGCAAGCAGCCGTCCTCAGGTGAAGAATGAAACACCACCAAGCTTGGAGCGTAAATTTAAGCTGGGTTGGAGGGGGGGAGGTGGGAAGAAGAGCGCCTTGACAAAATAATTTGCATATCAAGAGGAATTTAGCATATGGAAAATGCGTAGGAGGTGGGCCGGGGGGTTTCAAATTCATATTATGCCCATGCATTATGCAGGATTAGCAGCATCAAAGCGAGGGGGAAGGGGGGTAGCATTAACAAAGTGTAGGGGTGTTAGAGAGAGAGCCGTT
This sequence comes from Lampetra fluviatilis, assembly GCF_964198595.1. Taxonomy (NCBI): domain Eukaryota; kingdom Metazoa; phylum Chordata; class Hyperoartia; order Petromyzontiformes; family Petromyzontidae; genus Lampetra; species Lampetra fluviatilis. Next base: position 2,433,075 of record NC_136332.1, on the reverse strand, counting down.
ATGCATGGCAGCTTATGGGAAACAAACACAGTGGGCGGGGCTACGTGAGTGCACGGGGGGGGGGTGCTCTCAACGACGTCCGCACCAGGCAGCCCGGGGCTCCACCCCTCAGCGGGGGTGGAGTATAAAGGGGGATGTGTCAGAGGGCTCGGGGCAGAATGTTAAAGCTAAACCAGTGAAGACCGAAGATCGTCTAGCTAGAGCCCTGGACTCCCCTGGGACGCCACCCTTGTCAGGGCCGCGCAGGACCGAGCCAGCGGCGTGGTCCCGAGAACCAGAGCTAGTGCTCTGGGACTCCGGGTACCGTAGCCCGACTTACCAGTGTCGGGCCAGACAGCCTCCCCTAGCCCGTTAGTGGAGGACTAGGAGGTAGGTCAGAGATAGCTAGCAGTGTATTCCCAGCTAGCCGGGTGAGGGGGCCGATACCCCCTCTAGTATTGTATGTCCACAGTTGTGACTACTTGTACGGAATAAATACGTGTGCCTTACCAACGGTGTCCAAGAGTCATCAACGGTACTTAATCTGGTGTCAGAACAACTACGAACATGGACACGTGCCGGACAGCTCGAGCCGGAGTACCGCAGGTGGATGACACCGCTGAAATTGTCGAGCCCGAGACGGCTCAACAAGACATCGTGCAGCCGGGGCCGGACGCATTCTTACCGGGGCATCAGGATGAAGAGGAGCCGCCATGAGAAGGGCTGAGGCTGGCTCACGCGAGGCTGGCGGAGCTGCTTTACGCCGCTGCCGCCACACTCGAACACATCACGCGGCTGGGGGCTGGTGGACCACCACGGGGCGAGGAGAACCGACGTCCGATGCGCCTTCCCGCCATCTCAACGGATTCAAACTTTGAATCTCCCGCCATCGCCGCAGCAGCTGCTCAGGGCGTGGCCGGCCTGAACCTCGGGTCCAACATCGCTCTCGCTGGGGCTGCCGCGTCACCGCCAGCGGAGGGAGCATCATCACGGCTGCGACAGGTGATACCATCTGCCGTTCGCGCCGAAGCGCAGCCGAGTTACGGGGACAGCAGCCTGCGAGCTTCCATGGCGACCGCTGCGCTGCACCAACGGCTGCCTCCGCTCAAAGAGTTTGTTGGCGCGGAGGGCGACTGGGGCGGCTTCCAGTGACGCTTCCTCGCCCACCAAGAAATGGCACGCTGGTCGGATGCTGAGGCTCTCTGCGCGCTGCCGGCGCTCCTCGACAGCGACGCACTCGCCGCCCTTACATCAGCGCCGAGGGAGATGCGCTCCACGCTATAGATGGCGCTGCAGTTGCTGGCCGGGATCTACGGATCTTCAGCGGAATGCAGGCAGCAGTTTTACGATCGCCAGCGGGGTGCAAAGGAGTCGCCCCTGGCGTACAGGACGAGTCTCCTGGCACTGGCGAAGACGGCCTTCCCTCGAATGGACGACGACGGCGTGGACGCCATGGTCACAGAAAAAATCCTCCTGCTGGCAGACGACCTGGACATCGCCGTCGTTGCACAGGAGGACACGGAGATGAGTTCCCTCCAGGCTGCGCGGCTGCTCCACGCCAACCTGCTGTCACAGCGTCGGAAAGCCAGCAGGGCAGCGGCCGGGCGTGCGGTGGCTGCAGCCACCCTCTCGGCGGAGGAGGTTTACGCCGTCGACCGTCGACGGCAGCAGGGGACGGGAGCACGGTCGGGCCGGGATGGGTCGAGCCGCTTCGACCGTCCGTCATCGCCGCCGGCGCTCCCGCGTTGCTTCAACTGCGGCGTCCGGGGCCATGTCGCCTCGGGGTGCCGCTCTCCTCGGCAGCGCGGGACGACGCCTCGACAGGACGCCGGCCCTCCTCCTCCTAAGCTCCATCAACATAATCCGGCGAGTCGCGGCACCCCTCATGTTTGGCCCAAGCACACACTCGTCACACACTCGCACACCGCAACGAACGGGGGGCCGACATTGCGCTGCGACGGCCCAACACGCACCACTATGGGGACTCAAATCGAACCCAGGCAGTGGTCCATGTTGGCCCATCGCGTTGTGGCCGCGTCGTCGGGGTCGTCGGCCGTGGTGGGACACATTGACGGGGTGGAGGTACGCATCCTGGTCGATACGGGGGCATCGGCGACCATCATTTCCGAACTCATTTACAATATTCTACCTGTCCAGAGCCGTCCTTTACTGCCGGTTAACGTCCCATTCTATGCTGCTAACGGGGGCTCTCTTGGCATCATTGGACAGATTCGAGCGCAAATTTGTATCGGGGATATCAAATTGTCGGGCCCGATTTTTGTTTCCTCCTCGCTGGCGGTTCCGTGCCTGCTGGGGACGGACTTCTTGGGCAAAATGCCGATTCGTATTTTAATAGACCAGGGATGCATTGAGCTCCCGTCGGGACGACGCATGGCGTTCCTGCCTTCCCCTACTGCGGCTCGGACGGCGTTCGTAACAGTACCAGCGTTCATCGTTAAAACAGTTCGTGTGCCGCTGGGAGCTCAAATGTTGGTGCCTCTAAAACTTCGTCGGCCCTTCGCTGAGGGCATTGGGGACCAGGGAATTCTGCTGGGACCATCTAGGGCCGGGGTTAGTGGACCTCATTTGATTCCGGCCCAGACCGTCGTAAGAGGGGACGGGGACCCTTTCATCGCGGTCCTCAATGTGGGGTCGCAGACAGTGGTAGTTCCTCAAGGGACGGTGCTTGCTCACGCGACGCCGGTGCCCTGCGAGGAACCTGTTGCGAATCACGTCGGCACTGCTCCCGGCCGCACCCACATTCGGACAGCGATGGAGGGTGGCTCGATGCGCTTTGTGCGGGATCGACGGACCTGTCAAATTCAGAGCGCCAACAGCTTAGAACGCTACTGCGGGAATTTTCCGACGTTTTCAGTCGGGACAAATACGATTTGGGTTGCACTCATCTGCTGCGTCACCATATTGACACGGGTGACAGCGCGCCAATACGCCAGAATCCGTTTCGGTTAAGTCCCGCCGAAAAGGACCATGTCAAATCGGCTATTGATGACATGTTAGCCGCCGACATCATTTCTCCTTCCACCAGCCCTTGGGGAGCGCCGATCGTCCTGGTTAAAAAGCAGGACGGCTCGTTGCGGTTTTGCGTTGATTTTCGGCGCCTTAACAAAATTTCGGTTGCCGACGCATACCCGCTCCCACGGATGGACGAATCGCTGGACGCCTTGGCGGGAGCGCGATTCTTCTCCACACTGGATTTACTTTCGGGATTCTGGCAGCTTCCTCTGGACGATGATTCAAAGCCTAAAACTGCTTTCCGTACACCGCACGGCCTGTTCCAATTCAACCGGTTGCCGATGGGCTTACACTCAGCGCCGGCAACTTTCCAGCGTTTGATGGAATTGGTTTTGGCTGGATTGCAATGGGAGTCGTGCCTGATTTATTTGGATGACGTTATCATCTTTAGTAAAACTTTTGACGAACATCTCCAGAGGTTGCGGGCGGTTTTCCTAAAGATGCGGGCTGCTAATTTGAAATTCAAACCCCAAAAATGTCATTTGTTACGCGATTCAGTGCGTTATTTGGGGCACATCGTGGGGCGCTCAGGTATTGCTACCGATCCCGCCAAAACGCAGTGTGTCAGCTCCTGGCCGACTCCCACCTCGGTGGGAGAGGTCAGGAGTTTCATTGGCTTCGCGTCGTATTACCGACGGTTCGTCGCTGATTTTGCGACGATTGCCAAACCCCTACACGCTTTAACATCAAAAGGGGTTCGGTTCCACTGGGGTCAGGAGGAGGAGGCTGCTTTCTGCTCCCTTCGGGACGCCCTGGTAAAAGCTCCTCCCTTGATTTACCCCCATTTTTCGGAACCATTTTTGCTCGACACCGATGCGAGCAACACGGGTATTGGGGGCGTGCTTTCCCAGGTGGTTGACGGCGTGGAACGGGTGGTTGCGTACGGCAGTCGGGTGTTGTCTCCAGCGGAGCAAAGATATTGTGTCACCCATAGGGAACTGTTGGCAATTGTCTATTTCATCCAACAGTATCGCCCATATCTGTACGGTCGGCATTTCACCGTCCGCACAGATCATGCGGCACTGCAGTACGCCCTGCAAGTTCAACAGCCATCGGGACAATTGTCCCGATGGTTGGAGATCCTCCAGGATTTTGATTTCGAAACCACCTACCGTAAGGGCGTTCGCCACACCAACGCGGACGCTCTGTCGCGCATGCCAACCACCTCCGAATGTGCATGCCTCCTGGGGTCGGGACGTTGCAAGCCTGGCGGCCGCCGCCGACGACGAAACATTGCTTCCAAATTCTATCGCACAACAGGGAAAAGATTCCCTGCTGGGTTTGCCTGTTAATGAATGGGGGCGCCTCCAGATGGAGGATACCTCCCTCCTCGCGTCGCGTCGTCGCGCCGGGGAGGCGGGGCGGGGGACGGGTGATGCCGACGCATGGGAAATGCATGCGGGGTTGCTGATGCATTGGGACGGGAAATCCCATCGACACCGGCTGGTGGTCCCTTCTGGGTTACGGGGTAGGGTGGTGTGGGCTGCTCATGAGCGCCTCCTCCACCTGGGTACCCAAAAGACCCTCGCCTTGCTCTAGCTTGATTTTTTTTGGCCAGGCATGACGAGGGATGTCGCAGATCTGTTGGCATCATGCCCTCGGTGTGCGCAGCGAAAACCACCAGCACGGGAGTCAAACCCGCCTTTGCAGTCTATCAGAGTCTCCAGAGTGAACGAACTTGTCGCGCTGGATATTCTGGGGCCATTTCCCGCCACCCCTAGGGGCAATAGATATTTGTTGACCGGGGTGGAATACTTTACGCGCTGGCCTATGGCCTGGCCCCTGGCCAACCAGTCGGCAGCAGCCATCGTGGAGGCCTTTGTCCAAGGTTACGTCATGGACAAAGGTGCTCCGGAGCGGCTGCTGACCGACCAGGGAAAAATTTTTTCCGGCAAACTCCTCCAACAGGTCTGTGAGCTCCTGGGAACGAAAAAAATTCGTACCTCTCCCTATCACCCGCAAACTGACGGGATGGTCGAGCGTCTGCATCGAACCATCACGTCTATGTTGTCGCAGCAGGTTTCGGACTCACAGACCGATTGGGACTTGCAAATTCAAGGGGTCCTGGCAGCATACAGATTGGCCCCCCATGCTGCGACGGAATTTTCACCCTTCTTCCTCATGTATGGCCGCGAACCTGACCCACCTGTTCGGGCACAGCTGCAGATCCCCGTGCCGCTGGGAACAACTAAATTGGCCGACCATGTTAAATTTAACCTTGCGAAATTGACTGAGGCACGGGATGCTGCCATGCTAAATTCCGACAGGCGTCAGAAAGCGAATGAGCGCCTCAGACTGGGTCGCGCGCACGTGCTACAGTGGAAGCCGGGGGACAGGGCATGGCTGCACTGTCCCCAGGTACCACTCGCGACCTCCTCAAAACTGATGCGGCCGTGGCGGGACCCCGTCGAGGTGGTCGAGGTTTTGCGGCCTCAGTGCGTTCGCATCAAATGGGGGAAGCGCCGGTGGTTTGTGCACCCCTCTAGGCTGAAACCCTTCGTTGCGGTGCGAGGCCCCACTCCACACACGCGTGGCCAAACATGTGGGGGGTCGGCCGACTCAAAGGGTCCGTCTCTGCTGCTCTCGCCTGACGTGTTGCCGGCTGTCCCGCCCCCAGGTGCACCAGGAATGACGGGCTCCCGCCCAACAACCCCTACGGGGGATGCCGAGGGTCTCGCGACATCAAGCGCAGACTCACTTCGAAATGGACAGCTGCCACCGGATGGTCCACCATCCGGGGTTGCCCCGTGTGACGGGCCTGCGGCAAGGACACGCGCAAGAATGCGCAGACTCTTGTGATGCACAAAAAGAAGAATTTTTTTTTTTCACGTGTATGGTTACTGTGCGCTGCGTCGGTGGTGTGCTCCTGGCACATTGTGTTGTGTTGTGTGTGTGTTGGGGGTTCCTTGCGATTTGTATATACGTTGCTTTTAGGGAATTCGTATTTATTCGGGGGAGGGGTGCGTCGGGTTGTTTTCCCTTCGGGGTTTTCTAGTTCTTGTTGTTGTTCTCTTTGCATTATGTTGAAAAATAGTGAGGCACACGCGCGGTCAGGGGGTAAATGCGCTTTTATTGTCGTTTTTTTTTGTATGTTGGCAGCCGGGACGGCTGCAAGCTATGCGGGGGGGGGGGGGGGGGGGTGATGTAGGGGTGTTAGAGAGAGAGCCGTTATGCATGGCAGCTTATGGGAAACAAACACAGTGGGCGGGGCTACGTGAGTGCACGGGGGGGGTGCTCTCAACGACGTCCGCACCAGGCAGCCCGGGGCCCCACCCCTCAGCGGGGGTGGAGTATAAAGGGGGATGTGTCAGAGGGCTCGGGGCAGAATGTTAAAGCTAAACCAGTGAAGACCGAAGATCGTCTAGCTAGAGCCCTGGACTCCCCTGGGACGCCGCCCTTGTCAGGGCCGCGCAGGACCGAGCCAGCGGCGTGGTCCCGAGAACCACAGCTAGTGCTCTGGGACTCCGGGTACCGTAGCCCGACTTACCAGTGTCGGGCCAGACAGCCTCCCCTAGCCCGTTAGTGGAGGACTAGGAGGTAGGTCAGAGATAGCTAGCAGTGTATTCCCAGCTAGCCGGGTGAGGGGGCCGATACCCCCTCTAGTATTGTATGTCCACAGTTGTGACTACTTGTACGGAATAAATACGTGTGCCTCACCAACGGTGTCCAAGAGTCATCAACGGTACTTCAAAAGGAAAGGCATGTTAATAGTATGTAGCTGCAGTTACTAAACAACCACGTAAAAAAAACTAAAGTATAAACTACATAAACAACTAAAGTATAAACTACATAGCATCATCAGTATACTTACTATACTCTACAATAAGCTGAGTTACTAACAGTAAGTAATACATTACAATTCTACGTCGTAAAAATTATATAATATGCTTCCATCTAAACTTTATTCTCTTACATCACACGAGTCTACACCGTACTATATACTACAATAGACAAACCCAACATTAAATTATATACTGTATTGCTATAAACCACCCTATACCTTATACATTTTAATATAACACTATGAATTATTCTACCCACCCTAATGTGTATCACACTGCTATATGTTTACTATACAATTACGATACTATATATTACTTTGTACATTGTATTAAGCATATAAATGTTATACTATTTGTTATTATACACTGTACCATTGACCGTCGTGTCAATGGGTGAGTCATGGGGGGAAACTTGGAGCGGAGCAAAGAATCTATTCCCTGCGGAGAATACAATGCCAGTGAGTGGAACGCGGTCTGAAAGTCACCGTAAACGTGAACACAATCAGTTAAGATCCGAAATGGTTTATTACGTCCTTCCAATGATTGCTAAGCCAGAATCCATCTTCTCGGTTGAAATTGTCTCTGTGTTTGTATATGTGGATCGCCTCATGAACGAATCTCTCATGATAGCCAGATGGCTTGCAGAGAACCTCTGTCTTGGAGAAGTCAATGTCATGTGAGCCCACTGAGTTGTAACAGTGATCTGCCACGGCTGAGGTGTTTGTCCTACCGTGTTTCAGGTCTGCTTTATGTTCACGGATGCGGTCCGAGACATGTCGTTTGGTTTCTCCAATGTAACTGCTACCACAGAGGCAACTTAGTTTGTAGACGCCAGGGTACTGTATGTCTGGAACCACATCTTTTACAGATGGGACCAGATCACGGATTTTATGTACTGTGTTGAATCGGACCTGGATCTTGTGTTTAATCAGGATTTTGGAGATCTTTTTTGTGACCCCAGGAATGTAGGGTAAGGTGATGGTCTTGAAAGGCTCCTCAACAGGATCCTTCTTGATGGTTGGAGTGATGGCTTTGCGGATTGTGTAATCGGAGTAACCATTAGCCTTTAGAGCTTGGCGTACGTGTTTGAGTTCACTGGCAATGTGTTCCTGGTCGGAAATGCATTGGGCTCTATGGTATAGAGTCTTGATGAGGGAATTCTTCTGGGATGGATGGTGGTGGGAATCCGGTTTTATGTAAGCATCCGTATGGGTGGCTTTCCTGTAGACAGAGTGGCTCATTGAACCATCAGGTCTCCTATTAATTAGGACATCCAAAAAGGGTAGCTTGCCATCTTTTTCGACTTCCATGGTGAATCTGATGGCTGGGTGTATGGAATTGATGTGATCAAGAAATTGGTCTAGAGCAGACCGGGCATGTGGCCAGATGACAAAATTGTCGTCTACGTACCTCTTCTATAAGGTCGGGCGTAGAGTGGCAGTCTGGATGGCGTCAATCTCAAATTTCTCCATGAAGATGTTGGCTACAACCGGAGATAGGGGGGAGCCCATTGGGGTGCCATCAGTTTGCTTGTAGAAAGTTCCATTCCAGGTGAAGTATGTATTGGTTAAGCAGTGTCTCACCAGGGGGGGTACCCCAACATTCAGTCCTTGATGAACCAAGTCTTCAATGATTGCGATGGTGTCAGGTACAGGAACTTTGGTGAATAAGGAAACCACATCAAAACTGACAAGCAGGTCGTCTGGGGACAGGGCAATTCCCTTGATTGTCGATACCAGGTCAGTAGAGTTTAGTACCGCAGAGGTGGTTTTTACAGTGAAAGGGGGATTTCAGACAAAAAACGAGCCAATTTATAGGTGGGGGAGTTGATAGTAGAGACAATGGGACGAAGAGGTGTATCTTCTTTATGTATCTTTGGCAAGCCGTATAATCTTGGTGGCCTGGCTGCAGAAGGTTTCAACGAGAACTGTTTGGTCTGATCAATTAATGCGGTTGAATCAGAAATGATTTGCTTGGTTTTAGAGACGAGGCTGTTGGTGGGATCTCTTTTTATTTTTGTATAGCTGCCATCGTTGAGTAGTTCTTGGATTTTGTTGTTGTATTCTGTTTACAACAACAAAATCCAAGAACTACTCAACGATGGCAGCTACACAAAAATAAAAAGAGACCCCACCAACAGCCTCGTCTCTAAAACCAAGCAAATCATTTCTGATTCAACCGCATTAATTGATCAGACCAAACAGTTCTCGTTGAAACCTTCTGCAGCCAGGCCACCAAGATTATACGGCTTGCCAAAGATACATAAAGAAGATACACCTCTTCGTCCCATTGTCTCTACTATCAACTCCCCCACCTATAAATTGGCTCGTTTTTTGTCTGAAATCCTACGGCCTTTCACTGGAAAAAACACCTCTGCGGTACTAAACTCTACTGACCTGGTATCGACAATCAAGGGGATTGCCCTGTCCCCAGACGACCTGCTTGTCAGTTTTGATGTGGTTTCCTTATTCACCAAAGTTCCTGTACCTGACACCATCGCAATCATTGAAGACTTGGTTCATCAAGGACTGAATGCTGGGGTACCCCCCCTGGTGAGACACTGCTTAACCAATACATACTTCACCTGGAATGGAACTTTCTACAAGCAAACTGAGGGCACCCCAATGAGCTCCCCCCTATCTCCGGTTGTAGCCAACATCTTCATGGAGAAATTTGAGATTGACGCCATCCAGACTGCCACGCTACGCCCGACCTTATAGAAGAGGTACGTAGATGACACTTTTGTCATCTGGCCACATGGCCGGCCTGCTCTAGACCAATTTCTCGATCACATCAATTCCATACACCCAGCCATCAGATTCACCATGGAAGTCGAAAAAGATGGCAAGCTACCCTTTTTGGATGTCCTAATTAATAGGAGACCTGATGGTTCAATGAGCCACTCTGTCTACAGGAAAGCCAGCCATACGGATGCTTACCTAAAACCGGATTCCCACCACCATCCATCCCAGAAGAATTCCCTCATCAAGACTCTATACCATAGAGCCCAATGCATCTCCGACCAGGAACACATTGCCAGTGAACTCAAACACGTACGCCAAGCTCTTAAGGCTAATGGTTACTCCGACTACACAATCCGCAAAGCCATCACTCCAACCATCAAGAAGGATCCTGTTGAGGAGCCTTTCAAGACCATCACCTTACCCTACATTGCTGGGGTCACAAAAAAGATCTCCAAAATCCTGATTAAACACAAGATCCAGGTCCGATTCAACATAGTACATAAAATCCGTGATCTGGTCCCGTCTGTAAAAGATGTGGTTCCAGACATACAGTACCCTGGCGTCTACAAACTAAGTTGCCTCTGTGGTAGCAGTTACATTGGAGAAACCAAACGACATGTCTCGGACCGCATCCGTGAACATAAAGCAGACCTGAAACACGGTAGGACAAACACCTCAGCCGTGGCAGATCACTGTTACAACTCAGTGGGCTCACATGACATTGACTTCTCCAAGACAGAGGTTCTCTGCAAGCCATCTGGCTATCATGAGAGATTCGTTCATGAGGCGATCCACATATACAAACACAGAGACAATTTCAACCGAGAAGATGGATTCTGGCTTAGCAATCATTGGAAGGACGTAATAAACCATTTCGGATCTTAACTGATTGTGTTCACGTTTACGGTGACATTCAGACCGCGTTCCACTCACTAGCATTGTATTCTCCGCAGGGAATAGATTCTTTGCTCCACTGCAAGTTTCCCCCCACGACTCACCCATTGACACGACGGTCAATGGTGCAGTGTATAATAACAAATAGTATAACATTTATATGCTTAATACAATGTACAAAGTAATATATAGTATCGTAATTGTATAGTAAACATATAGCAGTGTGATACACATTAGGGTGGGTAGAATAATTCATAGTGTTATATTAAAATGTATAAGGTATAGGGTGGTTTATAGCAATACAGTATATAATTTAATGTTGGGTTTGTCTATTGTAGTATATAGTACGGTGTAGACTCGTGTGATGTAAGAGAATAAAGTTTAGATGGAAGCATATTATATAATTTTTACGACGTAGAATTGTAATGTATTACTTACTGTTAGTAACTCAGCTTATTGTAGAGTATAGTAAGTATACTGATGATGCTATGTAGTTTATACTTTAGTTGTTTATGTAGTTTATACTTTAGTTTTTTTACGTGGTTGTTTAGTAACTGCAGCTACATACTATTAACATTCCTTTCCTTTGTTAATGCTACCCCCCTTCCCCCTCTCTTTGATGCTGCTAATCCTGCATAATGCACGGGCATACTATTAATTTGAAACCCCCCTGCCCACCTCCTACGCATTTTCCATATGCTAAATTCCTCTTGATATGCAAATTATTTTGTCAAGGCGCTCTTCTTCCCACCTCCCCCCCTCCAACCCAGCTTAAATATACGCTCCAAGCTTGGTGGTGTTTCATTCTTCACCTGAGGACGGCTGCTTGCGTTGTGGCCGAAACGTCGTGAGAATTATTATATTATGTTTTATTTTTATTATTTTATTACTTCCCTTCTACGTGACTTTACCGAACGAACCAAGAAGATGAATCCCTGCAGTCACGAAAGCTTTAAATCGAAATATTCCTAAACAATTGATGGCTATTATAAATTGTGCTTACGATGATAGTGGTTTAGATAAATAGCGGGGTTATTACATTTTGTGGTGTAGTAATTGTGACAAGAACAAGCCGGAGCGGTTTAGGAGGGGTAGTGAGAGGTGTAAGGGTAGTGATAGGGGTTGGGGTCGTGATAGGGGTTGGGGTGGTGATAGGGTTTGGGGTAGTGATAGAGGTTGGGGTAGTGATAGGGTTTGGGGTAGTGATAGAGGTTGGGTTAGTGATAGGGGTAAGGGTGGTGATAGGAGTTGGGGTTGGGGTAGTGAGAGAGGTTGGGGTAGTGATATGGATTGGGGTAGGCCTGGTCGTAGCTGGTGCGCGGGAGTAGCAGCCGTATAATGGGCTCGGGAGAACTATGACAGTTTAACACGAATGTACTCTCGTGTTAAATATGAACTAAGACTCCCACCCTCACGCAAACTGCTCCCACTCACACGTAGACTCCCATCACTCTGCAAAGCCACACCATTGTTCACGACCACCACGCGCAACCATCACGATTCTACATGCAAACTGCATGAGGATGACAACTGCACGGCATTCACCACCATAATGGGGCTTTATGGATACACCAGGGTGCCTCAGGGGCTTCACGGGTATAGCAGGTTGCCCCAGGGGTTTTACATGTGTTGTGATGAACTCAGAGACACTAGGAGAAGGAGGAACTATTTATTATCAGCCTTCACAGGTTTCAAGACGTAACTACAGCTCCCAGTCAGGACAGCTGGCAGACTGCCTGACTGACGACGCCGAGAAGGTGAAGACGTTGACAACGAAGACTCCAGCAGCACGACGGGATTCTACTCCAGGCAACAGCCTTTTATCCTTCAGCGTGGCCTCGCTCCGCCACAGCCACGCCCCCCTTCTAGAACCTACTAGCGGGTTCCCAGGCTCACCTCACGTGCCCCCTCTGTAACCTTTCCCCTACATCCCTCTCTCTGAATTATCACGTGACCTGCTGATAGACAGGGCTGCTGCAACTGCATATCCCCTTCTCTGCCAGCAACCCACGCTATGCTAAGTAGTGACCCATTCCATGTCACTACACATGTATACAAAGTTCCCTCAGGGGCTTGACGAATACACCAGGTTGCCCCAGGGGCTTTACAAGTACATCAGGTTGCCTCAAGGGCTTTACAAGTACAGCAGATTGCCTAAGGGGCTTTACAAGTACACGAGGTTGCCCCAGGGGCTTTACAAGTACACCAGATTGCCTCAGGGGCTTTACAAGTACATCAGGTTGCCTCAGGGGCTTTACGAGTACATGAGGTTGCCCCAGGGGCTTCACAAGTACACGAGGTTGCCCCAGGGGCTTTACGAGTACATGAGGTTGCCTCAGGGGCTTTACAAGTGAAATGAGTGGCTCCGACACGGTAGAAATTCAAGTTGTTCATTAAATTCTTCGATACAGCTTCGGGTTCTCTCTCTCTCTCTCACTGCGGATGATGGCCACCTTGGTGGCTGCGCTGCCCCGCGCCATGTGGCGCCCACCCGCTCACTAACACGCCGCTGGCTGACGGCGCGCTGGGAGCGGCTGAGCGGCTGAAGGTCGAGCCGCCACGTGGCAGGTGAAGGTGGCGTGGCAGCAGCGAAGGGGAGCTCCTCTTGATCTTAACACACCGACCCCGTACGCTGCTGCGCCCCTGGCTTATATCCACCTCCCGGTGACTAAGCCCCGCTTCCGGCCACGCCTCTCTTAGAACATTCGGGAGCGTTCCAGAGGCTTCCCTGGAGGATTCGCCCCCTGACCTTTACCCCAGATATAATCTCTACTCTAGATGAGCCGTAGCTGTATAACCAATGTAAGCCCCGCAATATTACAGGAGATGGTGCTCACATTACACAAGCACACCGGGTTGCCTCAGGTGCTTTACGAATATACCAGGTTGCCTTAGGGGCTTTACAAGCACAGTAGGTGGCATCAGGGGCCCGGCCTCATTCATCATAATGATGTTGGGTATTTTTTGGTTGACCGCACTTTTCTCGGTCTCGCTGTGCACTGCGTTGCACCACTATACGAGTAGTTAACCTCGCATTCAATACACTTTCAGAGCCAGGGTAAACATCTGACTCTGACGTATTTAATTAACTGAACGATGTAAAATAGATGGAAAAACACAGCACAAAATACAGCATGTTAATACTTGCAATATCGATACAATGAATGAACACAAGGAGCATCATAACATTGTCTTAGATAACATGAAACTCAACAATAGGTCCTGGATGGACCAGGCACCTACATTAGTACTGCATAGTTATACAAGAGAATAAGCTACTGTGTTAAAAAATGTCACTTTGTGTAATCACTATACTGCAGCCTAGATGTGTAGGACTCGTACTCTCGTTGTCTTTCTTGTCTCGTTTATTCACACATAGAGTTCACACCTCATCCTCGCCATCGCTCCGTGTCTCTCCATTCGCTCCGATGCACAACCCGCCATTAACCACACACCTTGGGAGCGACTTCGCTCGCTCCCAAGGTCCGTTACTCTGCTGCTACCCTACTCTGTACTCACTCCATCAACTGCTACCACTGCTACCGTACACTGTGTTCTCTCTATCCACTGCTACCGTACACTGTATTCTCTCTATCCTTATCGTATCTATTCCTGCTCACTGCTGCTTCGTCTCTGTCCCGGGCACCAACTACTCCAGCTCCAATACCAACCAAGACTCCTGTCTCTCCGTTACGCTGTGCCCTTTATCCCCGCACCAATCAGTCCCAATCAATTATCTCATCCCGCTCTTTGCTACTCGCCCCCAGGCCACCAGCCTCACGTGACCATGTTATTGCCGCCAGGCCGGCGCCGGTCATTAGCCACTCACCCTCCTGACCAATCACCGGCCTGCGTCCTCAGTCACCCCAGCACCTGTCGCGTCTCTTAACGACCCCCCCCTTAATTCCACGACAACAACAACCGTGTCCTCAGATGCTCCCACTGTACTCTGCTCGCTTGCCCAGCAACAGAACGCGTGGCGCGTGATATTTCAAGTCCTACATTACCCCCCCCCCCCTGTTGAAAAAGTTAGCCGTCCCGGCTAAACACAACGCATCACGCGGAAACACAGCATACAAGGAAAACACAATATACAACAGAATGTACACAATCCCCAACTTCCCGCAGCCGGTCCATCACCCCGGCTCGACTGAACAGGGGGCAGGGCATCTCTGTCCGTGGGTGCGGGGCAGCGTCCTGCCCGAAACGTGCGCCCATCTTCGTTACACCGGCCATTCCCCGATGAGACCCCAACGTGGCCTCGTGTGTCCCGGGGTGTCCCCTGACTCAAAAATGGCGATCCTGCAGACACACGGGGGGTAGACTGCTGAGGTGCGTCCTTCCATCGCCGCACAGTACACTCGTCGGACACATCCAATACAGGCCGTTCCGGGATGGGAGATGACGCATCATAAGGCACCACATATCTCTTCAAGCGCGACGGGTGAATGTGCCATAACCAAAAATTGCCGCCCGTACAAGTATGGTCGATACAGCTGCACAAAGTGTACAATCGCCAACAATTCCCTGCGTGTTACACAATATCTTTGCTCTGCCGGGGACAGTACACGGCTGCCATACGCGACGAGCTTTTCAACTCCGTCAATCGTTTGCGACAATACAGTGCCGATGCCCGTATCACTGGCATCAGTGTCCAAAATAAACATTTCCGCAAAATTTGGATATCCGAGCGGCGGTGCGTCCGCCAAAGCGTCCCGGAGCGTTTCAAACGAACACTGTTCCTCGTCACCCCACATAAACTTCTTACCCTTAGCAGTCAGCATGTGCAGCGGCCTTGCAATTGTGGCAAAGTTTTTAACAAATCGACGGTAGTATGACGCAAATCCCACAAAGCTATGTACTTCCGACACTGTCTTAGGCACTGGCCATGCACGTACACAACTGGTTTTCTCCGGGTCTGTGGCGACCCCCGTTTCACTGACCACATGCCCCAAGTATTTAACAGACGTTCTCAACAAATGGCATTTTTGGGGTTTAAATTTCAAATTGGCGTCCCGTACCCTGCCAAACACAGCCCGTAGCCGTTGCAAATGTCCCTCAAAATCCTTACTGAACAAGATGACGTCGTCAAGGTATATCAAACATGACTCCCACTGTAATCCAGACAAAACAAGTTCCATCAATCTTTGAAAGGTGGCTGGCGCGGAGTGCAGCCCCATCAGTAGCACATTAAATTGGAACAACCCTTGCGGCGTGCGGAAGGCCGTCTTCGGTTTAGATTCCTCGTCCAAAGGCAATTGCCAAAAGCCAGACAAGAGATCCAAAGTGGAAAAAAACTTTGCACCGAACAATGCGTCCAATGAGTCATCAATGCGCGGGAGCGGGTATGCATCCGCCACTGAAACCTTATTCAATTTGCGGTAATCCACACAAAATCGTAGAGACCCATCTCGTTTTTTAACCAATACGATCGGAGCTCCCCATGGGCTTGAAGAAGGGGAGACGATATTCTGTTGCAACATCTCGTCAACCGTTTTCTGAATGCAATCCTTCTCCAGCGGGCTCACACGGTGAGGATTCAATCGAATTGGGGGCGCATCTCTAATATCAATGTGATGTCGCAATAAGGTCGTGCGACCGACATCAAACTTCCCTGAGCTAAAAACGTCCCTGAATTTCCAAAGCAACTCCTTTAACCGCGTCCGCTGCTCGGGTGTCAAATCGTCGTTGCATTCATACAAATCGTGAAACTAGCTCGGTACCTCCTCCTCCCGTGGCAGCGTGTCACCACCCCCAGTTGCCAAACACGCATCTCCTTCCGAACCCCGCGTGACCGACGCATGCCCCAACGTAGTCCCCTCTTGAATAACGACCGGCTCGTGCCCCGTGTTCACAATCTGAATGAACGGTTCGGCCGTCGCCGGCACCATCGTAAAAGCACCCACCAAAGAGGGCATTCGTGCTACGGCATTTGAGGGCGACAACAGAATGCCTTCCTTCAAGTTACCCACTGACAGCCCTTTTTTCAACCTTAACGGCACAAGCATCTGCGTCGCAGGCGGAACGCGCACTGTGCGGCTAACCACCGCCTGAACCACAGCGTTGATACGAGCAAATTTAGACGGAGTTCCCAGAAATTTTAGGCACTTCCCAGATGGCAATTCCAATCGTCCCTTCTCAATCGAAATCTTCATTGGCATCTTTTGCTAAAAATCCTTGCCTAACAAGCAAGGTACAGCCAAAACAGACGAAACCAAAATGTATCCAGTTACGCACACCTCCCCGACTTGTATCGTTGCAAGTACTCGACCCAAAATTCCCAAACTGCCCCCATTTGCCGCTATACACGGCCCATCCACAGGTTCCAAAACATGGGGCGAGGTTGGTAATAATCGGAAAGTTTGCAAGGAAATAAGTGTCGCCGAAGCCCCCGTATCGACAATGACTCGAACCTGAACCCCTTGAAGAAGCGCCATCACATCCGATGAACCCGGAACGGCTCCCAAAACACGATGAGCCAACGCACCCCATACAGCATTCCCCTGTGCATCATACGAAGGGGGATCAACAGTGTGTGGTGTCACGGATGGGTGAGGTGTAGGATACGGCCGTGTATTGCATGTGTCGCGACTCGCCTGATAATCCTGTGCTGGGTAGAATTCCGGGTTGTAGGCTCCTGATGATCACGGGAAGACGCCTCTCCGTCTCCAGCAGTCCCGTGCGAAGTGTCCTCGACGCCCGCTACTCGTAGCACGTCAGCGGACCGCCACATCCGCCCGTCCCCGAGCGGCGGGGTGGGCCCAACGGCGGTCGTGCGGCCGCTGCCGTCAGCGACGTCGGCTCCCACTCCGGTAGGCCTCCATCCGCCCCGACGCCCACCACCAGGGGCTGTGGTAGCACCGCCGATGGCTCGTCGCGAAGATCCAGGTTGACCTGGATGTTCCTGGCAATCTGCAAAGATGACCCGTCGTCGTCGCTGTCGCTGGGAAGTGAGAGGACGACTCGTAGCTCCTTCACCATCTGCAACAGCTTCTCCTGGGCTAAGGAATCAAGGGCAGCCTCATCCATTGCCGGGTAAGCCGCTTGGCCGAGGGTCAATAGCGCACTGCGATACGCGAGGGGAGATTCTCCCCCCGCCCGTCGCCTCAACTGAAACTTGCGCTTGGCGACCGATCGAGGTTCATAAATGCCCTGCATCGCCGTGAATATCCCTGACAACGACAAGCAAACCCCCGAGGGAGGCCGTAGAACGTCGCCAGCACGTCGTCGTCCAAGGCCGTCGGCAGGGCCCGTAGCGCGTCAGCTTCCGTCCACCCGAGCGACTCATATGCTGCCCGAAATCGTTGTGTAAACGCCGTCCAGTCGCCGACTGTAACCTCGAAGCGTTCCACGTGCAGTCGGCGTGGCGTGCTCGAAGGCAGCAATTCCGGCTCCTCCACAGCGTCCAGCTGTGCACCTGGCGCATTGGGAGATCCAGCTGTGCTGCCGGCCCCTGCAGATGTAACGAGGTCGTGCGGCCGCACGACCTATCCCGTCGGCGCCTCCCGTACCGTCTGCATAAATCGTTCAAATTCTTGCGTGAGCGCCGCCATCCTGACCTCCCACGCCACCAGCATAGCTCTCCATACGTGAGGCGGGCTCGGCTCATCCTCGTCATTCGGGTCGCCCTCGTCACACAGCGGCGCCCCATCAGTTGCGTCCCCCGGGGAAGCGGGAGCCTCCACTCCCGATGGAGGTATCACGTCCGCATCGTTGCTGTCGGCGTAGTTCTTTCAATCACTTCTAACACCAGTTGTAGGACTCGTACTCTCGTTGTCTTTCTTGTCTCGTTTATTCACGCATAGAGTTCACACCTCCTCCTCGCCATCGCTCCATGTCTCTCCGTTCGCTCCGATGCACAACCCGCCATTAACCACACTCCAGCTCTCCCCGTTCGCTTGCTCCGCTCCGCGACTTCGCTCGCTCACTCTCCTTCTCTCCCAAGGTCCGTTACTCTGCTGCTACCCTACTCTGTACTCACTCCATCCACTGCTACCACTGCTACCGTACACTGTGTTCTCTCTATCCACTGCTACCGTACACTGTATTCTCTCTATCCTTATCGTATCTATTCCTGCTTACTGCTGCTCCGTCTCTGTCCCGGGCACCAACCACTCCAGCTCCAATACCAACCAAGACTCCTGTCTCTCCGTTACGGTGTGCCCTTTATCCCCGCACCAATCAGTCCCAATCAATTATCTCATCCCCCACTTTGCTACTCGCCCCCAGGCCCCCAGCCTCACGTGACCATGTTATTGCCGCCAGGCCGGCGCCGGTCATTAGCCACTCACCCTCCTGACCAATCACCGGCCTGCGTCCTCAGTCACCCCTAACACCTGTCGCGTCTCTTAACGACCCCCCCCTTAATGCCAAGACAACAACCACCGTGTCCTCAGATGTTCCCACATTACTCTGCTCGCTTGCCCAGCAACAGAATGCTTGGCGCGTGATATTTCAAGTCCTACAGATGTACAGCGCTGCATATAACACTGAACTGTGGATGAGATACTTCTTCAGCCTTGCCCTCAAGATCGCATTAAAGTTACATGGGTACAAATCTGACTCGATTTATTCATTTACAAGGAACATTCACAATAATGCAAGTGGCAGGCTTCATCGTTAACTAGACCTCATATTTATCATAACAATTTAACAGCATTATAAAGGCTTTTACAGCATTATAACGGCAATCCTAACATTATAACATCATTTCTAATATTATAAGAACATAAACGAACTTACAAACGCACCTGTCTTCACTAAGACGCGATTTTTACCTACATGTTGTACTCTGTGTAATGGCTGACACCCTGCCTCATGGCTTAGAGAATCTTAAATCGTCACTTCCTGGTCCCGTGACCAAACTCAAAACCATATCAGGAAATTCCTGTGTACACACACCCCATACCTTCCGTGAGGCAGAACATCACCTTCTTTAGTTTATTGTGCTGCTTGGATGATCTGTTGGGTGTTCACGCTCACAGAGGAAGATGCTTTGAGGAGGCTGGGTGAGAGCCGTTTGGACATTCCGGGAGAATAACCTCCTCAAACTTTGCACGAAGGTAGTCACACGCCGCGGAAAACGGTCAAGTCTCTCCGCCGCGTCATCGACAAAGGGTGGCGGTGACTCGGTGGATGCGGGCGAGGTGGAAATGACCGCCAAATGACCGGCCAAGTCAAAATAGGAGTCACCGACCTGCTGCGGTGAAGTCCGAAGCGTTCAACCCGCGACATCCTGGCGGTATCGCGCGGCATCTCTTCTCAGCCTCCTTGAATTTTTGTTTAAAAAACGTTTTTGGCGTTCGACTTTTAGGCGCATCAACGTCGTTGTTGTTTTTTTAAAACTTGTTCACCTTCTGGCAAATGTGAAAGAAAACGATTAGGGACAAGATGGGTGCACTCCATCGGTCCACAGGTTGAAATTGTTCCTCGGTATACTCTCTTACACTGCGTGTAAGACCCCCATGTAGATTCCTTCCAACCCACGTAGATTCCTCTTACCCCCACGTAGACTCCTCCCACCCCACGTAGACTCCCATCCCCATGTAGACTCCTCCCACCCCCAAGGAGATTCCTCCCACCCCCACAGAGACTCCCCCCGCCACTCTTCAAGGCCGCACAGTTGTTAACGACCACCACAAACAACCATCACGATACGCATGCAAACTGCGTGAGGATGACAACTGCATGGCATTCACCACCATAATAGGGCTTTATGGGTACACCAGGTTGCCTCAGGGGCTTTACAGGTACATCAGGTTGTCTCAGGGGCTTTACGAATACACCAGGTTCCCTCTGGGAGTTTACGGATACACCAGGTTGCCTCAGGGGTTTTACGCATACACCAGGTGGCCTCAGGGGCTTTGCGAGTAAACCAGGTTTCCTCAAGGGCTTTACAAGTACACCAGGTTGCCTCACGGGCTTTGCAAGTAAACCAGGTTTCCTCACGGGCTTTACAAGTACACCAGGTTGCCTCAGGTGCTTTACGAATATATCAGGTTGCAGTGGCGGCTCCTGCAAAATCTCTCAGGGGGGGCAAATGTTGGGATGATTGATAAGGATAAGGTCCACCCATGCAATGGATAAATTAACAGCTTAAGCATGTAAAGGCAACTTCACTACTTTAATATTAATGAAAAATAAAGTGACTCTTACAATACATCTCCTTGTTTATTTCTATACTCACTATTATTACACTGCTTACATCACATTACTCGCTTAATACACTGCTTACTTATACTGAAATTTTGCTCTTCTCTCTTTCAAAGTAGCAAAGTGATCAATTACTCTCTCATTGAAAGCAGGCATGTTCCTGACTAGTTCCCTCTCCATGGAAAGCATAGCCAGTGCATTCAGACGTTCCTGTCCCATTACATTTCTCAGGAATATCTTGATTCTCTTTAAAGTTGAGAAACACCTCTCAGCTTCAGCAGTTGTCATGGAAGTGGTTATGAGGATGTTCAACAGAGCAACAGTCTCTGAAAAAGTATCCTGGAGGTTGTACTTCAGCAAAACCTGGTACAGCGCCAGTGCACCACAGCAGCCCTTGAATTCTGGACTCTCATAAATGAGAGACAGTTCAGTCTTCAGCTTCGCCTTATTTAACATAGGGTATGCCCTGACAGTGATGTTCAGAGCCTCAACAGGGAATGTATGGCCATGCTGTTGAAACATCTCTCCTTGTAGCAGCGTGGCACTTACAAGGTGGTCGGTAAAGGAGAACCTTTCTTTGGTGTGGACCAAGATTGTGTCGCAGACTGGACTAAATAAATACATTTATTTTAGTTATAAAATAAATTATTTATTATAATATAAATATGGAGATACAAGGTTTCCATCCCGACAGCAACAATGTATCAGGTAGAATCCATATTTTATATCTCCATATTTTTTCAAAAATTAATGCTATTGGTCCCCCTTTACATCTGTCAATGTGTTTTACAAATATTTAACCAATGAAAAGCATTAAAAGAGCTTGGAAATTATTTTGGGGAAAAAACTGGTTTTCTTTTGTTTCCTGAAAATTAACAGTTTTGGACATACAAAGCTTCAGTCCGACAGCGATGATTTGTGTGTGGGTGTGTTATTACGTTAATTAACATTTTACCAAAATTCAAGCTCAAATGGAGTTTGACAAGGGTTTTTGACCAGTAAATGTATTTTCAATCCACTCAGATAGTTTATTTTATTAAAGATTCCACTAGGTGGCGACAAATAATATTGTTGACTGAATCGTTGACGTGTAGGATAAAGATTGTGTTGGTGTTCGAATGGAATATACAAATTTCAAAGTACAATGCTAGGAGTAAAAAAGACTGCTACCATCCTTTCCTAAACTGATTGTAAAAACAAAGTGAGATTTTCCAACACTCGAGTATTTAAATGGTCAGCAATAAATACCTCTTTAGACAGCCTCTGCTTGTCTTCTTCTCCCAAGTGCCTCCTAGATCTTGTTGTTCCTGTTGCTACTTGCTCCTACTCCTGAAATGAGCTCTGGTCCCTGAACACAGATAGATCAACATTTTCTTATGAATAAAACATGTTTTATGAATAATCTCATGTCATTGACAATACTTATTCGTGTCTTAGAAAAACAGAAGCAACACAAATAGTCTGTTTTAGATATATTTTCTGAGAATAGCTCAAAAGATATAAAAATTGCTGGCTAAACTTTGTTACAGACAAGGTAATTACAAATTCCAAAGATGCAGATGATTAAATTAGTTCCCCACTTTTAAGTGTCTAAATCTTGTTACCATATAGCATACATTTTTAAATGACATGGTCCTATATTGAGAAGGTATGAACAATATTATATGATCTTACCTGATGGACTGCACTTTCATTGTGAAGTTCTGGAGGGCTTGTTTGATGAAGACTGCATCAATGTTCTTCTTCTGCAGCTGCTAGTACATCACGTCAACGCGAGGCATGATTTGATGAAACAGATGCAGAAAAAACTGAAAGTCTTCATCTTGCAGCATCCTCAGGAAGCCAGATGCCTCCCTCACCGTGTTGCTATCAAATGAGCTGTCAGTCGCAATAGATCTGAAACACTCTATAAGGTCATCTAGGTTCTCGTATACAGTAATTCTAGATTTGAAGCTTTCGTGACTGCAAGGAATCATCTTCTTAGGTTTTTTCGGTAAAGTCACGTAGAAAGTAAAATAAAATAAAAATAAAAACAAAAATCACGACGTTTCGGAGGCAACACAAGTCTCCGTCATCAGGTGGGACCGTCACAGCCAGATTAGCTGTATCAAGTGAGGCAATGATTCAAGATGTAATCCCTTAAAAGCGAGTTGAGGGGGGAGGGAGAGGGAGGGGGGAGCTCATCAGACTATGGTAGCCAATGAAAGGAACGTATCGGGAGGGAGGGGGGGCGAGGCCAAAAGGGTGGGCGATGGACGTGGAAGCGCTTGTGCGCAAGCGGCCAATTACTGCACACGCCAACACAATGGAGCGATTGTGCGCAAGCGGCCAGCCACTGCACCCGCCAACACAATGGGCAGAGAGGAGGAGGGGAGGTCTAATACACATGATAGACAAAAGAACGAAAATGATGATGGGTACAAACTTAGGGGGAGCTCATCAGACTATGGTAGCCAATGAATGGAACGTATCGGGAGGGAGGGGGGGGGGGCGGGGGGGGGGGGCGAGGCCAAAAGGGTGGGCGACGGACGTGGAAGCGCTTGTGCGCAAGCGGCCAATTACTGCACACGCCAACACAATGGAGAGAGAGGGGGAGGGGGGGTCTGATACACATGATAGACAAAAGAACGAAAATGCCCATGTTTATACCAATGCTGGCTGAACAATGAAGAGAGTACTGTTAAAAATAACTGGGGATGTTAACACTCGGTAAAGTACAGTAAAATAGTGCCTGTCAGATAAGATGGTCCAAAATTTTTTTTGTGATTAAGTCTTTTTTGCGTGGTTGATAACATCTTTCCAATGATTACTAAGTTTGTACGCATCATCACGGTTGAAATTATGTCTGTGTTTGTATATTTGTATGGCTTCGTGTACAAACCTTTGATGGTAGCCGGGAGGTTTGCAGAGAACCTTGGTCTCGGAAAAGACAATTTCATGATTCTCAGGTTTTTTCGGTAAAGTCACGTAGGTAAAACATTAAAAGTAATGAAAGTAAAATAAAACAAAAATAAAAATAAAATTCACGACGTTTCGGAGGCAACACAAGTCTCCGTCATCAGGTGGGACCGTCACAGCCAGATTAGCTGCATCAAGTGAAGCAATGATTCAAAATGTAATCCCTTATAAGCAAGTTGAAGGGGGGGAGGAGAGGGGGGGGGAGTTCATCAGAATGTGGTAGCCAATGAATGGAACGTATCGGGAGGGAGGGGGGTGGGAGGGGGAGGGAGCCAACAAAACATTTGGCGACGGCTTGGACGCGGCTGCTGCGCACGCCAACACAATGGGCAGAAAGGGGGGAGGGGAGGTCTGATACACATGATAGAACAAAGGAACGAAAATGCCCATGTTTATACCAATGCAGGCTGAAAAATGAAGAGAGTACTGTTAAAAATAACTGGGGATGTTAACACTCGGTGAAGTAAATTAAAATAGTGCCTGTCAGATAAGATGGTCCAAAAAGTGTAATTAAGTCTTTTTTGCGTGGTTAATAACATCTTTCCAGTGATTACTGAGTTTGTACCCATCATCACGGTTGAAATTATGTCTGTGTTTGTATATTTGTATGGCTTCGTGTACAAACCTTTGATGGTAGCCAGGAGGCTTGCAGAGAACCTTGGTCTCGGAAAAGACAATATCATGAGAGCCCGCCGAGTTGTAGCAATGATCGGCAACGGCCGAAGAGTCAGTTCTGCCGTGTTTATGGTAACGTGATGGTTTTGGTCGGAGTTTCATGTGGCTGTTTCTGTGTGGTGGGAGAGACAGCTTGGCGGATAGTACGGTCAGAGTATTCGGGCCCTCAGGATGAACGGATACTCTGACCATACTATCCACCAAGCTGTCTCTCCCATCACACAGAAACAGCCACATGAAACTCCGACCAAAACCATCACGTTACCATACATAGCTGGCGTGGCCAAAAAGATCTCCAAAATTCTAAACAAACATAAGATCCAAGTCCGATTCAGTACAGTGCATAAAATCCGTGATCTGATTCCATCTGTGAAGGATGTCGTTCCTGACTTACAGTATCCTGGAGTCTACACATTGAGTTGCATTTGTGGTGATTGCTACATTGGAGAAACGAAACGTCATGTTTCTGATCGTGTCCGCGAGCACAAGTCAGATCTGAAACACGGCAGAACTGATTCTTCTGCCGTGGCCGATCATTGCTACAACTCGGTGGGCTCTCATGAAATTGTCTTTTCCGAGACCAAGGTTCTCTGCAAACCTCCCGGCTACCATCAAAGGTTTGTACACGAAGCCATACAAATATACAAACACAGACATAATTTCAACCGTGATGATGGGTACAAACTTAGTAATCATTGGAAAGATGTTATCAACCACGCAAAAAAGACTTAATCACAAAAAATTTTTGGACCATCTTATCTGACAGGCACTATTTTACTGTACTTTACCGAGTGTTAACATCCCCAGTTATTTTTAACAGTACTCTCTTCATTGTTCAGCCAGCATTGGTATAAACATGGGCATTTTCGTTCTTTTGTCAATCATGTGTATCAGACCCCCCCTCCCCCTCTCTCTCCATTGTGTTGGCGTGTGCAGTAATTGGCCGTTTGCGCACAAGCGCTTCCACGTCCGTCGCCCACCCTTTTGGCCTCGCCCCCCCCCCGCCCCCCCCCCCCTCCCTCCCGATACGTTCCATTCATTGGCTACCATAGTCTGATGAGCTCCCCCTAAGTTTGTACCCATCATCATTTTCGTTCTTTTGTCTATCATGTGTATTAGACCTCCCCTCCTCCTCTCTGCCCATTGTGTTGGCGGGTGCAGTGGCTGGCCGCTTGCGCACAATCGCTCCATTGTGTTGGCGTGTGCAGTAATTGGCCGCTTGCGCACAAGCGCTTCCACGTCCATCGTCCACCCTTTTGGCCTCGCCCCCCCTCCCTCCCGATACGTTCCTTTCATTGGCTACCATAGTCTGATGAGCTCCCCCCTCCCTCTCCCTCCCCCCTCAACTCGCTTTTAAGGGATTACATCTTGAATCATTGCCTCACTTGATACAGCTAATCTGGCTGTGACGGTCCCACCTGATGACGGAGACTTGTGTTGCCTCCGAAACGTCGTGATTTTTGTTTTTATTTTATTTTACTTTCTACGTGACTTTACCGAAAAAACCTAAGAAGATGATTCTCGTATACAGTGTTCACGATTTTGCTATTAAAGTTCCATCTTGTGGATGAGGCTCTTGGCAGCCTTCGTGCAACAATCTCGTCGAGAATAGTAGTGCGTTTTGGTGACCGGGTAAAAAAGCTGGTAATGCCACTCAGATCAGAAAGAATACTCTAACTGCTGGAGTTTGAGATGTAGCTTGCTGCATGATCAAATTCAGCTGGTGTGCATAGCAATGCACATAATGTGCATTTTCATGATGTTCACGCACCTTTTGCTGCACACCAGCCCGCTCTCCCCTCATCACACTTGTCCCGTCGTATGCTTGCGCGATGAGTTTAGCTTTGTCATCATCAGTGAAAAGACTTGTCAGCCTCTCCAGAATCACACTGGTAATCGACTCGGCTGTTGTATTCAAGATAGGGATGAACTCATAGAAACGTTCTTGCACAGCATGGTCCGTGTCAATGTATCTGAACACAAGCACTAATTGAGTCTGTGTAGAAACGTCAGTAGTCTCATCTGCTTGAATTGCTACGAATCTAGCTGACTTCACCTCTTCCATTATATGCTCCCTGATGACTGATAGCATGCAATCCAACAGCTGCTACTGCTGCAGTTGCTGCTGCTGCAGTGGCTGCTGCTGCAGTTTCTGCTGCTGCTGCAGTTTCTGCTGCTGCTGCAGTTGCTGCTGCTGCTGCAGTTGCTGCTGCTGCAGTTATATTAAAATGGATAAGGCAGCAACTGCAGCTCCCTTTGATGCTGTTAAACCTGCATAATGCACATGCATATGTAGTACTAATCACATTCCTGCATTTCCCATAAATATGCTAAATTCCTCTTGATATGCAAATTCCTTTGTCAAGGCGCCCAGCTTATATATATGCTCCAAGCCCGTGTGCTGTTTCATTCAGACTCTGTCGCCTCGACGGACCTGGTTTTCACCTGAGGACGGCTGCTTGCGTTGTGGCCGAAACGTCGTGAGAATAATTTTATTATGTTTTATTTGTATTATTTTATTACTTCCCTTCTACGTGACTTTACCGAAAGAACCAAGAAGATGAGTCTCTCTCGCTCTCGTTCTCTTTTTTATTTTAATTTTTTTAATCACATTTGATAAAAAATATTAAAGTAGTGTTTCATTTTTTCTTGTTGTTCAAATTAAAAATTGTTTTCAAATATTATTTGTCACTTAATCTTAAAGATTTTTATTAGTGTATGTTTGTTCCCACCAATCGCTGCACAAGTTAAGGATACGTATGATGACGTAAGCACGTTAGTGCGAGCCCTCCCGGAACCCATAGAGAATGCATTGCAGTGCTTGCAGTTCGAAAAAAAACATCTTTGAATGTAAGTCTATGGGAACACTCTCGGCGATTCTCAGCCAAAGTGAAATCGCCCAAAAAGAGGCGGTACTCCACAGAACGTGACATGACGCTGATTGGACTATATCCAGAGGCACAGTGACGGCTAGCGTAACTCCGTGGTTGAATGAGATTGTGAATGTGATTGAAAAAGTCCCTTTCACACTTTGGTAGTGCGTCGCCCAATCGCCCTAATGAAGAAACCGCCCCTGTCAGGTTGACTCAGGGGCTTTACAAACACATCAGGTTGCCTCAGGGGCTTTGCGGGTACACCAGGTTGCCTCAGGGGTCCGGCCTCGTTCATCAGAACGATGTTGGGTATTTTCGGTTAACCTCACTTTGTTAGCTTCTTGTGCTGCTTGGATGATCTGCTGGGTGTTTGCGCCCACAGAAGAAGACGCTTTGAGGAGGCTGGGTGAGAGCCGTTTGGACATTCTGGTAGAATAACCTCCTCAAGCTTTGCACCGATGGTAGTCTCACGCCGTGGAAAACGGTCAAGTCTCTCGGCCACATCATTTACAATGATCGGCGGTGACTCGGTGGATGCGGGCGAGGTGGAAATGACCGCCAAATGACCAGCCAAGTCAAAAGAGAAGTCGCCGACCTGCTGCGGTGAAGGCCGAAGCGATCAACCCATGACATCCTGGCGGTGTCGCTGCGCTCCCCCGCACAGCGTTTCTCCTCAGCCTCCTTGAATTTTTGTTGAAACAAACTTTTTTGGTATTCGACTTTAAGGCGCATCAACGTCGTTGCTGTTTTTGTTCCTCGGTATGCTTTCTTACTGTCAGCACTGTATCCCGGGATTGTTCAGCGCTGTTTGAGTTGACTGCGTGTAAGACCCATTTGACTTACACACAAACCTATAACCATCGAACAAACACAGTCACAACATCGCGAACTTTCAGATGCGCTTTTTTCATCCAACTGGAACACTTCTTCCTTCCGATATTAGAAAGCCACTGGGAGCTATGCACTTTCAAATCTAGATGGAGAACTCATTTCTTAACCACTACCATCATCACCATTACCAACCAGCATCATCGCCACCACCATCAACGCCGATAGCCATGCGCTATGAAAATGGTGTGATATACGAAATGTCGCACCTCGGATTAACATGGTTGGCTACATACGGTGCAAAATATTTTCTACATACATACAAAGACAGGCACAGTATCGCCGGCGTTCAGAAGCGCTTCCGATGTTAGGAAGCCACTGGATCTATGCACTTTTCAATGTAAATTGTGTCTAGTTTGTTGTCCTTCCTTCCGCACCTCTGTTTAGCACAGTTGGTTATATATGGTGCGAAAGAAGTTCAACATGAATATATAACCCACATACTTACACAGAGAACCACATACTTACTTAGAGGACCATTGACTTACATAGAATCCATATGATTTTCCAGAGCCCAGCTTAGAGGCTCAGACTTACAAAAAGCCCAAAGACTTACACAGACACCCCTAGACTTCCATAGATATCCACATTTGCATATAACCCGTAAACTTACAGAAACTACTCTCTCTGTGCGAGTCTGTGGGTGTCTGTGAGTGTGTCTTTGCGTGATTTTGTGGGCCTCTGTGTGAGTTCGTGGGTCTCTGCGTGAGTTCGTGGGTCTCTATGTGAGTATGTGGGTCTTTGTGTAGACACAGAGACTGTTACAGAGACCCAGAGACTCACATATATCCATATACAGTACTCACATAGAGACCCATAGACTCACAAAGTGACCCATAGACTCATACAGTAACCCACAGACTCACGTAGATGCCCATAGACTCACAGATACTCATAGACTTACATAGAAGCCCATGAACTCACAGATATTCACAGACTCACAAAAAGACCCATAGACTCACACAGAGACTCATAGACTCACACAGAGACCCATAGACTTACATAGAAACACACAGACTTACGCAGATACCCATAGACTTACACAGAGATCCACAGTCACCCCGTAGTGACCCACGTGGTGAAGTATGACCAAACAGTATGTAAATCGTCTACATTAGGAACATCAATGACAGCATCATAAACAAAAACACGCAGCTGTGTGAGTCATGCGGGGGCAAGGGTTGCATATGTATGCAACAGAACCCAGTATCCAGGGGCGGTTTCTTCATTAGGGCGATTGGGCGACGCACCACCAAGCTCATTCAACCACAGAGTGACGTGAGCCGTTACTGTGCCTCTGGATATAGTCCAATCAGCGTCATGTCACGTTCTGCGGAGTACCGCCTCTTTTTGGGCGATTTCACTCCGGCTGAGAATCGCCCAGAGTGTTCCCATAGACTTACATTCAAAGATGTTTTTTTTCGAACGGCGGGCGCTGCAATACATTCTCTATGGCTTCTGGGAGGGCTCGCACTAACGTGCTTACGTCATCATACGTAAGCACGTTTCAGTCAACAATATTATTTGTCGCCACCTAGTGGAATCTTTAATAAAAGAAACTGAGTAGATTGTAATAATAGTGAGTATAGAAACAAACAAGGAGATGTATTGTAAGAGTCACTTTATTTTTCATTAATATTAAAGAAGTGATGTTGCCTTTACATGCTTAAGCTGTTAATTTATCCATTGCATGGGTGGACCTTATCCTTATCAATCATCCAGACATTTGCCCCCCCTGAGAGATTTTGCAGGAGCCGCCACTGCCAGTATCGCCAGAATACCCAGACCCTCATTCTCATGCATACATATTTTACCATGTCCTTAATTATTGACTGTTTTCTCACTGCTGTCGTGCCCTCAGTAGGTGAGCTATGTAGTACAGTACATAATATGCTTTCCATTAACTCACACCCATATTTGACACAGAGATTGACGCCACCTCTAAACATCTGGGCAGTTCACCAGCATTGCTTCAAGTAAGCCTGACTCTGCTGATGAGACAGTGAATGTCAAAACCAGTCGTTGCATATAAACATCTGAGCAGTTCACCCTCATTGAATCAAGCAGAGCTTGATTTGCTGATAAGACGCTGTAAGTTAAAACCGCTCCAGAGCGTTGCTTGTGTAGGGGTATCAGGGGAAGGGAACCCACCAATGGGAGGGTTAGTGGGACGGTGACAGGAGAAGGGGGAGGGGTAATCGAGGAGATATAAGGGGAGAACGGGCGGGAAGAAGGGGCTTTTGGCGGGAACGAGATTGAGACGGCTGGGGACAGGTGTGGATGGGAGAAAAGGATTAAAAGATGAACCTCCTGCAACCTTGTGTCGGCTCTCCTTTACACTTGTGTTGAATCAATGCTGTGAAGTGACACTCCCAGAATTCCGCGTGGCTGATGGGATGTGTAAAATAATGTTTTGTTAAAAATATCTTACGCGGAGACGCAGATATGGGGGAGGAGGCAGGTTTTGTTACCTTATTATTTAATGTAAATCTATAATGCATGTGTTAGCGTACCGTTAATTATTGATGTCCCCGGCCGTTGATGTGGCTCAGTAATTGAGTGTTAGTTACTTCGGAAAGCCTCGTCGAATCACGCGATCACTTTCAAGAGGGTCCCTCTGTCGGTGTCGACCGGCGGTGGGGGGGGGGGGTTCTCCGTCATTGAGTACTGTGGGGCTCAATCATTGAGTTCATGCATCTTTTTGCAAATCACGAATGACCGGTTTGTAACCATCAACTCCCTGCAATGCGTTTTATACATATGCAGTTTCTCGTAAAATCACTCAGTCGGACACGTTGCTACAGGTCACCTGCTTACACTTTATTACTCGATTCTTGTACCAGTTGTAGGCACTCCTGTCACTTCTGTTAACCAACTTCCAATATCTACATTATACTTCGCTAACCTGCCTGCAGCAGCTCTTCCTCTCAGCAGCTCCGCACTCACAGCTCCGCACACAGACAGCAGCTCTCGTTCTCAGCAGCTATGCACTCGAGGCTCCGCACTCGGCAGTTCCCGCTCTTGGTAGCTCCGCACTCAGCAGTGCTCACACAGAGCTCGCACACAGCAGCGCTCAGACAGAGCTCGCACACAGCTTCGCTCACAC
Organism: Lampetra fluviatilis; assembly: GCF_964198595.1. NCBI lineage: Eukaryota > Metazoa > Chordata > Hyperoartia > Petromyzontiformes > Petromyzontidae > Lampetra > Lampetra fluviatilis. The sequence continues at coordinate 2,401,991 of NC_136332.1, read as the reverse complement.
AGAGTTTGCACACAGCCTCTCTCACTTTGTGCCGCTGCCCTCGCCTACGTTCCCTCAGACCCACTCACTCGTCCGATCCGGGCGGGGGGATCAGCCATCACCCGCCCGGCGACTCGTGAGGGTTGAGGTCCGTCCCTGGCTTGAGCGGCAGCGGCGAGGTCTCATCACCTTGGTTCCAGCAACACGAACTCCCGCTCTGCTCTCACGCGCCTCCTTTATATCCTCCCCCCAATTGTCCAGCTCCTCCCTAGTGTCTCTTTAGGGCCAGACAGGCTGGCACCTGTCAGGCCATCAATCACCCCTTATCGCACATCTCCCTGGCAACACCTCCGGTGTCAGCGTGCAACCCCGGGCTGACCCCATCTGCGCCCGATTCTTCCCTTAATGAGGTGGAGGTTTGCTCGTGTAACCTCATGTTGCACACGCGCACCTGCCTGCCCTCGGTTGCCCTCGGTTGCCCTCGGCCAACAGTGCATAATGCGTATTTTGCCATACTACACATATGTAATGAGACAACTTCAGAGACACGATTGTAGAGGGTATCTTATTTATTTCTTAATACTTTGACGACAGGTTCACAGAGCAACATTAGCGCTGACTGAATTATAGCTTAGCCACTCATACAGCGAGAGCAGCGACATACAACTATATAGCTGGCTGACTATATAGTTACGATGTCGATGAAAACTGGAAAGCTGGCAGGCTATGCAGCGACGATGATAAAGATACGGCAGTGATGACAGCGACGACAGCCAGGACCTGAACCCCCACGACAGCCCCAAACTCCCGTTTGCCTCTCCCTTATATTCACTCAGCGTGGCCATGTCCGTCTTCTCAAACCCTCCCGTGGATTCCAAGAGCTTCTAGTTCGATCCCCTCTTTGATGCATGGCCCAGTTATGCCCCCCTTAGAAGCTTTCGTGACTGCAGGAATTACTCTGTGGTTCTTTCTGTAAAGTCACTTAGAAAATCAAATCAAATAATAATAGAATACGAAGTTTCAGTTGCAACACAAGCAGCCATCATCACGTAAGAATGAATGATAAAACACAGGAACGGAAACAACATAGGCAGACACATATGCAGAGACACGCCGAGCGGGACACAGACCAAGACAAGAGGGAGTGTGCGTTCGTGTGGGGGGGTGCAAGGGGATAGCAGCACTGGCAGAGTTGCTGTGTTGCTGTGGCACCACAGGGCACCGCCAGCGTCCTCGAGATCATTACAGGGCCAGACACCTCAATCTCACCAATTCTGACGCGAGCCTCTATTTGCACCAAGATCCCCATGCTCCCACCATTTGCCGCGACACATGCATTCACCACCGGCCTAACACAATGGTTACTTAACGGCAACAGATTAAAGATGACATCCGAGATGATAGTAGTAGAGGCACCTGTGTCAACCAGGACACGCACCTCAATGCCCTGTATGGAACCTGCTACTGCTGAAGAACCTGCTGTGGCCACTATCACACTTTCTTCACTGCGTACCCGAGTTAGACCTCTTTGCAGCCTGACCCTGCCGCTCATCGGCACTAGCAAGGAGATGAAGGGTGGAAATGACCTGAGGAACTCTATGTACCTGAGATGGTGATTTGGGCTGGGTGTCCGGTCTGTCGTGATTCGCCTGTCGGAGATGGGACGCGGCCGTCAGCGGAGCGGAAGACATCGACGCCGCTGTCGAGGGTCGTGTGTAGTTCTGGCACCCTCGCCCAAAATGTTTCCATGGCGAGAGAGTTGAGTGCCATCACCAGGAATACCGCCTGTCCCAGCTCCAACAGCACGCTATGGTAGGTGAGGGGCGTCTCGGCCTCCCCTCGCCTCCATAGCAGGAAATTCCTGCGCATGTTGGAAGGCGGATCAAACACGGCCGCCATCTCACTGTAAGCCTGCTGGAGGGTGGCCATTTTTCACCCGGGATGGCCCGGAACGCCGCCAGAGCATCGTCATCCAGCACAGTCGGCAGGGCCCACAAAGCCTCCCCCTCAGTCCAGTCCATGGACTGTTATGCCGTCTCGAAGCGTCGGGTTAACGCGTTCCATTCACCTCCTGCCGCAACAAATTCACGGACTGGCGGCAACCTCCGGGGCCGATCAACCCCGATTCCTGCTAGTTTGGTAAAATGGCAGCCCCTGGCAGCGTTTGCTCCGTGTCGTCCGATATGGCAACCGCTGCGCACATGGAATTCCTCACGGAAATTCCGGTGGCCGGCGTTCGTCCCGCTCTCTCCGGTGAGGTCTGTGTGTCCGTTCCCATCGCTCCTGCCCTCGCCGTGGTCGCGCTCATCACGTGACGAGCTGCGCGACAGTCACCCGCAGGAGCTCGAGCTGCGCCGCCACCACACGCCATCCTTCATTGGCTTGTGGCCGCGGAGGAGCGGCTCCCGTTTTCTCTACCTCTGGCGCTGTCCGTCCTGCGGCCGCGGGGTCGCTAACTGGGACCGTGGTTCTCAGGGCTGCCAGGGGGTTCTCCATGTCGTCCTCACCCTCGTTGGAAGACGCCACAGGTGGGTTCCTCTTTCTGGTACTTGGACATATCTTTTCTGGTACTTGGACATATCTTCTTTGGTTTGGCCACTTCTGACTCCAAATGTAATGAGACGACTTCAGAGACACGACTGTAGAGGGTATCTTATTTTCTTTGGGTATTTCGGTAAAGTCACATAGATAGGTTCAAAGAAAATAACAAAATAACAAAAAACTACGACATTTCGATCGCAACACAAGTGGTCGTCATCAGGAAAATGGGGGTTATCTTCTAAAGACAACTATTTATAAAGGTTTGAAATGGGCGTAGCCCGAACCTTTATAAACAGTTGTCTTTAGAAGCTAACCCCCCTTTTGCTAATGATGACCACTTGTGTTGCAATTGAAACGTTGTATTTTGTTATTTTCTTTGAACTTTCTACATTACTTTACCGAAGGACCCAAACAATATGAATTCCTGCAGTCATGAAAGCTTTAAGTCAAGATGTAAGCATCTTATGAATTAATTTATAAATAATTTAACGACAGGGTCACAGAGCAACATTAGCGCTGACTGACTTATAGCTTAGCGAACTATACAGCGACAGCGGCGATGTACAACTACATAGCTGGCTGACTATATAATTATGATGGCGATGAAGACTGTAAAGCTGGCTGGCTATGCAGCGACGATGACGACGATGACGACGATGACGACGATGACGACGAAGAAATGGCAGTGATGACGACAGGCAGGACCCGAACCCCCATGACAGCCCCAAACCCCCCGTTTGCCTCTCCCTTATATTCACTCAGCGTGGCCAAGCCCCGCCCTTGGCCAGGCCCCTCTTCTCGAACTCTCCCGCGGGTTCCAGGAGCTTCCAGTTCGAACCCCCTTTTGAAACATGGCCCAGTTATACCCCTTTGCGGTCGCTTGCATATGTGAAGAGGAGTACCACGAGGGACGAGCGCGGGAAAGTGTGAGTTGGTGTAGAGGTCGTGTGCAAGGGCATGCATGATGCAACCTTGCGCAAGTCTCTCTGTGAGTGGGGGCAATTGGGGGCAAACAGGTGTGAGCGTGGGAACACGGGGTTGGCGCCGTGGAGATTGGAGATGGGGGCGATGATAAGGATTAGCTAATGCGAGGGGCGCCATTGAGACGGCAACTTAAGTGGGAACACGTGATGCGAGGGGCACCATGCAGACGGAAGCTGAAGTGGGAGCATGTGCGGACTGAGGAGGGATATATAAGCTGGAGCGTGCGTGAGTTCTGGGTCACCGTTGGGAGAGTGAGATCGCCGTCATTGTGGGAGAGAGAGGAACGACACCCTGTGTGGACGACATCCCAGCCGTCGCCAAAGAAGGGCTCGAGATGTAGAGGTCTCACCTCATCGCTGGGCGGTGTTGGGTGATCCCCCACCCAGGGCAGACGAGTGGGTAGACAAAGGGGAGCCGTACCGGGGCGTAGATAGCTGAAGGGATAATGATAATAGTGGTTTCCCCTTTCTGGCAATAAAACAGGTGTTAAGATGTTAAAACACCAAACTGTCTGCATTAACCACGTACAATTGTGGTGAACATGCAAACAAAACAACATTATCTGACAGTATGTGCATTGTCTTTGAAACTGATTGATCCACACCAGAGACAGTTTTCTTTAAAGCTTTCTTTAAAGAAAGCTGTCTCATGTTTTTTTGTTTGCATGTTCACCACAAGTATGTGTGCTTAATGCAGACATGGTTCCTTGCAAAGGTTTCAGTTTGGTGTTTGAACATCTTAACACCTGTTTTATTGCCAGAAAGAGGAAAACCCTATTATCATATTTAAATACTGGCAAAGGAGGTCTCATGATGTAGCTGAAGGGATGTTCGCGTAAAGGACAGAGTTCTGACATGCGCCATAACGGGTGTAAGCGTCGAGTGCAGAGAGTGTAACCCAGCACTGAGTGTACAGTGGACAGAGTGTGTATGAGTGAATAAACGGCAAGCAGCCTTAAGTAAGAATCCTCGTCTCCGTCTGGTTCTACAAACCTCCTTGGTGTCGAGAAGTACTATTCTACATTTGGTGTCGTTCTATGCTGCACCCACACACGTAGTTAACACCCATGGCCACTAGATGGCATACTGTCATTACACATAGACTGTCACGGCCAAAAGTGTGATTCAGAATTAGTTACTTTTTGGGACAGTTTTCAGCTCTACCCTCTGCCACCTGATAGAGCCAATAAAATCGAGTTGTTACGTGGGCAAAAAAATGCCAATCGATTTGGGGTTTATTTGTATAAAACCAGAGGAACCGCGAAAGCCAAGCAACAGTTTGGAAATTTTGTCCGATGTTTCGCTGGAGATTACACCCGCATTATCAGTTGTGATGAGCAACAGCGGCTCTGCTCCCCCTCGCCGCGTGAACGAGTTCCCTGATCCGGGTCCTTAAGTAGGTGGCGTGTTCTTGCTCGTAAGCGGGTTTTCATTTTTTTTCTGTAAAAAAAAAGTGTATCCGGGACGAAAGAGCGCTATAGCGAATCACCACCCTACGGTCTCGCGTGAAGTGAAGCACCTGCTTGCCGTTTAACACCCCCCCCCCCCCAAATTCCTCCACCTCTGCTGCCGTGGCTGAGCACTGGAGGCTGGATTGACCTGTCTTTCTATTCGGACTGTGTTGATCTTCTTCAGACTTTGTTTTGGTCTGCTAACGTCCATGTTGCTTTTGCGACTTGTGTCACCCTCTTGCTCTATATCCCCTGGAAATCCTGTTAATATTTATAATAAAGGGGGGGGGGGTAGATCGCCGAAATATAAATGTGTGTCGTTAATCCCGCCCACTACGCGACCACACAGCAAAATTAGTAAATGGGGTTGTCACGTAAACAAAACGAGGCCAATTCGTTACTATTTCAGCACACACCGGTTGTATGTTGGACAGTAAACCCACTACAATATTTACAATTATAGTGTAGCGCGTAGTATATAGTGCAGTGTATAGTAGTGTATAGTGTAGTATATTAGTTGAATACACACCAGTTGTATTGAAGAGTAAATCCACTACAACATTTACAATTATAGTATAGAGTGTACTGTATAGTGTAGTTTACTAGTTCAGCAATAACCGGTTGTGTGTTGGAAAGTAAACCCACTACAGCATTTACAGTTTGAGTACCGTGACGCTTCGCCAGTAATTACAGCAACAACCAAAAGCATCGTCAGGCGGACAGGACAGCCAGAGAGTTGTGGAGAAAACCTCCGCCTGTTTCGATCTTAACTAGAGGTGGGTGTAAATGTGATGTCGTCACTTGTCAGGCAATCAGGTGGGAAGGCCAAAGGGGGGGGTGGGGAAGCGTATGTTTATTCTTTGCCTTGACTCTTGTCCTAGAGTCTGGCTATCTTAATGGAGGTTCTCCGTGCGTTGGAGACAAAAGAAACTAAGACTGTGCCGTAGGATTTTTGTGCTGTGGTTTAAATTAACACACAAAAAAATTGGAAGTGACTAACTCTCGAGTGGAGGTTGAACTCTCTGTCTCTTTGGGGATGTCCTCACCCCGTGGGGCCAACTTAGAAGGAGTTTTATTCATTTGAGCTTTTCGGATACTCCCCCAATGACGCCTTCTGAAGCCCACACCGCCAACACGTGACCCATCAAAGTCGTAGAGAACCCGGAGACCCTTCAATGTGCGCCCAATGAAGACTTAACAATCGTAGTTCGGACTGCCTTTCGGCATCCCAGAGTAACTTGCGACCTCTCCGATATCTCATTCGGTGAGTTGGCTTTTTGGGAGTCTGATTTCTACTCGTTTCATTGCAGTCGCTGCACTTTATTTAATTGATCACGCTTCCTGTCATTTTTGTGACACGACTCACTCTTGATAATGAGGAGACTCTGTCCTGGTCTATTGAGTGCTCACCTGATTAAACAAAGGCAAAGATCCCCCGTATAGCCTGTAACAGACTGTTGGAGCAAGTGCTGTTAGTGAGCACCTGTGAAGGCCGGCAACGGCACACGAGAGGGTGGGTGGCCAGCACCACGCCTGGCCGCCTTTGTCTCCCCAGTGACGATGTATACACACCGCACCTGGGTACTCATTTGAGGCTGAGTCGACCTAGGGGACGCCCAGAACCGGTTCAAACATTCGCCACAGGTGCTGGCCGTGAGCGGGAATTGAACTCTGGTCGCTGGATTCGTATCGCAGTGCGCTTACCGCTACCACTACCGCTCACCTGCTTAAACACGCACACACACACAAACATCATGAAACTTCATATGGCTGGGTGTGACCTACAGGGGGTTCATAATGGCCATGTCAGAGACACCAGGGGCCCAACTTTAGTGACATTCCGGGGTTCCGTTCCGGGTTTTGGAACACCCCCCCCCCCCTCTGTCTCATAATCAAGTTTTTTTTGGGTTAGATCGCGGAGGTATGAATGTGTCGTAACCCTCCACCACTCGACGCAGCCAGCGAGGTTTGTCACGTAAACAACGCGTTTCAATTAGTTTACTGCTTCAGCCCACAGAGTAAATGAGTTACTCTCCAACAACACCGGCGGGCTGATGCGGTAACCAATTGCCGCTTTTTGTTTACATGGACAAACATTATTGGCTGTGTCGGGTGGTGGAGGGTTGCGACAAATTTACACTCATGCGACCTAACCCATAACACCTTACATTGTGAATACTATTGGTCGCGAAAGTCTACTTCGTGTTACCCCTCTGTCTACTTCAACAGGGCCCCACGCATTCGCTCCCCCTGAGACGGCTGTCGGCCGGAGGAGAAATTCTCGGTCTGAAGACGACGGCGAACAACAAGAACAACAAATAAATAAATAAACGACGCCAACAGCGGCGACGCGATCGGAAAATAATTGGTTTGAACAACGAAAAAAAATTGGGAGAGATGGGAGGTGGAGTGGGGCGAAAGGAAAAAAATAAATTGACGAGACGCGTTGCACGTGGTTAAAGTCCACGCGTGATTTCATCTCTCTGGGGGAGAGGCAGGGAAGGAGAGGCACAGACGGTGAATTATAATTGCATCTCGCAGGAATTCGCACGCACTGTTTGGAAGGGAAAAAAATGGCTCTCCGCTGCTGTTTCAGATAAGTTTGACCTTTTTAGGACACGTTGAGCCAAACCGACTGGGCAATTTAAATTAGTCAACCAGCTCCCGACCGCTCCGCCATTGAGTCGAAGTGACATCAGCCACATACGAATCAGGCTATACGGCAGGGGAGGCATCACCGCCTCCACCACCATCATCATCACCACCTCCACCACCATCATCACCGCCTCCACCACCACCATCATCACCGCCTCCACCACCATCATCATCACCGCCGCCTCCACCACCATCATCATCATCACCGCCGCCACCATCATCATCATCACCGCTGCCACTACCATCATCACCACCGTCACCATCACCGCCGCCGCCACCACCACCACCATTACCGCTGCTGCCATCACCACCACATAGCTACCATCACCGTCTAGACCCTCCACGAGAACCCGCAGCTACTGCACAGGAGATGAACAGAGATCGCCACCATCGACCCTGACAGTCTCATCGCACCATCTGCTCTTAGACTCACACAGAGAGCCACAGACTCAAACAGAGACCCATAGACTCACACAATGGCCCACAGACTCACATGGAGACCCATAGACTTACAAAGAGGCCCATAGACTCACAGATACCTATATACTCACATAGACACCCATATACTCACATAGAGATCCATAGACTTATACAGAGACCCATAGACTTACATATACCCATATACTCACATTGAGACCCATAGACTCACATAGAGACCCGTAGATTTACCCAGAGACCCATAGACTTACATAGATAGCCATATACTCACACAGATACCCATAGACTCACACAGAGACCCGTAGATTTACCCAGAGACTCATAGACTTAAGTAGATAACCATATATTCACACAGAGACCCATTTACTCACATGGACACCCATAGACTCACGCAGAGACCCATATACAAACAGAGACCCATATATTTACGTAGAAACATGCCAATTCGTTACTAGTACAGCACATCGGTGTGTTGGAGAGTAAACCCACAATATTTACAATTCGAGTACGAAGACATCGCCGACATTGCCTGATGATGCTAGTCGTAATTAACGGCGAAACGTCGTACTCGAATTGTAGATGTAAATGTTGATAAGGGGCCGTCCATAAATGACGTCACGCAATTGTGGACGATTTTTGACCCCCCCCCATCGTCACACGGCGTCACAAAAATTCAGACCCCCCCCTCAAAGCTCTACCCCTCCCCCCCAAAAAATAAAACATCTTTCAAATCGCTTTAAACTATTGTCATTTTAGTGCGTATTTAATGTGGCGCTGCACTCTGATGTTGTAGGAGAAAACATTTATTAAAAAGTCTATTTATATAAGTAGAACGTGTTGTCTATGTTTATTTAAAGTTGCGCATTTTGATGTGACGTCACATTTCCCAACCCCCCCCCCCTCGTCACACATCGTCACAAATGTCTGACCCCCCCCCCTTAGGTGCGTGACGTCATTTATGGACGGCCCCTAACGAGTTGATACGTTGTCTCTACGTGACAAACCCCTTACTAATCGCCTGTCGGGTGGTGGCGGGTTTAACGACACACCATTGATATTTTACACCAAGGCCGTAGCCATGGAGTCAACATTGGGGGGGACAAAATCTTCCAGGGGGTCTGGGGGTCCCCCCCCCCCTCAGAAAAACAAATCTGCCACCCTTCCTCTTCCTCATGATGACACTCGCTGTGAATGAAAGCTGACTGTAATAAGGGGCCGTCCATAAATGACGTCACGCACCTAAGGGGGGGGGTCAGACATTTGTGACGATGTGTGACGAGGGGGGGGGCGTTCGAGAAATGTGACGTCACATCAAAATGCGCAACTTGAAATAAATATAGACAACACGTTCTACTTAATTAAATAGACTTTTTAATAAATGTTTTCTCCTACAACATCAGAGTGCAGCGCCACATTAAATACGCACTACAGTGACAATAGTTTAAAGCGAATTGAAGCATGTTTAGTTTTTTTTTGGGGGGGGGGGGGCAGAGCCTTGTGACGTCATATTTGGGGGGGGTCTGACTTTTTGTGACGTCGTGACGAAGGGGGGGGTCAAAATCACGTGACGTCATTTATGGACGCCCCCTAAAACTGCTTGCACTTGAATCAAAGAAACACTAACAATGCTAATTATCATAAGCAAGTATACACTGTACTATACGAATATGCAATAAATGAAAGCTACTACTGTCTACAAATATGACACATGCAGCGCAACATAAATGCTTGACACTTTACTCAGACTCCACGTGGCCTTTCTGACAAATATAACGTAATAAAGACATTAACGTTAGTCCAATACGCCCGTAGTGGCTGGGTGATTGTGTGGCTAATTCGCTTTCCAATTAACTTTCCAAATGGTTGATTGATTAGCAATCGCAAATCGGCCCGTTTTCACCAAAAACGTTTGTTTCCACTCGACAGCGAGAGAGCCTATGCAACACTCATATTACATTCTAGTTTCCCACTTTTTAATAAATATGAAAGTAATGAAATGGAGAGACAGGACGGTGTTCGACATTGATTGTACTTCCCACAGCAGTCGAGCAACGGCTACTGCTGGGGTACGGCAACTCAACTTGGACAAACCACACGCAGAATTCAGTACACCCTAATACTAGAACCGGTAGTAGAAATCAGTTATGATCATGATTATATTTGCTAACGATCATTTTGGACGGCGGTGCGTGTTTGCCTGTCGTAGCATAGCAATTATTATTTTTTTAAAATATTTTTAATATCAATATATTGGGGGGGGGGGGGGGGGACATTTTGAGCCGATTTGAATATGGGGGGGGGGGGTTACACGATCTAACCCCCCCCCACTCGCATGGATAATATTGGTCGCGAAAGCCCTCCGACAAACGCGAAACGCGTTAACATTGCTTACCTTGCTTACCCCACGCCCACCTCCGACTTGTTCAATGCCCACGGGAAGAAGGGAGTTTCACAACACCATCTGTGCGCTGATCCACCACTCCCCCCCCCCGACCGTAGCCCCCCCACAGTGCTGGTTCAAAGCCGCCCAGCACCCGAGCCGCTCGCTTTGAGAAAGGCGACCAGCGGCCGCCTGGCCATGCGAGTCTTGGTCTGCGCCGTGCGGCCAGCAGAGGGCACTGGTGGCTTTTTTTTTATTGAGTCTTTGAACGGAGAGATCCGACGAAGCCGAAGGCGCCCCGAGAAAGACAGGGTGTTTGAACAAAGATGTTAACACTTACACGGGGCCGTCGTTTGTTCACGGAAAACGAACGTATAATAACGATGCGCTGTAAACACGATAACAAATGTAACGTTGATAGCTTCACAAAAGTCAAAGAGTCTCCCACTTGTTCGCCATCGTTGTCAACGCGTGCCTGGACTCTTTTCCAGAGCCCGGAGGCAGCACATTTCTCGTGGTGTTGTTGCACATTCTCGGAAGTGTTCACATTTTTTTGAAGCACCCTGTACATGTAGGTTATTGTTTTCATTATTAACACGAGTTGGGGGGGGGGGGGGCTTGTCTGGTACGTATTCAATATTTTACGAGGGTAAATATTTATTTGCCCTATTAAAACATTATTCTTCTTGGTTGTTTCGGTAAAGTCACGTAGAAGGGAAATAATAAAGTAATACAAATATTTTCTTATGTTATATTTTTATTATTTCCCGTCTACGTGACTTTTCCGAAATAACCAAGAAGACGAATCCCTGCAGTCACGAAAGCTTTAAATCTAAATAAAACATTATTATTTTGTTGTTGTATTTAATTATCATCAGGGTGTGAGCAAGTGCAGTTTCCAACTCTCATATCCCACCCCCTCTCTAGCTCTCTGGCTCTCTGGCCTCTCTGTGTGCTATGGAGAAGGGTCGATGTCCGAAACGTCGCCTATGCTTTATTTTTGTTACGGCCACACTCGTATTGACGACAGTGCAGTACAGGAGTGTGGTCAGTGCCCAGACAAACCTCGGTGGATTGAAGTCTTTTTGAGTGGATGACTGAATCTATCTGTGCGGAGATTTGTGTCACCAACACCACCACCACCACCCCCACCCCCACCGATCTCTCCTGGGGATTCTCTTGGTGTCTCTGGATTGCTTCCCCCCAATTCCCTCGTTACTCACGGGACTCACTGGCAAACACCCTTGACGTGACAGGACCCTCATAAAAATTAGTCTTGAGACTCCGCGAGGCCTTCCTGGGCAGATGACCGATATTATGTATTCAATGACATTTTATTCGAGTACTTTAGGAGTGTGATGTACAGCCCTTTGCCATTGTAGTGAAGTGAAAGCATCATCTTTAGTAGTGTCGTCGTCATCGTAATAATCAGCATCATTGCCAAAAATCTCTCACCACCATCATTATCGCACTCAACTGTCATCACCACTATCATCATCATTACTACTACCATTATCATCACAATAATTATAGCCAGTCATCACCACTATCATCACCACTGTCATCACCACCACCACTATCATCACCATCACTATCATCACCACTGTCATCACCATCACTATCACCACCACTATCATCACCACCACTATCATTATCATAATTACCACCACTATTATCATCATTACCACTATTATCACCACCACTATTATCACCATCATCACCACTACAATCATCATCAGCTGCTTGACTCATTCTCTTCGGGTTGCTGCAGCTGTTGCTTTGTCAGACGGTGTCTCGTGACACTGCAGCCAAAGACAAAGATCCTCCATGTAGCCCACACGGGCGATTGGGGCAAGTGCTGTTAGCGAGCACCACTGAGGGCTGATATGGCACACGAGGGGGTGGATGGCCAGAACCACCACGCCCGGTCGCCTTTGTCTCCCCAGCGATTATTTTAACTACACACCGCATCAGGTACTAATTTGAGGCCGAGTCGACCTAGGGGAGGCCCGTGACCGGTTCAGATAATCCTCACTGGGTGTTGGTGGCCGTGAGCGGGAATCGAACTCGGGTCGCCGGGTTTGTTGCGCTGTGCCGATGTTACAATGACAAAGATGCCCCGTATAGCCTTCACAGACTGCAGGAGCAAATGCTGTTAGCGACTAGCATCTATGAAGGCCGGCAACGATTCACGAGGGGGTGGATGGCCAGCACCACGCCCGACCGCCTTTGTCTCCCCAGTGGCGATGTTTACACACCGCACCAGGTACTCATTTGAGGCTGAGTCGACCTAGGGGAGGCCTAGGACCGGTTCAGATAATCGTCACCGGTGTTGTCCGTGAGCGGGAATCGAACTCGGGTCGCCGGGTTCGTAGCGCAGCGCGCGAACCGCTACCCGACCGCTCACCAAACAAAGACAAAGATCCTCCGTATATCCTTAAAAGACTGTTGGGGCAAGTGCTGTTAGCGAGAAGCACCTATGAAGGCCGGCAACGATACACGAGGGGATGGGTGGCCAGCACCACGCGATGTTTACACACCGCACCAGGTACTCATTTGAGGCTGAATCGACCTAGGGGAGACCCAGGACCGGGTTCAGTTATTCATCACCGGCGTTGGCCGTGAGCGGGACGCGAACTCGGATCCCACCAGGGTTTTTTTTTTAGCGCAGCGCGCTGACCGGTGCACCGCCGCTCCCCTCCCTCCACACACGCGCGCGTATACACACACACGCGCGCGCAAGCACGTGTACACAAGCATACAGCCACCCACACACGCAGCTTTCCTCTATTCCAATGCCCTTATATGGGCAGAGCCATGTGTGCTCGCGAGCCCTTCGGGAATGCATTCACTCTCATTACAACCCTCTCGTTACCACCACGCCCGCCCATTGGATAGGCTGGCCCCGTCAGGGGAACGCGGAATGTCCACGTTACATTGGCTGGCTCAGCGCAATTAGGAGGTCATGCTCACCTTAGAGTCATTGCCGTTCCTTTATTTAACTGAGCGAGAGCCAATTGAGATTCAGTGCATCCCGTGATTGAAGTTCCTTTATTTAACCATGTAGCGTTATCACGAGTCGCGGTTATGATGGCTGACGTTGGTCAACACCAGGGGGTCTGCAACCAAAATAACAAGAAGAGCCTTGGCAATATAACCTAAAGTAAAACTATAAACTATTGATATTTTTATTATAGCAGGTAAGCCCCACTGAGCTATTTAGCTATTTTTCAGGAGCGACCCTGGCGATCACAAATGATAACTCAACCGCGGTGGCTGATGGTCATGGTGTGTAAACGTATTGCAGCCAAACACTCGAAACGCGTGACGTTGATTCTAAACGTGGAGGGAAAAACCGGGGGACCGGAGAAAAACTCACGCGACCACGGGGAGAGAGACACGCAAACTCCAAATATACAGCAGCAGGCATTAGGGTCGGGATCGAATCCACGACCTCTTGTATACTCTGCGAGTTAGTTAACATCTCCTAGCCACCGTTATGATAATGAGAGAGAGACGCGCAAACTCCAAATATACAGCAGCAGGCGTCAGGGTCTGGATCGAACCCACGACCTCCTGCGTACCAGGCGAGGTAGTTAACATCTCATAGCCACCGTGGCGAAGCAGTCATTAAAGCGCCGCAGCTTTGCCGAGCCCTGGCCAAGATGGATGACGGAAGATCAGCTCAAGGAGGAGGAGGAGGAACACAGCCCGAGACAATATCCACTGGCGGGAGCGCACAGTCGGATCAGCTCGCGTGTGCGACCCGAGTTCGATTCCCGCTCACGGCCACCAACACCGGTGACGATGATCTGAACCGGTCCTGGGCCTCCCCTAGGTCGACTCAGCCTCAAGTGAGTACCTAGTGCGGTGTGTAAACATCATCACTAGGGAGACAAAGGCGGTCGGGCGTGGTGCTGGCCACCCACCCCCTCGTGTGCGGTGCCAGCTTTCAGAGGTGCTCGCTAACGGCACTTGCTCCAACAGGCTACACGGGGATCTTTGTCTTTGTTCAATAATACAGATTTAATGAAATTCTATTTCTTTAATGCCCAATTGATTTCTCGTGGCGTCAACGGGAAATTCTTTACTAATTAATTTCTTTGAGAAAAAAAAATCAAAATTGTCCGCAGCTGCTAAATTATATATATATGAAAATGACAAAAAAGGTTGTCGTGGTGGGCCCCGAAAGTTTTAATAATGGATGTCTGTGAAAAAAAAAACTCTATAACTCATCGAATTCCTCCAGCATAAATACATTGTTCTGAGTCTCTTTATGTCGGGTTCACAGTGGCCGCGTCAGAGGCGTTGATCCGGCACTACTGTGACCCTGGGTTAAAATCCCCGTCTTTAGCCCCAACCACAGCAATTAACTCCGCGTTCTCAAGTGCAGCGAGTTGATTGGTTCTCTTCCCGGTCACCTGTGACTCAAACAGAAACCCCAAACACTGACGTACAAACCCATAGACTCGCACAGAAACACATAGGCTGGCACAGAGACCCATAGACTCGCACAAAAACCCATAGACTCGCACTAAAACCCATAGACTCGCACAGAAATCCATAAGCTCACACAGAAACCCATAGGCTCGCGCACAAACCCATAGGCTCGCACAAAAAAATTCCACAAAAACCCATAGGCTCGCACAGAAACCCATATATTCCACAGAAACCCAGATACTCGAACACAAACCAATAGACTCATACAGAGGCCCATAAACTCGTACATAAACCCATAGACACACACAGAAATGGTGATTTGGGTTTCGCTTATTGTCTTTCCTCCGCACCTCCGAGTATTACGGTTGACTACGTACGGCGAGAACGAAGTTCAACATACATACAGAAACCCATAGACTCGCACAGAAACCCATAGACTCGCACAGAAACCCATAGACTCGCACAGAAACCCATAGACTCGCACATAAAATCATAGACTCACACAGAAACCCATAGATTCGCACAGAAACCAATAGACTCGCACACAAACCCGTAGACTCACACACAGACGGCTTTTGGGGTTTAGTTGGTTGTCCTTCCTCTGCACCTCCCATGATCACAGTCGACTACGTACAGCGAGAAAGAAGTTCAACGGAAAACATACAGAAACCCATAGACTCGCACATAAACCCATATACTAGTGCAGGAACCCATAGACTCGCACAGAAACCCACATATTCCACACAAATCCATATATTTCACAGAAACCCATAGACTCACACAAACCCACATATTTCACAGAAACCCATAGACTCGCACACAAACCCATATATTCCACAGAAACCCATCGGCTCACACAGAGTCCTGCACAGCCACAAATACCGAGTTTCTCTCAGCAGGTTCCCCTTCCTTGGCTGCCACTCCGTCACCAGTCTCGACCACGAGACATGGTTCGCTTGCGTGATTCCCAGTAACAGTGAAACACGCGCGGCCCGCTCAGCTCAGCGCTTGAGTTCAATTACCCGGCTGGCGCGAGGGGTGTAGGGGGTTGAGGCTGACTCGGCCCATGAACCCTCCTTCCGGCGCTGATAAAATACAGAGTGCTTCGAAAAAATGTTGACACTTACATGGGACGATCGTTTTTAATCGAAACAGAACGGGTAGCGCGCTGTAACGCGATAAGAAATGTATGTTAATAGCTTCAAAGAGTCTGCCACTTGTTCGCCATCATTGTCAACGCGTGCCTGGAATCTTCTCCAGGTGGTTCTCAAGTGCCCGGAGGAGGCACATTTCTCGTGGTTATTGTTGCAAATTCTCAGAAGTGTTCACATTTTGTTTTGGAGCACCCTGTATGACGAGCACCGCTTTCTCAGTGGCCGTCCTGTGGATGGACTCGCCCCCGTCATACGCATGTGGAATTCCCACCAGTGGCTCTGCAGAGCTGTGCACGGGAGACGAGGGATAATGCCTCGATGCCCCCCGTTGAGCAGCTTTTTGACTCTGAAAGGTTAAATTAATGAGACGAAATATAATCAAATAATTTCGAAACTCAAGTCTCATAATCCTATTAAGCAGGATTAGGCAAGTTAACCCCTTTCCCTCCGAGAAATGCGCGAGCGTGCTGCAGCAATAATCTCCGCTGGCGGTGCTGAGCCAACGGTGGAAATTCTACATTAGCATGGCAGAACCCACGATAGCTATGTAATGAGCCCTGGTGCAGAGATGATGGTGGTGGTGGTGGTTGTAAATGTGGTGATGATGGTGAAGCTGCTGATGAGGATGATGTTGCTGCTGCTATTGTCGATGATGACAGTGGTTGTAGCAATGCTGATGAAAATTCCGGAGTCGCTACTGATGCTGCATCCGATTACGATGATTCTGATGCTGCTGCTGCTGCTGATGATAATAATTCTGCTCTTTCCGCTGTTGCTGCAGATGATGCCACCGATGCTGCTGACATTTCTGCATCCGTTGCTTATGATGCTTCTGCTACTGCCATTGATGATTATGACGATGGCGGTGGGTGATGACAACGATCGAATTGACCGAATGCTAAGTCAACTTCGACCAGCAATTAAACTCACAAACAACACGTGGTGTGGTTTTTTTTTGTAGTTTTTTTAATGCACGCGACGGGCGGATTCGCGACCGACAACCGAACAGCGGCCAACCTCGACACCCGTAACCGCATCGTCGCCATCCAAGTGAGATCCTTACGCCAGAGGAAGAGAACGAATAAAAAGAGTGTCACCCCCCCCCCATCAAAAATCTTCCGCCAATGATGAGAATGCCCCGCGTCGCCCTGGTAACGAGGTAACGAGACTTACGGAGCGCGCGCGCCTCTCTCTTGGGCTCCAACACCGCCACCCTCTTTAACCCGTGGCGCGCGTTGCGCAGCGGGGTAGCTTAATTAATAAATAAAGGGGTTTTACATATAAATTAATAAATATATGTTTTTGCGAGCTTTGCGTTGCCGAGATCCCGGATTTTAGCCACCCCAACCACGCGTGGGGAGGGTGGAGGGGTCCTCAAATGTCGTGCTTGGTCAGCAGTGACTCGCAACAACGACCCCCGTAGACTTACATTGAAAGCCATAGACTGATACAGAGACCCGTAGACTCACACAGAGACCTTAGACTCACACAGAGAACCGTTAACTCAAATGCAGACCCATAGATTCATACAGAGACCCATAGACTCACGCAGACACCCCTGGACTCACACAGAGACCCATAGACTCACACACAAACCCACATATTCATACAGAGAGCCAGAAACTCACACATAAACCCATAGATTCATACAGATACCCGTAGATTCACACATATACCCATAGAATCACACAGACACCAATAGACTCACACAGAGACCCGTAGATTAATACAGAGACCCATAGACCCGCACAAAGACCCCTAGACTCATACAGAGACCAGTAGATTCCCACAAAGAACCATAGGCTCACACAGAGACCCGTAGACTCACACAGAAACCCATAGATTCACACAGAGACCTATAGAATCACAGAGGCCCATAAACTCACACAAACACCTACAGACTCACACAGAGACCCATAGACTCACACAGAAACACCCAAGATGAATACAGAGACCCGTAGATTCACACAGAGACCCGTAGACTCACACAGAAACCTCTAGATTCACACAGAGACCCATAGAATCACAGAGACCCATATACTGAGTTGTGATTAAACCGCGTCCTCAAGTGTCGCGAGTTGATTGAATACGAAGGAGGAGGGATCTCGGAGGCAGCTCTGTGATATCTGCTTCCGCAGGCCGTTCTCCAAGAACACGGAGGAGGGTGCGCCGCTCTGAGAGATTTGCCCGCTGATTCCTCGTCTCGTGATGGCACCACGGCACAATTGGCATAGAATTGGGGAATTAAAAAAGATGCCATACCAAAAAATGTATCATGAATTCCTTGCCGACTGCGGCGAATACATCCGAAACTGGTCCCGAGCACAAATTCCATTCACCAACCCCGCACTGAGCAGCTTGGTGAGTGTATGGTCAAAGGACTATATAAATATATATATATGTGTGATGGAAAAATATGTTTTTAACGCACAAAAATATCTAAAGAACATTTCCATGCAAAAATGAAAGAGTTTAGTTTCGAATGTTCTTAGGGGGAGAGATATATGAATTATCATTTGGTGTCTTGTGATTTTAACTTCCTATAAATAAATGATCGCCAGCTGAACAGCTGCCAAAGGGCACGGTGTGTGTATGCGCGCAGTTGAACAGGGCAAACATTGCTTGCTGACACGGCCATTGTGAACCTACAGAGAGAGAGACCCAGGCCCATGGCTTGAACCCAGGATCTCAGTGGTGCTCACTCTGTCTCTGACACGGCCATCATGAACCTACAGAGAGGGAAACCCAGACCCAGGGCTTGAACCCAGGTTCTCAGTGATGTTCACTCAGTGTCTCTGACACGGCCATTGTGAAGCTACAGAGAGAGACCCAGACCCAGGGCTTGAACCCAGGTACTCAGTGATGTTCACTCAGTGTCTCTGACACGGCCATTTTAAAGCTACAGAGAGAGAGAGACCCAGACCCAGGGCTTGAACCCAGGATCTCAGTGGTGCTCACTCAGTGTCTCTGACACGGCCATCATGAACCTACAGAGAGGGAGACCCAGACCCAGGGCTTGAACCCAGGTTCTCAGTGATGTTCACTCAGTGTCTCTGACACGGCCATTGTGAAGCTACAGAGAGAGAGACCTAGACCCAGGGCTTGAACCCAGGTACTCAGTGATGTTCACTCAGTGTCTCTGACACGGCCATCATGAACCTACTGAGAGAGAGACCCAGACCCAGGGCTTGAACCCAGGATCTCAGTGATGTTCACTCAGTGTCTCTGACAGGGCCATCATGAACCTACAGAGAGAGAGACCCAGACCCGGGACTTGAACCCAGGTTCTGGGCAGTATTGGACCAGTGTCTCTGACGCGACCAGTGTGAATTTCTTAAGCCAACTGGGCAGCAATATTCTGCTAGGGTTAACGTGAGGAGTGTTAAGAGTATATTTAATGTTCGGGTTAATGTTAGTATTAGGGGTAGGGTTAGTGTGTGGGTACGGTTAGTGTTAGTGGTATGGTAGGGGTAGTGTTAGGAACAGTGTTAGGGGTTGGCGTCGTGTTTTAGATCGGCTTAGGCGAGGGGGAAATGTAGGCAAGTGTGCAGTAGTTTGCGCACATCAGTGATTAATATGGGGCTCTCCTAGGTCGACTCAGCCTTAAATTAGCACCTGGTTTGGTGTGTATTCAATTTCAGACCACACGAAAGCGGCCGGGCGTGGTGCTGGCCACCCACCCCCTCGTGCGCCGTTTCAGCCTTCATAGGTGCTCGCTAACAGCACTTGCCCCAACAGTCTGTGAAGGCTACACGGGGGATCTTTGTGTGTCTGTACGTTTCAACCCGTGCTTTTCGCCAAAAGGACGCCCCGTAAACCATTCACGGAAGCCAGATAAGTGAGTCAAACCTGACTATCCAGTTCATGCCACGTTGTATGGGGCCGTCCATAAGTGACGTCACGCACCTGGGGGGGGGGGGGTGGTGAGAAATGCGACGTCACATCAAAATGCGCAACTTTAAATAAATATAGACAACACGTTCTACTTAATTAAATCTACTTTTTAGTAAATGTTTTCTCCTACAACATTAGAGTGCAGCGCCACATTAAATACGCATTACAATGACAATAGTTTAAAGCGATTTGAAGCATGTTTTATTGGGGGGGGGGGGGCAGAGCTTTGTGTCGTCATATTTGAGGGGGGGTTTGACTTTTTGTGACGCCGTGTGACGGGGGGGGGGTCAAAAATCGTAAAAAATCGCGAGACGTCATTTATGGACGGCCGCTATCTCCAGTTGTGGCAGCGGGGAGCGGTGGCGCAATGGTTAGGGTACTGCGCTTTAAACTCACCCCCCCCAACGGTTCCAACCACGTGCTAACTCGTGGGTTCGATTCCCGGCCACGGTCCCGGGCACAACGATTACGTTCCGTACCAGGTAGTCCTTTTGAGGCTGAGTCGACCTAGGGGAGGGCCCAGGACCGGTTCAGATAATCGTCACCGGTGTTGGCCGTGAGCGGAAATCGAACCCGGGGTGCCGGGTTCAAAGCACAGCGTATCACTAACTGCTACGCTACCGCTCCCCCACACTAATGCACACACACACAGACCACTCTCATACACACGCACACACGTTGACACACGCGCACACACAACAAGCCCCCTGACCAGCGCGGTGAAGTATGGTCAAACAACACGGGAGGCCTTCATCGAGCAGCGAATTGACAGAGGTCTGTCGAATGATGATGACGTAAAATATAAAACTGTACTTAGACGGTACTATACATCGTATGTACTGCAATTGTACAGTATTCAGTGTCGGCAGCGTTGAATATCCGAGCACGGAGCGAGTATCGGGTGGGGGGTAGCTGTGTTCGATACATGTGCCAGTGATACAAAGGCGGTCAGGCGTGTTTTTTTTTTGTCTTCTCCTACCACACCACCGGCGTGTGCCCTGCTCCTCGCTAATAACACTTGCCCCGGCAGCCTGTGGTGGGCTACCCGGGGGACCTTTGTCTGTGGCTTTGCCCCCTTTTGTCACGTGGCGCGCGCGCCTTCAATGCAATACAATGCAATGGATTAGGAGCGCGCGCGTGCGTGCGTGCGTGCGCGTGTGTGTGTGTGCCATTGTCCCAATACTCGTGCCCTATATTAAAGACACTCACCACATCCGTCAATCACGTTGTGTGCGCGCGCGTGTGGCCTTAATCAAAACATGGGCGACGTTTCGGGCAATGACCCAGAGCGGGTATAATGGTGCCCTGTATATATACAATGTGCACAAGAGAGATAGCATGTACAATGTAGCACAAGTGCACATGCAAACCTATGTTGTTAGGTGCATTCTAACTTGCTTATGCAATGCGGTGGAGAATGCAATCTGTGTGGCACACGCTCAACGTACAATGCACACAGTTACGGCATGCGTACGCAATGCAATGCACTCACGTATGTGGAATGCATGGGCATGCCGATTGCATAATTCAATGAACAGAATAACCATCGCATACATTGACTTCGTGTGCAATGGTGACCGCGAGACGGGATCGGTCAACACCCCGCCCGAACGCCTTTGTCTCCCCACGACTGATGGTTACGCACCACGCCCAGTTACTCGGTTCTAAGGCTGAGTCGACCTAGGGGAGGCCCAGGACCGGTTCCGATATTCGCCACCGACGTTTGGCCACGAAAGGGAATCGAACTCGGGCCGTCATTCCACGCCCGCTCCCAATACACACAGAAACAAAGATGCCCCGTGTAGCCTCTAACAGACTGCCGGGGCAAGTGCTGTTAGCGAGCAGCAGCACCTATGAAGGCCGGCACGGCGCACACGTGCGGGGTGGGTGGCCAGCACCACGCCCGGCCGCCTTTGTCTCCCCGCACCGGGTACTTATTTGAGGCTGAGTCGACCTGTGTGTGTGTGTGTGTGGGTCAACCAGGCATACACACAGACACACACAAAGACCCATGCATGCATACCCATGCATGCAATACACGTGCATGTGCATACACAGCACTGCATGACACCACCGTGCGCACACGCCCACGCAAGCGCACAGACACCTTGGCATTTGATGGCATTGCGTTGAGCGCGGAATGCAACGCGTGACAATTTAGCGACGCGGCGCACACACACAAAGATTCCTCCGAATGTTGGGGGCAAGTGCCGTGGGGCTGTAGCCGGCCTGGGAAGGGCGGCGCACGATGGGGGCCGTACCGACTCACAGCACCAGGTGATCATTTGCGGCTGAGTCGACCTAGCGGGAGGCCAAAGGATCGGTTCAGATGATCGTCACTGGGTGTTGGCGGCCGCGAGCGGGAATTGAACTCGCGTCGCCGGGTTCGTAGCGCGGCCACGCTCACCTGCTGCACTACCGCTCCCCACAACACGGTAATATATGCAAAGACAAAGATCCCCCGTATAGCCTTGACGCACTGTTGGGGCAAGTGATGTTAACGAGCGCCTATGAAGGCCGACACGGTACACGAGGGGGTGGGAGGCCAGCACCACGCCCGGGCGCCTTTGTCTCCCAAGTTTCGATATTTTCACACCACACCAAGTACTCATTTTAGGCTGAGTCGACCTAGGGGAGGCCCAGAACCGGGTTCAAATATTCGTCACCGGTGTTGGCAGTGAGCGGGAATCGATCCCGGGTCGCCAACTTCGTAGCGCGGCTCGCTAACCGCGACGCTCCCCACAACACACTAATACACACACATACACATTGACACACGCACGCACACACATTAACACACGCACACATTAACACATGCACACACACATTAACACACGCATGCACACACACACATATTAACACACGCACACACACATTAACACACGCACGCACACACGCACATTAACACACACATTAACACACACACGCACACACACACATTAACACACGCGCACACATTAACACACACGCACATTAACACACGCACGCACACAGACACATTAACGCACGCACGCACACACGCATATTAACACACACATTAACACACACGCACACACGCACATTAACACACGCACACACACACACATTAACACACACATTAACACACGCACACACACACACATTAACACACGCACACACATTAACACACACGCACATTAACATACACATTAACACATGCACGCACACACACATTAACACACGCACGCGCAAACACACACATTAACACATGCACGCACACACACACATTGACACACATGCATACACGCACATTAACACACACATTAACACACGCACGCACACACGCACATTAACACACACATTAACACACGCACACACACATTAACACACGCACACACATTAACACACACGCACATTAACACACACATTAACACATGCACGCACACACACATTAACACACGCACGCGCACACACACATTAACACACGCACACATGCACATTAACACACACATTAACACACGCACGCACACACGCACATTAATACACACATTAACACACGCACACACACACATTAACACAAGCACACACGCACATTAACACACACATTAACACACACACGCACACACACACATTAACACACGCACATACACACACATTAACACACGCACACACACACATTAACACACACGCACACTAACACACGCACACACACACTAACACACGCACGCACACACACATTAACACACACACGAATATACACACATTAACACACACACTAATACACACACATTAACACACGCACGCACGCACACACATTAACACACGCACGCACACACACACATTAACACACACACACACACACATTAACACACACACTAACACACGCACACACATTAACACACACGCAAACACACACATACACTAACACACATTAACACTCGCGCACACACACATTAACACACGCACACAAATACATTAACACACATGCACACTAACACACGCACAAACACACACTAACACACGCACACACTAACACACATTAACACACACACACACCCACGCACACACATTAACACACACGCACACATTAACACACACACGCACACACACATTAACACACGCACACACACACTAACACACGCACACACATTAACACACGCACACACACATTAACACACGCACACACACACACATTAACACACGCGCACACACACTCACACACGCACGCACACACACATTAACACACACGAATATACACACATTAACAAACACACTAATACACACACATTAACACACGCACCCACGCACACACATTAACACACGCACGCACACACACACATTAACACACGCACGTACACACATTAACCAACACACACATTAACACACACATTAACACACACACATACACACATACACACACACGAATATACACACATTAACACACACTAATACACACACACATTAACGCACATACGCACGCACACACATTAACACACGCACGCACACACATTAACACACACACGCACGCACACACACACACTAATACACACACATTAACACACACATTAACACACGCACACACACACACATTAACACACACAAACAAATATACACACATTAACACACACACTAATACACACACACATTAACACACGCACGCATGCACTAACACACGCACACACACACATTAACATACGCACGTACACACACACACTAATACACACACACATTAACACACACATTAACACACGCACACACACACATAAACACACGCACACACACATTAACACACGTTCACACACACTAACACACGCACGCACACACACATTAACACACACACGAATACACACACATTAACACACACACACTAATACACACACACATTAACACACGCACGCACACACACAAATTAACACACGCACGCACACACATTAACACACGGGCACACACACACTCACACACATTAACACACACTAACACACACACACTAACACACTAACACACGCACACACACACATTAACAGGCACACACATTATCACACGCACATACACACACATTAACACACACACACATACATTCACACATGCACATACACACACATTAACACACACACACATTAACACACACGCACACACACTAACACACGCACACACATTAACACACACATTAACACACGCACACACACCCACATCAACACACGCACACACTAACACACATTAACACACGCACGCACACACACACACTAACACACCCACGCACACACATATTAACACACGCACACATTAACACACGCACGCACACACACACATTAACACACACTAATACACGCACACACACACTAACACACCCACGCACACACATGAACACACGCACACATTAACACACGCACGCACACACACACATTAACACACACACGCACACACACATACACTAACACACATTAACACACGCACACACACACATTAACACACACATTAACACACACGCACACATACACACATTAATACGCACGCATGCACACACACACACTAACACACACACATTAACACACACGCACACACATTAATACGCACGCATGCACACACACACACTAACACACACACACATTAACACACACGCACACACATTCACGCAACTTGTAGACACGTCACGGATGGGGAGGTACACGGGTAGCCGAGGGCTGGAGGGAAGGAGGAGTGAGTGAGAGAGAGAGGAGATTCAACAGCCATCACGCAAAGAGCACACACACACAACACACACAAAGAGGAAGGCGGGAGTAGCTACGTGGTTATATATAGAGAGAAGAGTCTGGCATAATCACTCCACACTGAACTGCACAGGGTGAGGAAGAGACAGAGAGAGAGAGACAGAGGAGAGACACACACACACAAGTGTGCGCATGCACGGGTGCAAGACACCTCACAGCCAAAGCAACATTTTGGTTCGTCTCGGGAGACAAAAGTGAGGGCGGGTACATAGTTAGCGAGCACCTATTACTGAAAGGCCCCCCCGCCTTGGAACTTTACTCGTTGATTGGACTTTAGTGCCACGGATGCTTAGAGGAAGAAGACAACTCGCGGGGGGGGGGGGCATGTGGATGATGATTGATGCTGGACTCTGGCTAGGAGCAGTAAGTTGTTGATTCTTCGCCTCCGTGGACCGCAGAGAGATGCGATTCTCGCTGTGTCGGTAAACGCACGACGCGGCGACGGTGGCGGATTACTCGTGGGAGATGGCACAACCGTGGAGATACATTTGACACGAGAGGTGAGTCGTTGTGTGTGAGTGTGTGTGAGTGCGTTTGTCTGTGAGCGGGGAGCGGTCTTGTAGCGGTCAGCGCTACGCCGCGCTACGAATCCGGCGACCCGGGGTTTGATTCCCGCTCACGGCCAACACCCAGCGACGATTGTCTGAAGCGGTCCTGGGCCTCCCTTAGGTCGACTCGGCCTCGAGCGAGTACTCGGTGTGGTGCGTGAAAACATCGCTACTAGGGGAGACAAAGGCGGCCGGGCGTGGTGCTGGCCACCCACCCCCCTCGTGTGCCACGGTGCCGGCCTTCATAGGCGCTGCTGCTCGCTAACAGCATTTGCCCCGACAGTCTGTTAGACTACCCGGGGGATCTTTGTCTTGTTTAAACGCATGCAGTGCGGAGCGGTGGCGCAGTGGTTCGCGCTGCACTGCGCTCCGAGCCCGGCAAGACGACAACGATTAATGACAGTGGACAGCTGCTTTTGAACCCGGTCCTGGGCCTCCGCTAGGTCGACTCAGCCTCAAATGAGTACCCCCGCTGCGGTGTGTAAGCATCCGCACTGGGGAGACAAAGGCGGCCGGGCGTGGTGCTGTCCGCCCGCAACCCCCCTCCCAATCGCGTGCCGTTCCGCCCTTCCTGCGACTCGCCGTGACTGTTGACTGCACTTGCCCCAGTCGTCTGTTGCAAGGCTACACGGGGGACCTTTGTCTTTGGGCCGGCGTCCTTTATTTCACCGCGGCAGAATTCGTTTCGATTGCCCCACGCACTTAACCGTCGGACTTCGCGTGGCCGCGCGTGCGATCCGTCACCCTTTGTCACGTGGCACGCGTTCACGGCGTCCTTTATTGGACCCGCGCAAGGCCATCGATCATATTTAACATTGTCGCAGGCTGTGGCGATCGATATTATTCACAATAAAGGGTAGTTGGGTGAGGTCGCGTCAGTATGAATGTGTCCATAATCTTTGGTTCTTTCTGTAAAGTCACGTGGGTATAAAATAGAATGCACATACTTACGCGATCTCACACAAAACAACCTTTATTTTGAATTCCATTTCAATTCCTTGTCCATTATTTCGCCAAGCGGTGAGAGCCATCGTTCCTCGTCAAGTCCCGTCATTGAACCACGCCAGACCCAACTTCCATCCTTTATTCGACCACCGCAAATCGATTATTGAGACTCTATCCGATCGATTAATTGGCGATCCTGTTTTACAAATTAATTAATCGCGCGATTCACACGCGGCGCCCGATGCATTTCATTGAGCCGCGCGAAGCCGATGCGGTGTCAATTGTCTAACCGCGACGAGATCACATTTCTAATCATCATCATCAACATCCTCTTCTTTCTATTTAAACGCCAGGGACTCACTTTGAGATGTTACCACGCGAGACACCTGGCGGATACCCGGACCTACAATCCCAGTTAATGATCGCTCCCTTTATTTCGCCACCAACAACCCCACCTCCCCACCCCGACTGAGACGCCATACTTCACCGTGTACAAGTTGCGGCTTCGAAGAGGCGTCCTTCTTTCGAGCCCCCCCCCCCACCCCGCGGAGGAGACGCCCATCGCGGTATCGGGATCCTTTATTTAGCGGCACGTTCAATAAAGCCCAAGTGTCGAACCCAAATCGAGATATCGCCATCCATTATAGAACCCAAAGCAACCACACACACGCTTCGGCCAGTCGCCACGCGATCATTCATCTCACCGCTCGCATCCCCATATTTCACCGCACACGTTTCACTGAAAACCCCACAACGCATCCTTTATTAGCCACACACTTGATTTAACCCGCACATTATTTAACCACACACACACACGCATCGGCCAGTCACCACGCGATCATTCATTTCACCACAGACATCCCCATATTTCACCGCACACGTTACACTGAAAACCCCACAACGCATCCTTTATTAGCCACACACTTGATTTAACCCGCACATTATTTAACCACACACACACACGCATCGGCCAGTCACCACGCGATCATTCATTTCACCACAGACATCCCCATATTTCACCGCACACGTTTCACTGAAAACCCCACAACGCATCCTTTATTAGCCACACACTTGATTTAACCCACACATTATTTAACCACACACACACACGCATCGGCCAGTCACCAGGCGATAATGTATTTGACCACAGGCATCCCCATATTTCACCGCACACACGTTTCACTCACACCACCCCCACCACGCATTCTTTATTAACCACACGCTTAATTTAACCCCCTCCCCTCCCCACAAACCATCACCCAATCTCTAACTCTCTAAACCCAAACTCGCGGCCCGTATTTGACCACACGGTGGGTCCTTGATTCAATCACGCACGCGTCTCGTTTCAATACAGAAGCCCTTTATTATTATTATCCACGCACGGATCCATTACCCAACCACGCGCCCCTCCCATTCATCGCACGGCACGCATCCTTTATTGAGCTACGCAGATTCCGTTGATATTTCTATGTATTTTCACCGATATTTTCTAAAACTACACAAACACATCCTTTATTTAGCCGCCGCTCCCACGAGGTTTGGGGCTAAACACGTTTACCCCCCCCCCGCTCGCCCTCACGGCCTGGTCGCGTTTTTATGGATGCCGGGAATTTTTGGCCTCTGAAAGTCTTGGAACGAAAATGCCTCATTTAGTGTGATGGTGCATACTTCAGGTCCTGTACTCCTCGTCGTCTGTCCACCTCGACTCGTACCTCATCCAGACCTCCCTATCTCGTCCACCCTCTCTATTTTTATTTTGACGATCAGAGGAATCAAGAAGATGCTCGGTGTAGTCGGCACTTTGCTTCGTTCATCATTTCGTTTTTTTTGTTTTTTTTCAATGCTTTATGTGCCCTCCCCCTCTTTTTAAATGAAAGATTTAATAAAAGATTTCACGCTCTGCTCTCCTTACACATTCCCTCCCTCTCTCTCTCTTCCTGCTCCTCATCCTCCAACTTATTCGCCACTCGGTCGCCCGTTCGGTCTCTACGATCCGACCGAGACGAGACCAGAGACTGACCGTGGCTTGGATCTCGTTGGATCTCCTCCGCAGTTTTTCACTCTTCACCAAATGAATTCGTGCCGACATTTGCATCTCACCGCCTCCACCACCACCTCCACCACCGCCTCCACCACCGCCTCCACCCAACCGCCGTCTCTCCTCGTTAACTACCACGAACCTCGAGGGCCCCCTTGAGCTACTTGGGGCGCCGCTACTTTGCTTTGCCTGTGCCTTGTACAGCCACACACACCCCCTCCCCCACCACCTCCCCCAGTAGCTAACGCTAAGTGCCTTTAATTAAGCGCCTTTAATTAAGCGTAGGAATAACAGAGAAGTGCACGCACACCGCAACCTCGACTCACGCACACCTCGACTCACGCACACCTCGACTCACGCACACCTCGACTCATGTGCACACCTCGACTCACGCACACCTCGACTCACGCACACCTCGACTAACGCACACCTCAACCTCGACTCATGCACACCTCGACTCACGCACACCTCGACTAACGCACACCTCAACCTCGACTAACGCACACCTCAACCTCGACTCACGCACACCTCGACTCACGCACACCTCGACTCACGCACACCTCAACCTCGACTCACGCACACACCGCACACTGGCGCGCCCCCTCTCTCCATCTCACACTCCAGAGAGCAGCAGCAGCGAGAGACGTGCTCAATCCACTGCTGGATGGAACGACTCACTCTGTCTGTCTCCCATCTCCTCTCACGTTCCTCTCACGGTGTCACTAACGCGCCGTCTCTCTGCATCTCATACTCGAGATATCAGCAGCAGCAGCGAGAGACGTGCTCAATCCACAGCTGGATAGGACGACTTTCCCTCTCACTCGCGGTCGCCATCTCCTCTCACCGTATCACTAACGCGCCCTCTCTGCATCTCACACTCGAGGTATCAGCAAACATACCTCCTCACTCCACTGCTGGATGGAATTACCTTCTCACTCTCTCTCTCTCTGTCTCTCTCTCTCTGTCTCTCATGGCGGTCGCCATCTCTTCTCGAGGCGTCACTCACGATCCACATTCTGGCGGCGGCCGCGGCGAGTGAAGTTGGTGGCCCCGTGGCGCTTCGAGTGGTCGCGTCGCGAATGTTTCGCGGTTCGGCCTCCAGTGGCCGCCAGTGGCCGCCCCTGGGCTCATGTGAGGCGCATCCGGCGCTGTCGTCGCGACGACGCCACGAGCCACTTCACGTTAAAGATCAAGAACCCGTCACCAACCCCACCACCCACCATCCACCACCACCCACCACCCACCCACCACCCACCACCAACCACCACCGCCACCCACCACCCACTACCAACCACACCACCAACCACCACCACCCACCACCACCCACCATCAACCACCCACCATCAACCACCCACCACCACCCACCACCCACAACCACCACCCACTACCACCCACCCACCACCCACCACCACCCACCACAAACCACCACCAACCACCACCACCCACCCACCACCCACCACCACCCACCACCAACCACCACCACCCACCACCATCCACCACCACCCACCACCCACCACCAACCACCACCCACCACCCACCATCAATCACCCACCACCCACCCTCCACCACTCACCACCCACCCCCCACCACCCACCCCCCACCACCAACCACCCACCTCCCACCACTCACCACCAACCACCCACCACCACCCACCACCCACCACCACCAACCACCCACCACCCACCACCCACCACCACCCACCACCCACCACCCACCACCACCACCCACCACCACCCACCCACCACCCACCACCAACCACCACCAACCACCACCACCCACCACCAACCACCACCACCACCCACCACCCACCCACCACCAGCCACCACCAACCACCACCAACCACCACCACCCACCACCACCCACCACCCACCACCAACCACCATCAACCACCCACCACCCACCACCCACCTTCCACCACTCACCACCCACCCCCCACCACCCACCCCCCACCACCAACCACCCACCACCCACCACCAACCACCACCCACCACCCACCACCCACCACCACCAACCACCACCACCCACCACCAACCACCACCACCCACCACCCACCACCAACCACCACCCACCACCCACCATCAACCACCCACCACCCACCCTCCACCACTCACCACCCACCCCCCACCACCCACCCCCCACCACCAACCACCCACCTCCCACCACCAACCACCCACCACCACCCACCAACCACCACCACCCACCACCAACCACCACCACCCACCACCCACCACCAACCACCCACCACCAACCACCCACCACCAAGCATTGACGACATTCGCAAGGCGAAGGCGGCCCAATCGTTGAGTAACCGGCGTCAGGATCCAAAAGGTGCCAATTAAAGAAGGCACATTGAAAGCGCAGATTCATGAGGTCGTTTGACTGGAGCTCCAGTCAGCTCCACTCAGCTCCAGTCAGCGGCACTCACGCAGCAGTTCTACTCTCACGCGTTCATCGCGTGCAAAATAAATTCGCAACTTGAGTCCAGCATCTGCATCCTCCACGCATCGTGGCCCATCTTCACAATCGCTCCATCTCCACCAGCCCGGGGTGGGGTGTGGGCCGACGCCTTCTCTGGGTCGCGATTCAATTCCTGTCCTCGTGACGATGGGGCCGTGGTGCTCCCTTCTGGCCGTCACAGTTCGAATCTTACCACTCGCCCGCAGTGCGTGCCTCCGCTGCTCCGCGTGGCTTCTCTCTCTGCCTCTCGGTGCGATTCCAAGCACGCGTCTCTCCATGCTGCTACCACCACCACCACCATCATCAACACCACCACCGTGGGCTATCCACTGCTGGATGATGCCACGAACCTGCGCGTGTGTCCACGACTCCCACGGGTTCCGCGCTCTGCCTCGCATCTCACCCGTGGTGGTGTCGTTCCCAGCGCTTCCTCGACTCAACGTGCCCGTTCTTGAGTTCAATATTTCGCTCGAGCGGCCACGCGTGTCTGACACCGTGCGTGTCGTCACAGCCCACGATCTATTTCCACCACCCTTTATTTGAGCCTCATGGCGGGACCCTGGGCTTACCAATTAATACAAAATGGCGGAGACGATTAGATATTTTATTTCAGGGACGCAAACTTTTTCCCCCAGGGGTGTAACTTCACTCTGCGACTGGGGTACCAATCAATCCGGCAGCGGTGCCACACTTCGCGATGTCGAAACGCAGCCGAAATCCTGAACTGCTCGTACGCACCGTGGTGGTGCATCGTGAGTACAACTCGTCGAGATGAGTCCATGGCCGCATGGCCGATGCATCGACAGACTAAAAACGACTCTATCACGGACATCGTGCGAGAGCCGGGGTATTGTGGGTACCCCAGGGAACCGCCATGAGGTTAATTTAACCACCACACCGTCTCCCTTTGGAGATCCAGGTCAGACGTCACTCGCCACTGATGATGGTGGCCAGGACGTGAACTCGGATCGCTACGATGCAACATAGAACAAAGATCCCCCGTGTAGCCTTCACAGACTGCTGGGGCAAGTGCTGTTAGCGAGCACCTATGAAGGCCGGAACGGCGCACGGGGGGGTGGGGTGGCCAACACCACGCCCGGCCGCCTTTGTCTCCCCAGTGGCGATGTTTAGTACACACCGCACCAGGTACTCCTTTGAGGCTGAGTCGACCTAGGGGAGGCCCAGGACCGGTTCAGATAATCGTCACTGGTGTTGGCCGTGAGCGGGAATCGAACCCAGGTCGCCGGGTTCATAGGGCAGCGCGCTAACCGCAGCACCACCGCTCCCACGGTGCTAACCCACACACACGCTGTACATACAAAGACAAAGATCCCCCGTATAGCCTGTTACAGACTGTTGGGGCAAGTGATGTTAGCGAGCACCTATGAAGGCCGGCACGTCACACAAGGGGGTGGGGGTGGAGAGAACCACGCCGCGACCGCCTTTGTCTCCCCAGTGGCCAAGATACACAAACACACACTCTGTGTCTGTCTGTGTGTGTGTAGCCACGACTTGCAATAATGGGTAAATTGGAACTGTAACGTACTTAGGTGTCGGATTACTTTCCTGTTTGGCCGCCCTGTGTGTGTGTCCGTGTACAGTCGCATAGTGAACACACACACACCATACACACCCCACACACACACCACACACACCACACACCACACACACCACACACACCACACACCACACACACACCACACACACACCACACACACACCACACACACGCAGGTGAACTCACATATCAAAGCTCTGTCAGTTCCAGCGATTGTTTGCCCATATTTCAGCACGCCGGTAAATACAAAAACGCATCAGAAGTGTCATCATCATCATCGTGGTCGTAACCAACATCACCAGCACCACGGTCATCCACGACCATCATCCACCACCCCCAAACATCATCCACCACCACCAACACCTCCAACATCACAAACCACCACCAACATCACCATCGTCCACCACCACCATCATCCACCACCACCTCCAACATCACCATCGTCCACCAACATCATTCACCACCCATCAAGATCACCCACCACCACCATAATCCACCACCACCACCTCCAACATCACCATCCACCACCAACATCACCATCGTCCACCACCATCATCCACCACCCATCAAGATCATCCACCACCACCATAATCCACCACCACCACCTCCAACATCACCATCCACCACCAACATCACCATCGTCCACCACCACCACCAGCAGTACTCGGCTTCCGCTTGGCTGCACCGGACAGATTCCAAGCCATGGCTCCCGGGGAAACTCCACTCACCGATTCCTCTACCCATGTTGAGGACTACCAGACACTCTCTCGTCTCATCCACCACCACCACTAGACTGTGTTCAACAACCACCACCACCACGCTGTGTTCAACCACCACCACCACCACCACCACGCTGTGTTCAACCACCACCACCACCACACTGTGTTCAACAACCACCACCACCACCACCACGCTGTGTTCAACCACCACCACCACCACACTGTGTTCAACTACCACCACCACCACGCTGTGTTCAACAACCACCACCACCACCACGGTGTGTTCAACCACCACCACCACCAACACGCTGTGTTCAACCACCACCACTACACTGTGTTCAACCATCACCACCACCACACGGTATTGAACCACCACCACCACCCCCCCCCCAACACCACCACCACCACCACCACCACCACCACCACACTGTATTCAATCACCACCACCACCACACTGTTTTCAACCAACAACAACAACAACCGCCATTCGCCACTAAGTGGCGGTGACGTCACCACGACGCTTGTGCCAGGCCAAGTGCACCTTGAGGCCACGTGAAGTGTCGAACGCCCGCTGGCAGGAGGTCACGGGGCAGACCCAGGTGCCACGGGTCGACTGACTGAGATGACCAAGATGACTGGCTGATGCACCACCTGTGCCCCCTACTGTACCAACTTGCTGTGCTTTAGCCACCCGGCGCTCCGCTCGTTGTTGTGAGCGTCGCTCCTCCGCCCTCCGTTGTTGTTGGAGGGCGACTGCCTCCAACTGCCCAGTAGCGTCCTTCACGAGCCTCCTCCACTGAGGCCGATCTTGACACCGCTGGTACCAGTCATCGGCAAGTCCACTCAGCTCCACGTCCTCCTGTACCACATCACTCCATCTCTTCTCTAGCCCGTACCGCGCCCGTCTAGCCCCCTCGATCCGGCCGAACAAAATCTGTTTAGGCATGCGGTGGCTGGTTATGCGGGCTACATGACCCAGCCAACGCAGCCTTGCCCGCCGGAGGAGCTCACCGATGGGACTTTGCCCAGATCTTTCAAGGATTTGTGAGCTCCTCACACAATCCAGCCTGGTCAAACCCAGGATGGATTGTAGGCAGGCCAGCCTAAATGTTTCCAACCGGCGAAGATGCTCGATTAGGGGGGTCCACGTTTCGCAAGCGTAGAGAAGGGATGGAATGACTGTGACCGAGAAGACCTGAAGCTTCGTGCGGAGCGACAGACCAGGTAGCTTCCACACAGCGTTACGCAACCGATGAAAACATATTGCCGCTCGACTGATTCGGAGTGAGACCTCTGCTGTTAAACTGGAGCCGGTCATAAGCACACTGCCCAGGTATGGGAAACGCTCCACTCTCTCCACTACTGCCCCATCACCGATTGGGAGTTGTGGGGGTGGAATGTCCGATGGTACAAAATACCCAGGCAGGTGCTTAGTTTTGGTGGGGCTGATGGTAAGGCCCCACCTCTTAGTGGCACGCTCCAGTCTCAGCAGCAGCGTCTCCAACTCCTCTGAATGAGCAGCTATTACCAAATCATCGGCATACATAACGTGGTTGACCAATAGGGAGCCATCCCTTGATCGCACCCGGGCATCGATCAGCCTCCCATTATATCTGTACCAAATGGAAAATCCCCCGGTACAGCTATTGAAGGCTTCACGAACTACGCGGTCAAAATAGATGTTAAATAATGTGGGAGCCAGAGGACATCCCTGCCGCACTCCAAGGTGTACAGGGAAAGGCTCTGACTCCCGGCCACGTAGTTTTACCCGGGCCTGCTCACCATCATGAAGGTCCTTAATGATCGTGAGCAGAGGGTCAGGGACTCCGAAAGCACGAAGAACAACCCAGAGCCCAGGTCTACTGATGGTTTCATAGGCCTTGGCCAGGTCAATAAAGCAGAGATGTAGGTCTTGTTGGAATTCCCTACATCTCTGCTGTAGCAGACGGACAGAAAATATGGCATCTGTGCAGGACCGCCCTTTCCTGAAACCGCATTGGGGCTCCGCAAGCCTCTCTTCAGCGTGCCTAGCAAGGGGATGTCGAATACTCCTTGCCAGGACCTTTCCCGGCACACTGAGGAGTGAGATGCCCCTGTAGTAGTTACAGTCTGTGCGGTCCCCCTTTTTAAAGAGGGGGACCACCAGGGCATCCTTCCAATCCTGTGGAACCCGTCCAGTGGTCCAGACTGTTGTTATGATTTCATGTAGGGCAGTCTGTGCACAAACGCCACCCTCCCTGAGCATTTCGCTTGGGAGATCATCTCTGCCCGGTGCCTTTCCTGGTGTCAGACTCCGGATCGCCTTCAGTACTTCCTCAACAGATGGCACCTCAGCCAGCCACTCACAGGGGGTGATCTCTTCCAATATTTGAGGCACCGCAGCCTCAGCAGGGTTATCCCCACTTTGTCCCATGATGTTTTCCTGGCTGAGAGATTTTCCCTCCCCCAGGACCTCACAGAAATGCTCAGCAAATCTGCAAACCTGTTCCTGGGGGTCGGAGATTGGATCACCGTTTTTTCCCCTAATGATGGTAATAGGTTTTGCGCTGCAGGTTACTTTTTTGATGGAGTTAAATAGTGATTTGTGATCGCGGGCCACTGAGGCAGACTCCATCTCCTCAGCAACCCGTGACCACCACCCATCCTTGCAGCGCCTTATGGCTCTCCGAACTTCCGAGCGAAGGCTGCGGTAAACCTCCTCATTCTCTGACGTGGGATGCTGTAGCCGATCAGAGTGGGCCTGTCGCTTTTTCTCAATTAACCTGAACACCTCCTCTGTCAGCCAGGGTTTCTGGGGAGGTCTGGACCGCGTACCCAAAGCAGCCATTGCAGCTGCATGAGTCACAGTCCTAAACTTCGCCCATTTACCCTCGACATCAGGAGGAGTGGGGGACGATGCCAACCCCAGCTGCAAGCGATGATGAAATTCTCGCTTGCAACTTTCATTAGCTAACTGAGACCAGGCCACTTTTGGTTGGAATGGGGTCCTGGGTGTACACCCACCACCGGAGTGGAAGAATGGCAGGCGCATCTTACAGATGACTAGTCGATGGTCAGAGGGCAGATCAGCTCCACGGTAGGTCCTGGTGTCAAGGACATGGGCTCGCATCCGCTGGTCCGTCACTATGTAGTCCAGCAGATGTTTTTGCTTGGACCCGTCATGCGTCCATGATGTTGTGTGGATGCGCCAATGCCGGAAGAGCGTGTTGGTAATTACAAGCCCATGGGCTGCACAAAAATCTAGCAG
The DNA here is from genome assembly GCF_964198595.1 of Lampetra fluviatilis. Classification (NCBI taxonomy): domain Eukaryota; kingdom Metazoa; phylum Chordata; class Hyperoartia; order Petromyzontiformes; family Petromyzontidae; genus Lampetra; species Lampetra fluviatilis. Next base: position 2,364,839 of record NC_136332.1, on the reverse strand, counting down.
CCTCCTACCGTTGTTATTGAGCTGATCTGGACCATGCCTTCCAATCACTCCAGACCAGGTGCCAGCATCATGACCAACTCGGGCATTGAAGTCACCCAACAAGATGACTCTGTCCCGAGTGGCTACTTTAGCCAGCACCTGTGACAGGAGGTCATAGAAGGCATCTGACTCATCGGCTTTGCCTGCATCCCTCCACGGATGTTCGTCTTCGGTGGGGGCATAAGTAACCACGACCACCACTCCTCGCCCCCGGTTGATGGGAAGGCGAGCCCAAAGTATCCTGGGGCTTACAGCTTCCCACACCTCACCGCCACGCTCCCACGCCCCCTTCATTCTTTTGTTCAAAAGAAGAGCCACACCCTGTTGTTTGGCAGTCTCCTGCCCCGAGTAGAGGACTGTCCACCCCTCATGGTGGCAGGAGCCAGAACCGGCCCACCGGACCTCCTGAATGCCACAGAGATCCAGGCGGTACCAGTCCAGCTCCCGACAAAGGAGTGGCAACCTCTCCTCCGCAGTGAGCTTTCGAACATTCCACGTGGCCATCCGTAATGGCTTTTCGTTGTTTCTGGAGGAGCCCCGAGGGTGAAGATTCAATTTGCTGGCTCCACCAATTGGGGTTTGGCCAGGAGACGTCCTAGACGCCTGTCCCCCCGGGGCCTCCGGCACAAGCTTATTTGCTACAGGTTTATGTTTAATTCGTGGTTTCGTGGTAATTAACCACCACCACCACTACCACCACCACCACCACACTGTGTTGAACCACCACCACCACCACCATCACCACCACCACCACCACACTGTGTTCAACCACCACCACCACCACGCTGTGTTCAACCACCACCACCACCACCACAATCACCACACTGTGTTGAAACACCACCACCACTACCACCACACAGTGTTCAACCACCACCACTACCACCACAGTGTTTAACCACCACCACCACCACACTGTGGTCAACCACCACCACCACCACACTGTGTTGAACCACAACCACCACCACCACTACCACCACACAGTGTTCAACCACCACACTATGTTTAACCACCACCACCACACTGTGTTGAACCACCACCACATTGTGTTGAACCACCACCACCATCACCACCACACTGTGTTCAACCACCACCACCACCACACTGTGTTGAACCACCACCACCACACTGTGTTGAACCACCACCACCACCACCCAGTGTTCAACCACCACCACCACACTGTGTTCAACCACCACCACACTGTGTTGAACCACCACCACCACACAGTGTTCAACCACCACCACGCTGCCGGTCACATCAACTCACTCACGCACACAAACAAATACAAAGATCCCCCCTATAGCCTTAACAGACCGCAGGGCGAAGCAACCCACACAAAGAGGAAAAACCTATGATTACATTTTGGTACTGGCAACGGAGCCCTCATTACTCTGATGGTGGCGTTGTGTTTGAGCTGTGCGCCTTTTGGCGTCCTCTGGTCGAACACCACGAGACTGGGCTCTAAGGAAAGCCGTCTCTGGCGTGGACCAATCAGTTTCAAGGACAATGCATGCATTATCAGAGTGTGCCTTTTGTTTGCATTCTGAGCGCAGGTATTGTGGTTAATGTAAACATGATTCCTCGTAAAAAGGTTCCAGTTTTGTTGCCAAAGAAAAAAGGGGAACAAAACCCCCATTATTGTTATTCCTCCGAATGTTGGGGGCAAGTGCCGTGGGGCTGTAGCCGGCCTGGGAAGGGCCACGTGATCATTTGAGGCTCAGTCGACCTAGCGGGAGGCCAAAGGATCGGTTCAGATGATCGTCACTGGGTGTTGGCGGCCGCGAGCGGGAATTGAACTCGCGTCGCCGGGTTCGTAGCGCGGCCACGCTCACCTGCGACACTACCGCTCCCCACAACACGATAATATATACAAAGACAAAGATGCCCCGTATAGCCTTGACGCACTGTTGGGGCAAGTGCTGTTAGCGAGCATCTATGAAGGCCGACACGGCACACGAGGGGGTGGGTGGCAAATGGTAGTGGCGATGTTTACGCACCACACCAGGTACTCATTTGAGGCTGAGTCGACCTAGGGGAGGCCCAAGACCGGTTCAAATAATCGTCACTGGTGTTAGCCGTGAGCGGGAATCGCCAGGTTCGTAGCGCAGCGCGCTAAGCGCTACACTACCACCGCTACACACACACACCTACTCACCACTTGCCACACCGCAGGTCACAACAACACCCTCGCACACACGCTCACCACACTGCAGGCCGCAATCACCCACCCACCAACTCACCCACTCACTCACTCACTCACCTACCCACCCACTCACCCACTCACTCACTAACCCACCCACTCACTCACTCACTCACCTACCCACTCACTCACCCACCCACCCACTCAACCACCCACCCACTCACTCACTCACCCACCCACCCACCCACTCACTCACTCACCCACTCACCCACACACTCACCCACTCACTCATCCACCCACCCACTCACTCACTCACCCACCCATCCACTCACTCACCCACTCACTCACTCACCCACCCACCCACCCACTCACTCACTCACCCACCCGCCCACCCACTCACTCACTCACCCACCTACCCACTCACCCACTCACTCACTCACCCACCCACTCACTCACTCACTCACCCACCCACTCACTCACTCACTCATTCACCCACCCAGTTACTCACCCACTCACTCACCCACTCACTCACCCACTCACTCACTCACCCACCCACCCACTCACCCACTCACTCACTCACCCACCCACTGACTCACTCACCCACCCACCCACTCACCCACCCACCCACTCACTCACTCACCCACCCACCCACTCACTCACTCACTCACCCACCCACCCACCCACTCACTCACCCACCCACTCACTCACTCACCCACGCACTCACCCACCCACCCACTCACTCACCCGCCCGCCCACCCACTCACTCACCCACCCACCCACTCACCCACCCACTCACCCACCCACTCACTCACTCACTCACTCACTCACTCACTCACTCACCCACGCACTCACTCACCCACCCACTCACTCACTCACTCACCCACCCACTCACTCACTCACTCACCCACGCTCTCACTCACCCACCCACTCACCCACTCACCCACCCACCCACCCACTCACTCACCTACCCACTCACTCACTCACTCACCCACTCACTCACCCACCCACCCACTCATTCACCCACCCACTTACTCACCCACTCACTCACTCACTCACCCACTCACTCACCCACCCACCCACTCACTCACTCACTCACTCACTCACCCACCCACCCACCCACCAACTCACTCACTCACCCACCCATCCACCCACTCACTCACTCACTCACCCACCCACCCACTCACTCACTTACCCACCCACTCACTCACTCACCCACCCACCCACCCACCCACCCATTTACTCACCCACCCACCCACTCACTCACCCACCCACTCACTCACTCACTCACTCACCCACTCACTCACTCACCCACTCACTCACTCACCCACTCACTCACTCACTCACCCACCCACTCACTCACCCACCCACCCACCCACCCACCCACCAACCCACCCACTCACTCACTCACCCACCCACCCACCCACCCATCCACCCACTCACTCACCCACCCACCCACTCACCCACCCACCCACCCACTCACTCACTTACCCACCCACCCACCCACTCACTCACTCACCCACCCACTCACTCACTCACTCACCCACCCACCCATTTACTCACCCACCCACCCACTCACTCACCCACTCACTCACTCACTCACCCACTCACTCACTCACTCACTTACTCACTCACTCACCCACCCACTCACCCACTCACCCACTCACCCACTCACTCACTCACCCACCCACTCACTCACTCACCCACCCACTCACTCACCCACCCACCCACCCACCCACTCACTCACCCACCCACTCACTCACTTACGCACCCACTCACTCACCCACTCACTCACTCACCCACCCACCCACTTACTCACCCACTCACCCACCCACTCACTCACTCACCCACCCACTCACTCACTCACCCACTCACTCACTCACTCACCCACCCACTCACTCACTCACTCACCCACTCACTCACCCACTCACCCACGCACCCACCCACTTACTCACTCACCCACTCACTCACTCACTCACCCACCCACCCACCCACTCACTCACTCACTCACCCACTCACTCACCCACCCACCCACCTACTCACTCACTCACCACTCACCCACTCATCACTCACCACACCGCAGGTAGTGACCTCACTTCTGCTTCTTCCCTCGCACCGCTCCACTTTAGAATTCCCCTCCATCGTTTCTAACCCCCCCAACCCCAAGCTGCTATAATAAAATCCGTGTTCAATTCAAGACACGTATCTCTTTATCTCTTACAACTTTGATCAGAGTGCTGCTTGTCTCTGGCCGTGACATCTTTGGGCCCTCCGGGACTTTTTTCACCAACTGTGTCAAGCAAAATCCATCAAATCCTCTTTGAAATTGAACATTTTCATTCGTGTGTGAGTCTGTCTCTGACTCTGCCGTGAGTCTAGTGTGACTCTGGGAGTTGGTGTGCCTCTGTGTGAGTCGGCGAGTATCTGTGGGTCTCGATGTGAGTCTGTCTCTGTGTGAGTCTGTGTGTCTCTGCATGAGTCTGTGTGTCTCTGCGTCAGTCTGTGTCTCGATGTGAGTCTGTGACTCTGTGTGAGTCTCTGTGTCTCGATGTGAGTCTGTGTCTCTGCGTGAGTCTGTGTGAGTCTTTGTGTGAGTCCGTGTGAGTCTCTGTGTGAGTCTTTGTGTCTTTGTGTGAGTCTCTGTGTGAGTCTGTGTGTCTCTGTGTGAGTATTTGTGTCTTTGTGTGAGTCTCTGTGTGAGTATGTGGGTCTCAGTGTGAGTCTGTGTCTCTGCGTGAGTCTGTGTGAGTCTTTGTGTGAGTCCGTGTGAGTCTTTGTGTGAGTCTGTGTGAGTCTTTGTGTGAGTCTGTACGTCTCTGTGTGGGACTCTGTGTCTCTGCATGAGTCTGTGAGTCTTCGTGTGTCTCTGTGTGAGTCTTTGGGTCTGTGTGTCTCTGTGTATCTCTGTGTGAGTCTTTGGGTCTGTATGTCTCTGTATGTCTCTGTGTGTCTCTGTGTGAGTCTGTGTGCGGGGAGTGGTGGTGCAGTGGTTAGCGAGCTGCGAAACGAACCTGGCGACCGGGGTTCGATTCCCGCTCACGGCAAACACCGGTGACGGTCATCTGAATCAGTCCTGGGCCTCCCCTAGGTCGACTCAAATGAGTACCTGGTGCGGTGCGTAGTAAACATCGCCACTGGGGAGACAAAGGCGGCCGGGCGTGGTGCTGGCCACCCACCACCTCGTGCGCCGTGCCGGCCTTCGTAGGTGCTACTCGCTAACAGCACTTGCCCCAACAGGCTGCGAAGGCTACACGGGTGGGGGGGGGGGTGTCTTTGTGAGTTTGTGTCTGCGGGATCGCTGCTTGTCGTGCACGGGGAGCGGTGGCGCAGTGGTGGAACGCGCTCCGCGCTCCCAAACCCCGGCCCCAACACCCGCGCTCGCCCCCCCCCCCCCCCCGCTCGCGGCCACCGGCGACAAACACCCGGAGCGGTCCCGGGGCCTCCGCTCCCACCCCCCCCGGGGTTGACTCGGGCCTTCAACGAGCACCTCGAACGCGGCCCGTTTGCTAAATTCCTGCAGAGGGCGGACTAAAGGTGGGGCCGGCCGGGCGAGGAGCTGACCACCCAACACCACGCCACACCACCACCACGCCACACCACCACGCCACACCACCACGCCACACTACCACCACCACCACACCACCACCACACCATACCACCACCACGCCACACCACCACCACACCACCACCACACCACACCACCACGCCACACCACCACCACGCCACCACTACCACCACACCACCACCACCACACCACCACCACCACACCACCACCACGCCGCTTGTCCCAACAGTCTGTGGAGGGTTAGACCCGGGGGGGGGGTGGTCGCGGCGCGTGAATGTCACCTTCCCACGTGGCTCTCTCCCCAAGGGACTCGTCCTGGCACCCCCTGCCCGGACTTTCATTTGCGTGAGAGCTCAGTGGGGGGGGGGGGGGGGAGTGCCAACTCTATCACCGGCACCCCACTAACGACGGGGGACCCCACTCGCCGCCGACGACACAGGTCAGGACAACAAAAGATGCTGAGATGCCGGGTCCTGGTGAACCCAGCATCTCAGCAGTGTTGGCTCGGTGTCTCTGACCCAGCCATGATGAACCTGAGAAACACACCCAGACCCAGGGCTTGAACCCTGGGGCTCAGCAGTGTTGACTCAGTGTCTCCGACGCGGCCATTATGAGCCTCATGAAAGAGAGAGACACACACACACCCATGGTTCAGGCCCATTGTGTGACTTTACCAGGCTGTTGGGGTAGGCGCTGTTAGCGAGCACCTATGAAGACCGGCGCTGTGGCAGCACTCAAGGGGGGGGGGGGGCACCACGCCCGACCGCCTTTGTCTCCCATGTGGCGATTGTTTACACACGCATCAAGTACTCATTTGAGGCCGAGTCGACCTAGTGGAGGCTCAGAACCGGTTCATGATAATCGTCGCTGGTGTTGGCCGTCAGCGGGAATCTAACTCGGGACGCCATATTCGTAGTGCAGCCACGCTAACTGTTGCACCACCGCTCCTCGTAAACACACACACAGACACAAAGACAAAGACCCCCGTATAGCCTGTAACAGACTGTTGGGGCAAGTGCTGTTAGCGAGCACGTGTGAAGACTGTCACCATGACACACGAGCACCACGACCGGCCGCCTTTGCCTCCTCCAGTGGCGATGTTCACTATACACTGGACCAGGTAACTCATTCGAGGCCGAGTCGACCTAGGGGAGGCCCAGGACCGGTTCAGATAATCGTCACCTGGCGTTGGTGGCCGTGAGCGGGAATCGAACTCGGGGCGCGGGGTTCGTAGCGCAGCGTGGCGCTCACCGCTGCACCGCCGCTCCTCGTAATCGCACAATCACAAATCCGCACACAGTGTGTGCAATGTCATTTGAACTTTCAGATTTAAAAAAACACGCACACACACATATCCCGTGACACTGCAAATACAAACATCCCCCGCATGTAGCCCCTGACAGATTGTCGGGGTAAGTGCTGTTAGCGAGCACCTGTTGAGGCTGAGCACACGACACTCGTGAAGGGGCAGTGTGGCCACAGCCACGCCCGGGCCACCTTTCTCTCTCCACTTGTGATGCTTCTACAATGTTCCGTACAAATTTAAGGCTGAATTAACCTAGGGGAGGCCCAGGACCGGTTCAGACAAACCCGGCACCCAGAGTTCGGAACCCGCTCGCGGCCAGCATCAGCGGTGAATTACGGAGCCTGTTCTGGGTCTCCCCTATGTCGACTCAGCCTTAAAAAAGTATCCGGTGCGGTGTGTATTCAACAACAGGCCTGTGCGATACAAAGGCGGCCGGGCGTGGGGATGGCCAGACCCCCTTGTGCGCTGTGCCGATCTTCTTCGGTGCTACTGCTCGCTAACAGCGCTTGCCCCAACAGTCTAGCAAGGCTACGTGGGCGGTCTTTGTCTCTATTTGTCTGTTCCTGCTCATTTGATTAAGCAGTGAGTCCCTCGTGCGAAGGTCATCGGTTCACATCCGAGACGGGGCTGATTGAGAACCATTATGGTAATTGGAGCAGTTGGCAGCTGTAACAGCAGAATCATCATCATCGGCAGCAGCAGCAGCAGCGGCGGCACTCACATCATCACAGTCGCAACCATCATCATCATCAGCAGCAGCAGCAGGATCACATCCGTAATGTTCACCATCAGCAGCTGTATCATCATCATCATTAGCAGCGGTATTGTGATCAGCAGTATCATCATTAGCAGCAGAAGTATCATCATCATCAGCAGCAGTATCAGCAGCATTAGCAGCCTCAATATCATCATCCTCATTAGCAGCAGGATTGTGATCAGCAGTGCCATCAACATCATCATCAGCAGCAGTATCATCAGCAGCAGTATCAGCATCAGCATCAATATCATCATCATTAGCAGCAGGATTATGATCAGCAGTGTCATCATCAGCAGCAGTATCAGCATCATCAGCAGCAGTATCATCATCAGCAGCAATATCATCATCATCAGCAGCAGCAGTATCATTATCATCAGTAGCCGCAATATCATCATCATCATTAGCAGCGGTATTATGAGCAGCAGTATCAGCATCATCAGCAGCAGTATCATCATCAGCAGACTCGTCATCAACAGCAGAATCATCAACAGCAGACTCATCATCAGCAGCAGTATCAGCATCATCATCAGCAGTATCATTATCAGTAGCAGCAATATCATCATCAGCAGCAGTATCATCATCAGTAGACTCATCATCAGCAGCAGTATCAGCAGACTCATCATCAGCAGCAGTATCAGCATCATCAGCAGCAGTATCATCATCAGCAGACTCATCATCAGCAGCAGACTCATCATCATCAGCAGACTCATCAGCAGCAGCAGACTCATCATCATCAGCAACAGAATCATGACTGCAATGAGTAGGAAGCTCCTGTCCGGCCCAGTGTCTCGTCACGGCCATTATCAACCTCCCAAGTAGCTCAGCCCAGTCCACCTTGATGCTCCACCATCATCACCATCATCACCATCATCACCATCATCACCACCATCACCATCATCACCATCATCACCATCATCACCACCACCATAGCCATGGCCAATCCACTGCTGGATGAAGGCCTCCCCAAGCCCTCTCGCCCACCTCTCGATCCAGGCAGCAGCACCCGCCCGCACACGAACTGATTCTGTCGCTCCATCTCCGCGGCTAGACGTTTCCCTCGTGTCAGTGGAAAGGAAATTAAGAGAATTCCGTTGATTGATCCGGGCGGATTTCTTAAATGAGGCGACGCTGTCTGCGGTGCATCGTCGTGTGCTGTATCTGTGCGCATCTTTTGAATCTGACAGCTCCAATGACATTCAGCAATGCGTGCTCGTGTGTGTGATTGTGCGATTGTGTGCGTGGGTGTCTGAGTGTGTGTGTCTTGGGTGTGCGAGTGTGTATCTGTGTGTGTGTCTGTATGGGGAGCGGTGGTGTAGCGGTTAGCGCTACGCTGCGCTACGAACCCGGCGACCCGGGTTCGATTCCCGTTCGCGGCCAACACCGGTGACGATTATCTGAACCGGTCCTGGGCCTCCCCTAGGTCGACTCAGCCTCAAATGAATACCAGGCGCGGTGTGTAGTGAACATCGCCACTGGGGGAGACAAAGGCGGCCGGGCGTGGTGTTGGCCACCCCCTTCGTGTGCCACGGTGTCGGCCTTCATAGGTGCTGCTCGCTAACAGCACTTGCCCCAACAGTCTGTTAGACTACACGGGGGATCTTTGTCTTTTATCTGTGGGGGGGGGGGGGGCTCACCAACAGCACTTGCCCTCGTGGTCTGTTCGATCCATACGGCGGTCGTTGCCTTTGTCTTTGTGCGACGGCGAGCGGTGGCGCTGCGGTTAGCGCACCGCGCTGCGAACCCTGGCTACTCGCGTTCAATCCCCGCTCACGGCCGACATCGGGCGTTGAATCTCTCTCGATGAAACGCGCGGTGACGTCGATTCTGAATGCGGTGGGCAAACAGCGGAGGAGGACCCGGAGAAAAATCCATGCAACCATGGGGAGAGAGAGAGACACGCAGACTCCAAATATACAGCAGCAGGCATCAGGGGTCGGGTTCGATCCCACGACCTCCTGTATACCAGGCGAGGGAGTTAACATATCCTATCCACCGTGATGATGATGAACGAGAGAGACACGCAAACTCCAAATATACAGCCCGCGTAAGAGGTCGGGGTCGAACCCACGACCTCTTGTACACCAGGCGAGGTCGTCAACATCTCCTAGCCACCGTGATGATAATGAAAGAGAGAGACACGGAAACTTCAAATATACAGCAGGCGTCGTTAGGGTCGGGTTCGAACCTACGCTCTCCTGTACACCAGGCGAGGGAGTTAACATCTCATAGCCACCGTGATGATGATGAGAGAGACACGCACACTCCAAATATACAACAGGCATCCTCAGGGTCGGGATCGAACCCACATCCTCCTGTATACCAGACGAGGTAGTTAACATCTCCTAGCCACCGTGATGATGATGAACGAGAGAGAGACACGCAAACTCCAAATGCGTCATTCCCGCGTTATTCGCGAGGGATGTGTTCCGGAGATGCTCGCGAAAATCCAGTTTGGCGAAAATGATATTGGCCTACGGAAGCCTTTTTTTTCCTTATGAATTACCGGAAATAATTCCGTATTTCTCATAATGTCTCACAATCACCTCATCTCATCAATTTGTCACATCGCATTATCTATCATGGGGCCTTTTTTGGCAGTATCAAAGTACGAAAAATACGAATATGTTTAACTCCTTTCTGGCAATACAGCAGGAGTTGTGTTAAGATGTTCAAACACCGAATAGAAGAAGGCATCAAGTTACTGCGTTAACCACACACGGCACACGTGGTGAGCGTGCAAACAAACATGGCTCTGATGTATAATCTACGAGCTTAACGACCCGGCTTCGCCCGGGACTTGGATCCACCACGCCCGGCCGCCTTTGTCTCTTCAGTGGCGATGTTCACACACCACAGCAGTTACTCGTTTGAGGCTGAGTCGACCTAGGGGAGGCCCAGGATCGGTTGAAATCATCGTCACCGGTGGTGGCCGTGAGCGGGAATCGAACTCGGGTCGCCGGGTTCGTAGCGCGGCGCAGCGCTAACCACTACACTACGATGCGTTACGCTTCCACATGCGCGCGTCACGTGACAGATGAGACGTCACAGCTCACTTGCCGTGCAAAAATAAATGCATTATTGAGCTCTCCCCCCCACCCACAAAAAAAACTAAAGTGTATTTTTATAACTTTTGCAAGGTGTACAGTCTGGAAAGTACCCACATGGCAAATTTCCAGTTTGTTGCATGTCGGGAAGTACGCCAAACATTTTGAACAGACACATAATCATAACTTTGCCTTTTATATATATGGAGATGATGCATTGACTTTGAAAGTGATTGGCCATCACCAGTGGCAGCCTTCTTTAGAGCCTAGTCTCGCCAATGTCAGACCAGAGAACAACGCCAAAAGGCGAACAGCAGTTGTATCATGCGACCTTTCTTGCCAGTATCAAAGTACACAAAATAATAATAGGTGTCTACCCTTTCCGTCAATACAACAGGAGTTGTTTTAAGATGTTCAAAAAAGAGATGCCTTTCGCAAGGAATCAATGCTGCATTATCCGCACGCGGTACTTGTGGTGAACATCATCATCTAATCACATTCTCTCTCATCACTTGATGTCATCACTTTCTCTCTCTCTCTCTGCAGGCAGTCGTGGTGTAGAATTCCAGATGCGGTTCACGGAGAACCAAAATCGTCGATAGCTAAGTTGGTGAATAAGGATTTGAAGCTTTCGTGACTGCAGGAATCCATACTCTTTGGTTCTTTCGGTAAAGTCACGGAGGTAGAAAATAATCATCAGGTGGGAAAGCTTTCCCACCTGATGATGGATGCTTGTGTTGCGCCCGAAACGTCGTGATTTGTTTTAATTTATACCTACGTGACTTTACCGAAATAACCAAAGAGTATGGTGAATAACGGTTAGGGAATGCTGGACGCAGGCGTCAAGGGGGATCGGCATGGAACCCACGACGTCCTGCCTACCGGGAGAGGTAGTCAACATCTCCCAGCCACCGTGGTGCCCCCGATAGAGAAAGAGAGGGCTGCCGAGTTTCAACACGAATAAAAAAATACTTGCTCAGTCCACTGCTGGATGAGGTTCCTCCCCACGCTGTGTTTGTCACATGGCAGGAAGACGGCGGTTGTTTTGACCATATTTCACCACGCTGGTGAAGGGTGCGGGGGAGGTAGGGGGGCAATTCTCAGAGCTGCGTAAAAACAAATGTAGAATATTTACTCGTTGGCAGGCTGACAGCATCAACTCGCTACGCTTGAGAAGCCGGTTTCATCACAACTTAGTCTGTGTGAATCTATGGGTCTCTGTGTGAGTCTATGGGTCTCTGTGCGAGTCTATGGATCTCTGTGTGAGTCTATGGGTCTCTGTGCGAGTTTACGGGTCTCTGTGCGAGTCTATGTGTCTCTGTGCGAGTCTATGTGTCTCTGTGCGAGTCTATGGATCTCTGTGTGAGTCTATGGGTCTCTGTGCGAGTTTACGGGTCTCTGTGCAAGTTTACGGGTCTCTGTGCGAGTCTATGTGTCTCTGTGCGAGTCTATGGATCTCTGTGTGAGTATATGGGTCTCTTTGCGAGTTTACGGGTCTCTGTGCGAGTCTATGGGTCTCTGTGCGAGGGATCTGTGACAGGGCTGAGTCCCTCATCTCACTAAGCTTGAGACCCCCCCCCGGTGTAATCGCTGTGGCCGGGCAGCCGAGACCCGCATTGGGACTCAGGTTATCTGACCTCTGAGGCTCTGACCTCCGAGGATCTGACCGCGGAGCCACGCGGCCGCCTCTGAATGGTGTCCCCGTACGGGTGCCCTCACAATAGGGGCAGTGATTGAATGAAGCGAGAGGCTCTGACCCCGAAAGGAGCTGTGCAAATGTAATGGGCGTGCACAAAGACAAAGGTCACCCGTGTAGGCCGCTCGGGGTGTTGGAGCAAGTGCTGTTCGTGAGCGCCTCTGTCAAGAGCGCTGCTCGGCGTGAGGCATAGCCACCAAAGACAAAGATATAGCCTGTAACAGACTGTTGGGACAAGTGCTGTTCGCGAATAGCAGCACCAATGAAGGCCGGCACGGCGCACGAAGAGGTGGTTGGCCAGCACCACGCCCCAGCCGCCTTTGTCTCCCCAGTGGCGATGTTTACACACCGCACCAGGTACTCATTTGAGGCTGAGTCGACCTAGGGTAGGCCCAGGAACGGTTCAGATAATCGTCACCGGTGTAGGCCGCGAGCAGTAATTGAACCCGGGGTCATTGGGTTCGCAGCGCGGCCGCGCTAACTTACTACGCTGCCGCTCCCCGGCATGCACTCGCTCGCAAAACACTCACCCACCCATTTATCCGCTCACCCACCCAAGTATCCGCTCACCCACCCATTTATCCGCTCACCCACCCATTTATCCGCTCACCCACCCAAGTATCCGCTCACCCACCCATTTATCCGCTCATCCACCCATTTATCCGCTCACCCACCCATTTATCCGCTCACCCACCCATTTATCCGCTCACCCACCCATTTATCCGCTCACCCACCCATTTATCTGCTCACCCACCCATGTATCCGCTCATCCACCCATTTATCCGCTCACCCACCCATGTATCCGCTCACCCACCCATTTAACCGCTCACCCACCCATATTTCCGCTCACCCACCCATTTATCCGCTCACCTACCCATTTATCCGCTCACCCACCCGTCTATCTCCTCACCCACCCATTTATCCGCTCACCCACCCATTTATCTCCTCACCCACCCATTTATTCACTCACCCACCCATTTATCCGCTCACATACCCATTTATCCGCTCACCCACCCGTTTATCTCCTCACCCACCCATTTATCCGCTCACCCACCCGTTTATCTCCTCACCCACCCATTTTTCCGCTCACCCACCCATTTATCCGCTCACATACCCATTTATCCGCTCACCTACCCATTTATCAGCTCACCCACCCATTTATTTGCTCACCTACCCATTTTTCTGCTCACCCACCCATTTATCCGCTCACCTACCCATTTATCCGCTCACCTACCCATTTATCCGCTCACCTACCCATTTATTTGCTCACCCACCCATTTATCCGCTCACCCACCCATTTATCCGCTCACCCACCCATTTATCCGCTCACCCACTCATTTATCCACTCACCCACCCATTTATCCGCTCACCCACCCATTTATCCGCTCACCCACCCATTTATCTCCTCACCCACCCATTTATCCGCTCACCCACCCATTTATCCACTCACCCACCCATTTATCCGCTCACCCACCCATTTATCCGCTCACCCACCCATGTATCCGCTCACCCACCCATGTATCCGCTCACCCACCCATTTATCCGCTCACCCACCCATTTATTCGCTCACCCACCCATTTATCCGCTCACCCACCCATGTATCCGCTCACCCACCCATGTATCCGCTCACCCACCAATGTATCCGCTCACCCACCCATGTATCCGCTCACCCACCCATGTATCTGCTCACCCACCCATGTATCCGCTCACCCACCCATTTATCCGCTCACCTACCCATTTATCCGCTCACCTTCCCATTTATCCGCTCACCCACCCATTTATTTGCTCACCCACCCATTTATCCGCTCACCAACCCATTTATCCGCTCAGCAACCCATTTATCTGCTCACCCACCCATTTATCCGCTCACCCACCCATTTATCCGCTCACCCACCCGCTCGCTCGCTCGCCACGCTGCAGGCCATCTGCTCTCTCTCTTCACCTTCCGTCACCTCGCTCGTCCCTCCCCGAGCTCTCACAACAACAACAACGATGACGACGACAATAACAAGCACCGCTCTCAATTCAACGCGTGTGTCGGGGACGCGTATCCGCCGCGACTTTGCCGGTGCCGCGTGTGTTGCTTGTTGGGGAGGCCCTCCGTGGCCGAAATTTCGCTCGGAATTTTTGAGCCTCTCTGGAGCTTTTTGCTCTCGGGGGCGGGAGGGGGGGCCGGGGGGGGGCAGGTAGGGAGGGGGGCAACAGCAGTGTAAACAATAGAATGCGGCAGCGGTGGCAGTGGCTTCCACTCGAATCGTTAACCCCCCCCCCCCATTCGGCGAGTGTGGAGCGGCCGATGATTGAAGCAGTTCACGTGCGTGGGGAGTGCCTCGTGATGATGCCTCGCGGTGATGCCTCGCGGTGATGCCTCGCGGTGATGCCTCGCGATGATGCCTCGCGGTGATGCCTCGCGGTGATGCCTCGTGGTGATGCCTCGTAACGGTGCCTCATGGCGATGCCTCGTGACGGTGCCTCGTGGCGGTGCCTCGTGGCGATGCCTCGTGGCGGTGCCTCGTGGCGGTGCCTCGTGGCGATGCCTCGTGGCGGTGCCTCGTGGCGGTGCCTCGTGGCGGTGCCTCGTGGCGGTGCCTCGTGGCGATGCCTCGTGGCGGTGCCTCGTGGCGGTGCCTCGTGGCGATGCCTCGTAGCGGTGCCTCGTGGCGATGCGTCGTGGCGATGCCTCGTGGCGATGCCTCGTGGCGGTGCCTCGTGGCGGTGCCTCGTGGCGGTGCCTCGTGGCGGTGCCTCGTGGCGGTGCCTCGTGGCGGTGCCTCGTGGCGGTGCCTCGTGGCGATGCCTCGTGGCGATGCCTCGTGGCGATGCCTCGTGGCGATGCCTCGTGGCGGTGCCTCGTGGTGATGCCTCGTGGCGATGCCTCGTGGCGGTGCCTCGTGGCGATGCCTCGTGGCGATGCCTCGTGGTGGCTGTTCGTCTGTCCCTCCATCTCTCCATGCATCCATCTGCCCTTCTGTCCATCTGTTTCTCTCCCCCGTCGGTCTCTTTGTCTCTCTGTCCCTTTGTCTCTCTGTCGATCTGTCTCTCCCTTCACCCGATATGCCCGTCCGCTTGTCTCTCCACCCATCCCTCCGTTAATCCGCCGCGTCCTTCCGTCCGTCCGTCAGCCGGGGACACCGGCGCGGCGCTGCCATGGACGATGGCGCTCGCCCCGCCGCCGCCGCCGCCGCTCGCAGAGCCGCCGCGTACTCCACGCAGCCACCGCAGCAGCAGCAGCTACAGCAGCAGCAGCAGCTACAGCAGCAGCTACAGCGGGAGTCCACCGCTACCCCCGCAGCCGCCCACCCCCCCGCGGCCTCCACCGCTGGCGGTCCGCTGCTTCCACCACCGCCACCACTACCACCACCACCGCCGCTACCCCCCCTCCTCCTCCTCCTCCACCGCCTTCGTCCACATCTACGACGCGGGAGCGAGCGGCAGGGACCCGGCGGGGAGGGCCGCGCCGAACCGCGCCACCTCCACGGCCACCCCCGGTGGTGGAGCCGCCGGTGGTGACAGCGGCGATGGCGGCGGCGGCGGCGGCGACGACGGCGATGGTTTGGAGGCCGGGAAGAGCTCGGCCACGGAGGGCCTCCCCTACCCGCTGCTGGCTCCCATCGCCTTCTACGTCCTGCGGCAGAGCACACGGCCTCGCTGCTGGTGCCTCAAGGTAGTGTGCAACCCATATCCTTACCGAGCTGGCGCGCACCCTCGTGGTGGCTGCCGTTGTTTGTCGCTTGTTTGTCAGTGTCTGTCCAGGAGGAAGCCTCCGAAGGTTGTTCGTGAGGGCGGCGGGGGGCAATGGTCGCCCACGCCTGATCCCCCCTGCCCCCCCCCCCGGTGCCTCTTCGTGCGCGTTGAACCTCCTTGTCACCGCGTGTAGCCAGACCCCGCTCGTCCCGGGCGCTGGGCGGAAGAGACAGTGAGCCGCCGCCGCCGCCGGGGGAATCTCGAGCGGTGCGCCCCGTCAGTTAAGGGGGGCAGGGGGGTAGTGGCCCACCAGGGTTTTGGCGGTGGCGGCGTTGCCACGGCGAATCTCATTTTGAACGTTCGCACGGAGCAGCTCCAGGCGCTACGCTGCGACAGAGGTTTCCAGCAAGCATGCCCTCTGACCGTTAACAGAGGGCACGTGGGGGGGAGGGGCGGTCACGAAGGGGCTACGGGGGAGGGACGGGACGGAGTGGAGGGGCGAGGGGAGGGAGAGGAAGGGAATGGGTGACTCCCTCCAGGACCAAATCCACTCGGTGGCCCCCGACGGCGGAAACGGGGGACGTCAGTCTGGCTTAGGGTTGCCCCCGCCCCCCCCCCCCCGACCATCTTCTCACTCTCGCAGGGTGCATCCGCACGTACGCGCGTTGAACTCTTTTCGTGCCGTTCCGGAGCCATGGGCACTAATCGGAGGTGCCGGGGAAAGGACAACAAACCAAACTCAACAGCAACAAGCAGTTCTACCGAAATGGGTTCTCAATGTTGTGTAGTGGTGTAGTGTGTGGATTTGTGTAGTATTTAGTAGTTTAGTGGTGCATGGAATAGTAGTCTGGTGTGTAGTAGTGTAATGCATCGTGTATTGTATAGCAGTGTGGTGTGTCGTACTGTGGTGTATGCACGCACGTTGAACTTCTTTCGCACCGTACGTAGCCATCTTCGCTAATCGGAGGTGCGGGTGAAAGGACAGCAAAACCAAACACGAAGAGCAGCTCCAAAGCGAATGAGATTTTCGAAATCGAGATGATTTCAAAGTGCACCAGCTCCCGATATCGGAAGGAGGGAGAGCGTTCCAGACGGCCGCCACGTAAGCGCACCTGCAAGCGCCGCGCCGATGCGGCGGACCCCGGCAAGAGGGAAGGGAGTTGGGTGAAGCCGAGGAGCGGCGAGCGCCGCGGCAGCGCCAGCCGGCCTGGCGTGCCGGATTCCAACGGCGAACCGCCGTGGTGAGGCAGCGGTCATTGGGGTCGCGTCGCTCCTGGGGGGTAGCTATGAGGTACTCTGTATCAAGGTGATACGGCAATTTTGCTGTGACGGTTTCACCTGAAGGCGGAAGCTTGTGTTGCCTCCGAAACCTTGTGATTTATTTGTTTTCTTTTCACCTACGTGACTTTGCCGAAAAAACCAAAGAGTATGAATCCTTGCAGTCACGAAAGCTTCAAATCTAGAATTAGCTATGAGATGTTGACTACCTCGCCTTCTATGCAGAAGGTCGTGGCTTCTACCCCGACCCTGACGCCTGCTGTTTATTTGCTTGCATATTCTCTCTCTCTGTCTCGCCGTGGTCGGGTGGCGGTTTTCCCTGCGTCCTCCGATTTCTTTTGCCCTCCACATTTTAGAATCGGCGTCACGTGGTTTATGGAGTCACTTCGCTGCTGCCATGAATTTCCACGCTCAGCGTCGCCTTACACCTGGCAAAGTGAAAAGATTGTTTACGGTTTTTAATTTATATTTCGCGCTGGCGTGGGGAGAGAGCCGCCGCGTGGAGTTGGCGCTGAACCCCGAGTGATTTGCTCTCGGCCGGAATGACTCGGAGTGCCGTTCCCAGGAATTCATCCCGGAGCTCCCACGTCCATCGCGCTCGCCTGGATTCTCTCCCTCCCTCCGCTCATGTTTTTTTTTCGTCCGCGCGGGATTTGGACGATTGCTGCCGGGTTACGGTGATACCGGGAAAACGTGCCGTGTGGCCTTGGAGAGAGAGAGAGGGAGAGAGGGAACGTTTTTGGGGGATCGTGGTCCTACCGCACAGCGTACGAGGAGGCCTGGAGAGAGAGAGAGTGAATCCTGCAACATTCGCAGATGTATCACTTTGTAATCTAGTGGTAGAGCAGTTACAGGCTATACTGGGGCGTTCTTTGTCTTTGGTCGTTGTGCCTCACGCCGATAATTCTCCCTGCTCCAAGCCAGCAGCCGAGCAGCGGTCTATACAGAGGCGCTTGCGAACAGCACTTGCTCCAACACCCCGAGCGGCCTACACGGGTGACCTTTGTCTTTGTGCACGCCCATTACATTTGCACAGCTCCTTTCGGGGTCAGAGCCTCTCGCTTCATTCAATCACTGTCCCTATTGTGAGGGCACCCGTACGGGGACTCTATTAAGAGGCGGCCGCGTGGCTCCGAGGTCAAATCTTCAGAGGTCAGAGCCTCAGAGGTCAGATAACCTGAGTCCCAATGCGGGTCTCGGCTGCCCGGCCACAGCGATTACACCGGGGGGGGGGGTCTCAAGCTTAGTGAGATGATGGCCTCATCCCTGTTACGGATCACTCGCACAGAGACCCATAGACTCGCACAGAGACCCATAGACTCGCACAGAGACCTGTAGACCCGCACATAGATCCATAGACTCACACAGAGACACGTAGACTCACACAGAGACCCATGGACTCGCACAGAAACCCATAGACTCACATAGAGACCCATAGACTCGCACATAGACTCGCACAGAGACACATAGACTCGGACAGAGTCCCATAGACTCGCACAGAGACCCATAGACTCGCACAATGACCTATAGACTCGCACAGAGACCCATAGACTCGCACAGAGACCCATAGACTCGCACAGAGACCCATAGACTCGCACAGAAACCCATAGACTCGCACAGAGACCCATGGACTCGCATAGAGACACATAGACTCGCACAGAGACCCATAGACTCGCACAGAGACCCATGGAGTCGCACAGAGACCCATATACTCACACAGAGACCCATAGACTCGCACAGAGACCCATAGACTCACACAGAGACCCACAGATTCACACAGAGACCCGTAGACTCGCACAGAGACCAATAGACTCGCACAGAGACCCATAGACTCGCACAGAGACCCATGGACTCGCGCAGAGACCCGTAGACTCGTCCAGCTCAAGGCGCAGCCCTGCAGTTGCTCGGCCACGCCACTGCCGGCAGAAGGGGAATCCGCTCGAGGGAGCTCTCGGCGCGAGGGCTTCTCGACGTAGCAACAACACCCGCCTACAAACGCAATTATTATTTTTCATATATTTTTTATTTTATTACTTGGTGGAGAGCCCCATTTGTCAAGGGGGGGGGGGGGGGGGGGTGCCCGTGAGCGGATTTACAGGCCGCAGCCACTCTCTTGGGCTAAAGCGGCCTGGGGGGGTGGTGGGGGTGAGTGGGGGAGTGGGTGGATGGGGGGGTAGGTGGGTGGGGGGGGTGGGTGGGGGGGGTGGGTGGGGGGTGGGTGGGGGGGGAGGGGGGGTAATTGGAGGGGGATAGGTGGGTGGGGGGTGGGGTGGGGGGATGGGTGGGGGGATGGGTGGGTGGGTGGGTGGTGGGTGGGGGTGTGGGTGGGTGGGGGTTGGGTGGGGGAGATGGGGGGTAGGAGGGTGGGTGGGGGGGTAGGTGGGTAGGTGGGTGGGGGGATGAGTGGGGGGGTTGGTGGGGGGATGGGGGGTGGGGTGAGTGGTAGGGGGGACCTTTTGGTGTAGAATGCATCACGGCTCAGGCAAATCGGCGTCGCGATGGTGGCAGCGTCCGTCATAGCCGAACTGAAGACGTCGTTCTGGAAGCCTCGAACTGTTGACCCCGGGCGAGGGGTCGGGCTCAGTTAGCCGTGGGGGGCGGGTGGGGGGGGAGGTTGACGAGTGTCGAGTGACAGGGGCTGGGTTGAGATCTGCGCGTACCCGACCCCAGGTGGGAGGGTTATTCATCATCTGGTTGGGATAATGCGATTACTGAGAAAGACGCACGTGCGGCAGGACAGAGAGAGTGTGTGTACGTGTGTGTGTGTGTCTACGTGTGTGTACGCGTGCGTGTGTGTACGTGTGTGTGTACGTGTGTGTACGCGTGTGTACGCGTGCGTGTGTGTACGTGTGTGTGTCACGCGTGTGTGTGTGTGTACACTTGTGTTTGAGTGTACGCGTGTGTTTATACGTCTACGTGTGTGTGAGTATACGTGTGTGTGTACGCAAATCTGTGTGTGTACACGTGTGTGTGTGTACGCGTGTATGAATGGGTATTCTGTACCATCGGACACTCCACCCTCACAACTCCCAATTGTTGTAGTATGTGTGTCTAGCAAAAACAACCCCCAACCTCCTCGTGGTGCTGGACGGAAATGCTGTGGTGGGCAGTGCCGTGGTGGGAGGGACAATATAAATTGGCCTTTCCCTTCATGGCCTTTGTGACCACGACAGCAGCCAAATGGGGGCTCTGGATGGGTGCGAAGGGCTGGTAACCCCTCCACCTTCAATTAACTACCACTAAACTACGTAGTAAAACATTTATTAAGCGTGTGCCGGAGGCCACGGGGAGACAGGCGTCTATGCCATCTCCTGGCCAAACCCCATTTGGCAGAGCCATGAGACTGAATCCTTACCCTCGGGGCTCCTCCAGAAACAAAAAAAATCCATTTTTGATGGCCACGTGGAATGTCCGAACGCTCACTGCGAAGGAGAGGCTGCCAATCCTCTGTTGGAAGCTGGACCGGTACCGCCTGGATCTCTGTGCTATTCAGGAGGTCCGGTGGACCAGCTCTGGCTCCTGCCACCATGACGGGTGGACAGTCCTCTAACTCGGGGCAGGAGACTGCCAAACAACAGGGTGTGGCTCTTCTTCTGAACAAAAGAATGAAGGGGGCGTGGGAGCGTGGAGGTGAGGTGTGGGAAGCTGTAAGCCCCAGGCTACTTTGGGCTCGCCTTCCCATCAACCAGAGGTGAGGAGTGGTGGTCGTGGTTACTTATGCCCCCACCGAAGATGAACATCTGTAGAGGTATGCAGGAAAGGCCGATCAGTCAGATGCCTTCTATGACCTCCTGTCACAAGTGCTGGCTAAAGTGGCCCCTGGGGATAGAGTCATCTTGTTGGGTAACTTCAATGCCCGAGTTGGTCATGATGCTGGCACCTGGTCTGGAGTGATTGGAAGACATGGGCCAGATCGGCTCAATAACAACGGTAGGAGGCTGCTAGATTTTTGTCCATGGGCTTGTAATTACCAACACGCTGTTCCGGCATCGGCGCATCCACACAACATCATGGATACATGCCGGGTCCAAGCAAGAACATCTGCTGGACTCCATAGTGACGGAACAGCGGATGCAGGCCCATGTCATTGACACTAGGACCTACCTTGGAGCTGATCTGCCCATTGACCATCGACTTGTCATCTGTAAGATGCGCCTGCCATTCTTCATCTCCGGTGGTTGGTGTACACCCAGGACCCCATTCCAACCCTTAGTGGCATGGTCTCAGCTAGCTGATGAAAGTTGCAAGCGAGAATTTCATAATCGCTTGCGGCTGGGGTTGGCATCGTCCCCCACTCCTGATGTCGAGGGGAAATGGGCGAGATTTAGGACCGTGGCTCATGCAACTGCAATGGCTGCTTTGGGTACACGGTCCAGACCTCTCAGAGACCCTGGCTGATAGAAGAGGTGTTCTGGCTTGCTGAGAAAAAACGACAGGCCCACTCTCATCGTCTACAGCATCCCAGGTCAGAGAATGAGGAGGCTTACTGCAGCCTTCGCTCGGAGTTTCAGAGAGCCGTGAGGCACTGCAAGGATTGGTGGTGGTCACGGTTTGCTGAGAGATGGAGTCTGCCTCAATGGCCCGCGATCACGAATCGCTCTGTAATTCCATAAAAAAAGAACTTGCAGCGCCACACCTATTGCCTTCATTAGGAGAAAGAACGGTGAACCAATCTCCGACCCCCAGGAACAGGTTTGCAGATTTGCTGACCATTTATGTGGGGTCCTGGGTGAGGGGAAATCCCTCAGCCTGGAAAACATCATGGGACAAAGTGGGGATGAACCTGCTGAGGCTGCGGTGCCTCAAATATTGGAAGAAGTCACCCCTGTGAGTGACTGGCTGAGGTGCCATCTGTTGAGGAAGTACTGAAGGCGATCCAGAGCCTTGAGACCAGGAAAGGGACCGGGGAGAGATGATCACCCAAGCGAAATGCTGAGGGAGGGTGGTGTTTGTGCAACAGACTGCCCTACATGACATCATAACAACAGTTTGGGTTCTGCAGGATTGGAAGGATGCCCTGGTGGTCCCCCTCTTTAAAAACGGGGACCGCACAGACTGTAACAGCTACAGGGGCATATCACTCCTCAGTGTGCCAAGGTACTGGCAAGGATTATTTAACATCGCCTTGCCAGGCACGCTGAGGAGAGGCTTGCGGAGCCCCAATGTGGTTTCAGGAAAGGGCGGTCCTGCACAGATGCCATATTTTCTGTCGGTCTGCTACAGCAGAGGTGTAGGGAATTCCAACAAGACCTACATCTCTGCTTTATTGACCTGGTCAAGGCCTATGAGATACCATCAGTCGGCCTGGGCTCTGGGTTGTTCTTCGTGCTTTTGGAGTCCCTGACGCCGCTGCGCACGATCATTAAAGACCTTCATGATGGTGAGCGGGCCCGGGTAAAACTACGTGGCTTGGATTCGGAGCCATTCCCTGTTCACTTTGGAGTGCGACAGGGATGTCCTCTGGCTCCAACATTATTTAATATCTATTTCGACCATGTCGTTCATGAAGCCTTCAATAGCTGTACCGGATGAATTTCTATCTAGTACAGATACAATGGGAGGCTGATCGATGCCCGGTTGCGGTTAAGGGATGGATCCCTATTGCTCAACCATGTTATGTATTCCGATGATCTGGTAATTTCTGCTCACTCAGAGGAGGAGTTGGAGGCGCTGCTGCTGAACCTGGAGCTTGCCACTAAGAGGTGGGGACTTACCATCAGCCCCACCAAAACTAAGCACCTGCTTGGGTATTTTGTATTATCGTACACTCCACCCCCACAACTCCCAATTGGTGATAGGGCAGTTGTAGAGAGAGTGGAGAGCTTCCCATACCTGAGCAGTGTACTCATGACCGGCTCCGGTTTTACAGCAGAGGTTCCACTCCGAATCAGTCGAGCGGCATTATCTTTTCATCGGTTGCGTAACGCTGTGTGGAAGCTACCTGGTCTGTCGCTCCGCACAAAGCTTCAGGTCTTCTCGGCCACAGTCATTCACTCCCTTCTCTATGCTTGCGAAACGTAGACCCCCCTAATGGAACATCTTCACGGGTTAGAAACATTTAGGCTGGCCTGCCTACGATTCATCTTGGGTTTAACCAGGCTAGATTATGTGAGGAGCTCACATATCCTTGAAAGATCTGGACAAAGTCCCATCGGTTAGCTCGTCGGCTGGGTCATGTAGCCCACATGCCCAGCCACCGCATGCCGAAACAGCTTTTGTTCGGCCGGATCGAGGTGGCTAAACGGGCGCGGCACGGGCTAGAGATGTGGTACAGGAGGACGTGGAGCTGAGTGGACTTGCCGATGACTGGTACCAGCGGTGTCAAGATCGGACTCTGTGGAGGAGGCTTGTGAAGGGTGCTCCTGGGCAATTGGAGGCAGTCACCCTCAACGACAACGGAGGGGGGAGAAGCGACGCTCACAACAACGAGCGGAGCGCCGGGTGGCTAAAGCACAGCAAGCTGGCACATTAGGGGGCACAGGTGGTGCATCAGCCAGTCATCTCAGTCAGTCGACCCGTGGCACCTGGGTCTGCCCCGTGACCTGCCAGCGGGCGTTTGACACTTCACATAGCCTCAACGTGCACATAGCCTGGCACAAGCGTCGTGGTGATGTCACCGCCACTTAGTGGCGAATGGCGGTTTTTGTATGAGTGTACGCGTATGTGTGTGTGTGTACGCGTTTGTGTATGATGGTGAGCAGTAGTGTAGTGGTTAGCGCGCTTCGCTAAGAACCCGATGAACCGCGTTCGACTCGCGATCACGGCCAACACCAGTGACGAAAATCTGAGCTGGTCCTAGGCCTCCTCTAGGTCGACTCGGCCTCAAATGAGTACCTGGTGCGGTGTGTAAACATTGCCACTCGGAGAGACAAAGGCGGCCGGGCGTGGTGCTGACCACCCACCCCCGCGTGTGCCGTGCCGACCTTTATAGGTGCTCGCTAACAGCACTTGCCCCCCCTACAGTCTGTTAAGGCTTTACAGGGAAATCTTTGCCTTTCAGCGGTGCTCATGGGGCTCGTTTCAAAACACTCGCCGCTGATGAGAGCCGTGACCACAAGCTTCGCAGCGCAGTGCACTCACCGCTGTTCCACCGGCCCAATAACAACAACAGCAACCGCCAGGTCCCCACGAAGTGGCAGTGACGTCGCCTCGATGCTTGTGCCAGGCTATGTGCACTTTGAGGCCATCACGTGAAGTGTGGAAGGCTCACGAGAACAGACCCCAGGTGCCGTGGGTTGACCGACTGAGATGACTGGCAGATGCACCACCTGTGCCTCCCACTGTGTCACCGCTCCCCACGCAGACGCATACACAACACACCACTTGGATGTCATCAACAGGATGCAGCTGCCTTCTGATTGACTGAGTTGTCTGCCATGTGTGCGCTGTGTCTGTGTGTCTGTGTGTGTCTCTCTCTCTGTGTGTCTCTCTCTCTGTGTGTCTGTGTGTCTGTGTGTCTGTGTGTGTCTATCTCTGTGTGTGTCTGTGTGTGGCTGGGGAGTGGTGGTACAACGTTGAGCGCACTGTGCGACGAACCCGGCGATCCGGGTTCGATTCCCGCTCATGGCCAACACCCGTGACGATTATCGGAACCGGTCCTGGGCCTCTCCTAGGTCGACTCAGCCTTCCATGAGAAGCTGGTGCGGTGCGTGTGGACGCACGCAATGGGGAGACAAAGGCGGCCGGGCGTGGTGTCGCGCCGCACCACCCACTTCGCAGGGTACTGCTACTCGCTGGACAGCACTTGCCCCAACAGGCTATGGAGGCTACACGGGGGGACCTTTGTCTTTGTGCTGATGTGCGAGGGTGGCGTAACGCCGTGCGTAATGCAATAGCGGCGGTGGCGGTGATATAGAAATTCCAATAATGCGCGTGTTTGATGTGGCGATCAGTAAGAGAGAGGTGGTGGGGGGGGGAGGTATTTGGGTCGTAAAAGAGAAGGGTGGCGGTGGGGGGAAATAATTGGATTCCGAATTCTCCGAATTAAAATTCCATCGCAATTATAAATCGTTGCGGACGGGCTCGCCAATTATCAAAGAGTGCGCGCGGGGAGATCAAAAAACAACCTTCGACTACCACCACCACCCCCCCACCACCCCGCACACCTACCCAGCCACCCACGAGATACAAAACGTACCAACAAAATAATGATATTTTATTTTTGGTCGGGGACAAAACAACATCGCTGGAATTGTGCGATTTTATATTTGTCCGTGTCACCTCCCCCCCCCCGCCACCGAAGCCATCGATGACCATCAAAGCCATCAAAGCCATCGATACTCGCCATCGATACCATCAAAGCCATCAATACTCGCCATCGATACTCGCCATTGATACCCACCATCGACACTCACCATCGATACTATCGATACCATCAAAGCCATCGATACTCGCCATTGATACCATCGATACTCGCCATTGATATCATCGAAGCCATCGATACTATCGATACTCGCCATTATTACTATCGATTCCATCGATACTCCCCATCGATACCATCGATTCCATCGATACTCGCCATCAATATGATCGAAGCTATCGATTATATTGATACTCTCCATTGATACCATCGATTCCATTGATACTCGCCATCGATATCATCTCTACCATCTCTACCATCGAGGCCATCGATACTCACCATCGATAACATCGATAATCGCCGTCCCTGCGTCGTCGAGCGGAGACAAAACACCGCACACGGTTCCGTGTCAATAGCAGTGTATTTTTTATAATGTTTGCGTGGTGTACAGTCTGGAAAGTACCCACATGGCAAATTTCAAGTTTGCTGCATGTCGGGAAGTACGCTAAACATTTTGAACAGACACACATAATCAAACATTTGCCTTTTATATATATGGATAAAACAGGCGACGTTTCAGGCAATAGCCCTTCATCGCAGCTGTTGTCACTGTGCCGCTTCCCAAGCTTTGCACGGCTTTGCCTTTGCCCACGAGACATTCAGAGTTGCTCTGCGCCTTTGCCCACGAGACAATCAGAGTCGTTCTGTGTTTAAGTTCCGTCGTGAAAACTCTTTAAACGACCTGGGCCTTCAGGTCCCCTCCCCCACCTCATCCTGGCTGGTTATCCTGGTTCTGAGCGAGCGAGCGAGTCAGATGGTGGGTGGGTGAGCGGGTGAGCGGGTGAGCGAGCGGGTGGGCGAACGGGCGAGCGATCGAGCGGGCGAGCGAGCGATCGAGCGGGCGAGCGAGCGATCGGGCGAGCGAGCGCGAGCGATAGAGTGGGTGAGTGAGTGAGTGAGCGAGTGAGTGAGGGAGTGGGTGAGCGAGTGAGCGAGTGGGCGAGTGAGGGAGTGGGCGAGCGAGTGAGCGGGCGGGCGAGTGAGCGGGCGAGTGAGCGAGCGAGTGAGGGAGCGAGTGAGCGAGTGAGTGAGTGGATGACTGGGTGGGTGAGTGAGTGAGTGGGTGAGTGAGTGGGTGAGCGAGTGGATGAGCGGGTGGGTGAGTGGGTGGGTGAGTGAGTGGATGATTTGGTGGGTAAACTGCCCTTCAACCCGGCCCATTTCACCCTGCAGGTTCTGTTTATTTCCTCGGTTTCCATATACGGTGGTGGCGCCATTGATTGGCATCTCCAAATGAAGTGTTGCCACCTTACAAATGTAAATGATTAGTACTGCTACCATGTGTGCTATGCCGGAGGAGGGCCGTTGCTCGATACGTTGCAAATGATACATTTATTCTGTTAAGGTCACCACAAAAACAAATAAAAAGATCCCCCGTGTAGCTTTAACGCACTGTTGGGGCAAGTGCTGTTAGACTGCATCTCTGAAGGCTGGCACAGCATACGAGAGTGTGGGTGGCCGACACCACGCGCGGCCGCCTTTGTTTCCCCAGTGGCGATGTTTACCCACCGCACCAGGTACTCATTTGAGGCTGAGTCGACCTAGGGGAGGCCCAGGACCGGTTCAGATAATCGTCACCGGTGTTGGCCGTGAGCAGGAATCGAACTCGGGTTACCGTGTTCATAGCGCAGCATAGCGCTAACCGCTCTACCACCGCTCCCCGCCGCACACACAAACTCACACGCGCGCGCTGTTATTGACGACTGTGGTAGCAGTTGTTGACTGTTCTTGATGCACTAAAGCAGCGTCTTCGCCTTATTTGAATCGCGTGTGAATGTAAAGTTGGGGAGCGGTGGCGCAGCGGTCAGACTGCAGCAGCAGCAGCAGCAGGAGAAATCTGAAGAGCTGTGAAGCTCTTTGCTCACGGATGTCCACACACATTCCCCGAACCTTACCAGTGCCGGATGAAGCTAGTGAGGGACTGTTGCAAATGTTGTTATAAAGGAGCCCTAAATTAAAAAAAAGCCTTATAAATATTGAAACACATTAATGTTTAACTTGCACAGTAAAGTAATTGTATTTTTTCATTTGCTATATAGCCAGATAATACGACACATCGCTAAACCTTAAACACCCGGTCGTTCGTAAAAGTTGAAGGCGGTATAGTACTATAGTAATAGAGCAAGTGCAGAATCACTGAACCGGAATTGATAGCTTGAAAGCATTTAGCGCGGGGCCCTTGAAAGTGCGGAGCCCGTAGCTACTACACGTGGTGTAGCTACTTTTGCTACTGCGATAATCCGGCACTGCTCCTTACATGAACCACCAACCCTCCCTCTCTCTGTGTGTGCAGTCTAACCCTGGTCCACACTCTCATTCAAGAGTAATGTTAGATTTGGGGTGGGGGGTGTGCGGGGGACGTTGTCTGTAGATGAAGATGACGATATGAAATCAGATCAGGTCATGAACATTGTTGTGGTTTTCAAGTCTCTCTTTGAAGATGATGCTGCTTCTGACAATGATGACGACGACGACAATGACGATTACGACGATGACGATGACGACGAAGACGATGACGACGACGATGATGACGACGATGACGACGACGACGATGATGATGACGACGGCGATGATGACGGCGATGATGACGACGATGATGATGACGATGATGACGATGATGATGACGATGATGACGACGATGATGATGAAGATGACGACGATGATGATGACGACGATGATGACGACGGCGACGGGGCGAGAGACAGACGACGGCCGGTCACCAACCGCACTCTCAGATTGCAACCGGCAGCTGTCGTTGACAATTCAGCCACACGCACACACAAAGACAAAGGTCACCCCACCCCCCGTGTAGCCCACACGGGCTGTCGGGGCAAGTGCTGTTAGCGAGCAGCGCCTACGAAGGCCAGCACGGCGCACGAGCGGGTGGTGTGGCCGGCACCACGCCCGGCCGCCTTTGTCTCCCCGCAGTGCTGATGTTTGCACACCGTTTGAGATTGGTTATTGAGTGCGTTGTCTGCTGCTCAATGGCTACTTTGAGTTGACTATTTATGGTCCCATTTAAACACCGATTAGAATGTTAAAAAAAGTAATTATTTTCAAGCCCCAGGGTGTAAACAATTATCATCTCGAACGCTGCGGGAATTTGCGCATCTCTGCGCGAGTCTGTGGGTCTCTGTGTGAGTCTGTGGGTCTCTGTGTGAGTCTGTGGGTCTCTGTGTGAGTCTGTGGGTCTCTGTGTGAGTCTGTGGGTCTCTGTGTGAGTCTGTGGGTCTCTGTGTGAGTCTGCGGGTCTCTGTGTGAGTCTATGCGTCTCTGCATGAGTCTGTGGGGCTCTGTGTGAGTCTGTGTGAGTCTGTGGGTCTCTGTGTGAGTCTGTGGGTCTCTGTGTGAGTCTGTGGGTCTCTGTGTGAGTCTGTGGGTCTCTGTGTGAGTCTGTGGGTCTCTGTGTGAGTCTGCGGGTCTCTGTGTGAGTCTATGCGTCTCTGCATGAGTCTGTGGGGCTCTGTGTGAGTCTGTGTGAGTCTGTGGGTCTCTGTGTGAGTCTGTGGGCCTCTGTGTGAGTCTGTGGGTCTCTGTGTGAGTCTGTGTGAGTCTGTGGGTCTCTGTGTGAGTCTGTGGGCCTCTGTGTGAGTCTGCGGGTCTCTGTGTGAGTCTGTGGGTCTCTGTGTGAGTCTGCGGGTCTCTGTGCGAGTCTATGCGTCTCTGCGTGAGTCTGTGGGGCTCTGTGTGAGTCTGTGTGAGTCTTCGGGTCTCTGTGTGAGTCTGCGGGTCTCTGTGTGAGTCTGTGGGTCTCTGTGTGAGTCTGTGGGTCTCTGTGTGAGTCTGTGGGTCTCTGTGTGAGTCTGTGGGTCTCTGTGTGAGTCTGTGGGACTCTGTGTGAGTCTGTGGGTCTCTGTGTGAGTCTGCGGGTCTCTGTGTGAGTCTGTGGGCCTCTGTGTGAGTCTGTGGGTCTCTGTGTGAGTCTGTGGGTCTCTGTGTGAGTCTGCGGGTCTCTGTGTTAGTCTGTGCGTCTCTGCGTGAGTCTGCGGGGCTCTGTGTGAGTCTGTGTGAGTCTGTGGGTCTCTGTGTGAGTCTATAGGTCTCTGTGTGAGTCTGTGGGTCACTCTCACGAGTAAATAATCACGCCCGCTGTCTGCCGCACTATGTGGTCGCATTTATGGCCCCGGGGTGGGGGGGGGCCGTGTAGACCCGACGTTGAAATTGTCCCATAAACCACCACGGCCAGTCAAGCCACTGTGTGCATGCAACTCCCTCCCCACCCACTTCCACCACCGCCACCCCCACCACGATCACGATGCCCACGGGAATAATTCACGTACCACAACCACCCTGGAATTGTAGCCAGGGGGGGGGGGCCTTCCGGAGCAAGTGAGTCTCCGAGACTCGGTGAGGCTCTTACTGGAGGGCGACGCTGGGTGGTGGTGGTGGAGGGAGGGGGGGATCGCTGTGATTATTATTATCGCTGATGCGGCAAGGGTTGTCCATGGTGGGGGTTGGGGCTGCCGGGGAAACCCACTTCGTGTGGTGTGTGCCCCACGACGCCTCGACAGCTACACCGGGGAGTATCGACGCCGAAGCACGCGGTGGAGGGGTGGGGGGGAGCCCCCCAAAGTGGGGGGTCCGGGGCGGTCGCCAAGATTCGCCGCGCATCGTACGGGGTAACGGCTCTTGAGTCTACGACGGCTCAATCTTACGACGGCTGTTTATTGTTTATTGTTGTTGTTGTCGTCCCTGCCGCAATGCACTCTTCCGGGCCCAAACAAAAAACAACAACAACAACCCCCTTGAATAACGGAGGCGGGAGGAATGGATGCGTTTAATGAGACCCAAACTCGTCCACCCTCCCTCACTCCAGCAGCAAAGGCGAAGGTCCCCCGGATAGCCTTCAACGGACCGTTGGGGGCAAGTGTTGCTAGTGGGGGGCAAGTGTTGTTAGTGGGGGGCAAGTGTTGTTAGTGGGGGGCAAGTGTTGTTAGTGGGGGGAGGGGCAAGTGTTGTTAGTGGGGGGCAAGTGTTGTTAGTGGGGGGGCAAGTGTTGTTAGTGGGGGGCAAGTGTTGCTAGTGGGGGGGCAAGTGTTGTTAGTGGGGGGCAAGTGTTGTTAGTGGGGGGCAAGTGTTGTTAGTGGAGGAGGCAAGTGTAGTTAGTGGAGGGGGGGGGCAAGTGTTGTTAGTGGGGGACAAGTGTTGTTAGTGGGGGGGCAGGTGTTGTTAGTGGGGGGGCAGGTGTTGTTAGTGGGGGGGGCAAGTGTTGTTAGTGGGGGGCAAGTGTTGTTAGTGGGGGGCAAGTGTTGTTAGTGGGGGGGGCAGGTGTTGTTAGTGGGGGGGCAAGTGTTGTTAGTGGGGGGCAGGTGTTGTTAGTGGGGGGGCAGGTGTTGTTAGTGGGGGGGCAAGTGTTGTTAGTGGGGGGCAAGTGTTGTTAGTGGGGGGCAAGTGTTGTTAGTGGGGGGGCAGGTGTTGTTAGTGGGGGGCAAGTGGTGTTAGTGGGGGGCAGGTGTTGTTAGTGGGGGGCAAGTGTTGCTAGTGGGGGGCAAGTGTTGTTAGTGGGGGGCAAGTGTTGTTAGTGGGGGGCAAGTGTTGTTAGTGGGGGGGGCAAGTGTTGTTAGTTGGGGGCAAGTGTTGTTAGTGGGGGGGCAATTGTTGTTAGTGGGGGGCAAGTGTTGTTAGTGGGGGGGCAAGTGTTGTTAGTGGGGGGCAAGTGTTGTTAGTGGGGGGCAAGTGTTGTTAGTGGAGGGGCAAGTGTTGTTAGTGGAGGGGGGGGGGCAAGTGTTGTTAGTGGGGGGCAAGTGTTGTTAGTGGGGGGATGGCAAGTGTTGTTAGTGGAGGGGCAGGTGTTGTTAGTGGGGGGGGCAAGTGTTGTTAGTGGGGGGCAAGTGTTGTTAGTGGGGGGCAAGTGTTGTTAGTGGGGGGGGCAAGTGTTGTTCGTTGGGGGCAAGTGTTGTTAGTGGGGGGGCAAGTGTTGTTAGTGGGGGGCAAGTGTTGTTAGTGGGGGGGCAAGTGTTGTTAGTGGGGGGCAAGTGTTGTTAGTGGGGGGCAAGTGTTGTTAGTGGAGGGGCAAGTGTTGTTAGTGGAGGGGGGGGGCAAGTGTTGTTAGTGGGGGGCAAGTGTTGTTAGTGGGGGGATGGCAAGTGTTGTTAGTGGAGGGGCAGGTGTTGTTAGTGGGGGGGGCAAGTGTTGTTAGTGGGGGGCAAGTGTTGTTAGTGGGGGGCAAGTGTTGTTAGTGGGGGGCAAGTGTTGTTAGTGGGGGGGGGCAGGTGTTGTTAGTGGGGGGGCAAGTGTTGTTAGTGGGGGGCAGGTGTTGTTAGTGGGGGGGCAGGTGTTGTTAGTGGGGGGGCAAGTGTTGTTAGTGGGGGGGCAGGTGTTGTTAGTGGGGGGGGGGCAAGTGTTGTTAGTGGGGGGCAGGTGTTGTTAGTGGGAGGCAGGTGTTGTTAGTGGGGGGCAGGTGTTGTTAGTGGGGGGAGGCAAATGTTGTTAGTGGGGGGGCAGGTGTTGTTAGTGGGGGGGGGCAAGTGTTGTTAGTGGGGGGCAAGTGTTGTTAAGGGGGGGCAAGTGTTGTTAGTGGGGGGGGCAAGTGTTGTTAGTGGGGGGCAAGTGTTGTTAGTGGGGGGGCAAGTGTTGTTAGTGGGGGGCAAGTGTTGTTAGTAGGGGGCAAGTGTTGTTAGTGCGGGGCAGGTGTTATTCGTGGGGGGGGGGCAAGTGTTGTTAGTGGGGGGCAAGTGTTGTTAGTGGGGGGGGCAAGTGTTGTTAGTGGGGGGCAAGTGTTGTTAGTGGGGTGGGGCAAGTGTTGTTAGTGGGGGACAAGTGTTGTTAGTGGGGGGGCAAGTGTTGTTAGTGGGGGACAAGTGTTGCTAGTGGGGGGCAAGTGTTGTTAATGGGGGGCAAGTGTTGTTAGTGGGGGGCAAGTGTTGTTAGTGGAGGGGGCAAGTGTTGTTAGTGGGGGGCAAGTGTTGTTAGTGGGGTGCAAGTGTTGTTAGTGGGGGGCAACTGTTGTTAGTGGGGGGCAAGTGTTGTTAGTGGGGGGGGAAGTGTTGTTAGTGGGGGGGCAAGTGTTGTTAGTGGGGGGGCAAGTGTTGTTAGGGGGGGCAAGTGTTGTTAGTGGGGGGCAAGTGTTGTTAGTGGGGGGCAAGTGTTGTTAGTGGGGGGGCAAGTGTTGTTAGTGGGGGGCAAGTGTTGTTAGTGGGGGGGGCAAGTGTTGTTAGTGGGGGGCAAGTGCGGTGAGCAACACATTGAGGGCGAGGTGGTGGGCGAGGTGGTGGGCGAGGTGCTGGGCGAGGTGCTAGGCGAGGTGGTGGACGAGCAGGTGGGCGAGGTGGTGGGCGAGGTGGAGGGCGAGGTGGTGGGCGAGGTGGTGGGCGAGGTGGAGTGCCTCTTTACGTCACTGATGGCAGCAGCAGCACAAAAGGTCACGCACAGCAAAGTGCATCTTTCCCGTCGGCGCTGTTTACTTTGCCTGACTCCGTGCAATTAACAGACAGCCTGATGCTGGCTCTGTGTGTTTGGCTCTGTGTGTGTATACGGCTCTGTGTGTATACGGTTGTGTGTGTATGGCTGTGTGTGTAAGGCTGTGTTTGTGGCTGTGTGTGTGTGTGTACGGCTGTGTGTGTGTGGCTGTGTGTGTGTGGCTGTGTGTGTGTGGCTGTGTGTGTATGGCTGTGTGTGTGTGGCTGTGTGTGTGTATACGGCTGAGAAAAAGCGACATGCCCACTCTCATCGCCTACAGCATCCCACGTCAGAGAATGAGGAGGTTTACCGCAGCCTTCGCTCGGAGGTTCGGAGAGCCGTAAGGCGCTGTAAGGATGGGTAGTGGTCGCGGGTTGCTGAGGAGATGGAGTCTGCCTCAGTGGCCCGCGATCACAAATCACTATTTAACTCCATCAAAAAAGTAACCTGCAGCGCCACACCTATTACCATCATTAGAGGAAAAACGGTGATCCAATCTCCGACCCCCAGGAACAGGTTTGCAGATTTGCTGAGCATTTCTGTGAGGTCCTGGGGGAGGGAAAATCTCTCAGCCAGGAAAACATCATGGCACAAAGTGGGGATAACCCTGCTGAGGCTGCGGTGCCTCAAATATTGGAAGAGGTCACCCCCTGTGAGTGGCTGGCTGAGGTGCCAGCTGTTGAGGAAGTACTGAGGGCGATCCGGAGTCTGAGACCAGGGAAGGCACCGGGCAGAGATGATCTCCCAAGTAAAATGCTGAGGGAGGGTGGCGTTTGTGCACAGACTGCCCTATATGACATCATAACAACAGTCTGGACCACTGGACGGGTTCCGCAGGACTGGAAGGATGCCCTGGTGGTCCCCCTCTTTAAGAAGGGGGACCGTACCGACTGTAAGAACTACAGGGGCATCTCACTCCTCAGTGTGCCGGGTAAGGTCCTGGCAAGGATTATTCAACATCGCCTTGCTAGGCACGCTGAGGAGAGGCTTGCGGAGCCCCAATGCGGTTTCAGGAAAGGGCGGTCCTGCACAGATGCCATATTTTCTGTCCGTCTGCTACAGCAGAGGTGTAGGGAATTCCAAAAAGACCTACATCTCTGCTTTATTGACCTGGTCAAGGCCTATGATACCATCAGTAGGACTGGGCTCTGGGTTGTTCTTCGTGCTTTCGGAGTCCCTGACCCTCTGCTCACGATCATTAAGGACCTTCATGATGGTGAGCGGGCCCGGGTAAAACTACGTGGCCGGGAGTCGGAGCCTTTCCCTGTACACCTTGGGGTGCGACAGGCATGTCCTCTGGCTCCCACATTATTTAACATCTATTTCGACTGCGTAGTTCGTGAAGCCTTCAATAGCTGTACCGGGGGAATTTCCATTTGGTACAGATATAATGGGAGGCTGATCGACGCCCGGGTGCGATCAAGGGATGGCTCCCTATTGGTCAACCACGTTATGTATGCCGATGATTTGGTAATAGCTGCTCATTCAGAAGAGGAGTTGGAGACGCTGCTGCTGAGACTGGAGCGTGCCACTAAGAGGTGGGGCCTTACCATCAGCCCCACCAAAACTAAGCACCTGCCTGGGTATTTTGTACCATCGGACACTCCACCCCCACAACTCCCAATTGGTGATGGGGCAGTTGTGGAGAGAGTGGAGAGTTTCCCATACCTGGGCAGTGTGCTTATGACCGGCTCCAGTTTATCAGCAGAGGTCTCACTCCGAATCAGTCGAGCGGCAATATCTTTTCATCGGTTGCGTAACGCTGTTTGGAAGCTACCTGGTCTGTCGCTCCGCACGAAGCTTCAGGTCTTTTCGGCCACGGTCATTCTCTCCCTTCTCTACGCTTGCGAAACGTGGACCCCCCTAGTGGAGCATCTTCGCCGGTTGGAAACATTTAGGCTGGCCTGCCTACGATCCATCCTGGGTTTAACCAGGCTGGATTTTGTGAGGAGCTCACAAGTCCTTGAAAGATCTGGGCAAAGTCCCATCAGTGAGCTCCTCCGGCAGGCAAGGCTGCGTTGGCTGGGTCATGTAGACCGCATGCCCAGCTACTACATGCCTAAACAGCTTTTGTTCGGCCGGATCGAGGGGGCTAAACGGGCGCGGCACGGGCTAGAGAAGAGATGGAGTGATGTGGTACAGGAGGACGTGGAGCTGAGTGGACTTGCCGATGACTGGTACCAGCGGTGTCAAGATCGGCCTCAGTGGAGGAGGCTCGTGAAGGACGCTACTGGGCAGTTGGAGGCAGTCGCCCTCCAACAACAACGGAGGGCGGAGGAGCGACGTTCACAACAACGAGCGGAGCGCCGGGTGGCTAAAGCACAGCAAGTTGGTACAGTAGGGGGCACAGGTGGTGCATCAGCCAGTCATCTCGGTCATCTCGGTCAGTCGACCCGTGGCACCTGGGTCTGCCCCGTGACCTCCTGCCAGCGGGCGTTCGACACTTCACGTGGCCTCAAGGTGCACATGGCCTGGCACAAGCGTCGTGGTGACGTCACCGCCACTTAGTGGCGAATGGCGGTTGTTGTTGTTGTTGTGTACGGCTGTGTGTGTGTACGGCTGTGTGTGTATGGCTGTGTGTGTGTGTGGCTGTGTGTGTGTGGCTGTGTGTGTGTTTGGCTGTGTGTTTGTATGGCTGTGTGTTGTGTATACGGTTGTGTGTGTGGCTGTGTGTGTGTTGTGGGGAGCGGTGGTGTAACAGGTTAGCGCGCCGCGCTACGAACCTCGAGGACCCGGGCTCGATTCCTGCTCACGACGATTATTTTAACCGGTCCCTGTCCTCCCCCTAGATTGACTCAGCCTCAAATGAGTACCCGGTGCGATGCGTAAACATCGTCACCAGGGGAGACAAAGTCGACCGGGCGTGGTGTTGCCCCCCCCCCTCGTGTGCCGGTAGCATCGGCCTTAATAGGCGCTCGCTAACAGCACTTGCCCCAAATGTCTGCCAAGTCTATAGGGGCGGAGGTGGCTGTGATGCATTCGTTTTCATTCTGTAAAAGCAACGGGGGAACAACGCGACTCCATCTGTGCTCGTGGCCAAGATGACCCCCCCCCCCCCCCCCCCGTGCATAGTGCTCCTCCACGCAAGCCCCCCAAACTCTCTGCGAGCCCGGCTTGCACACCTTCTGGGGGGGGGGGGGGATGGGGGGGTGGGGGGGGTCCATCAGCAGGGGGTTCGGCGCCGTGGGTCGAACGATCCCGATGCGATCGGCATCTCTGTTGAGACCCCCCCCCCCCCTCCCCGTAGACTCGAGGCGAGGCTCGACTCGCTTGCGCTGGTTCCAGGGGGTCGGCACGCATCACGGAGCTCTGCAAGGGCATCCTCTTAGTCGCTTTCGCAACCTGCCATTGCGCCGCGCCCGGCCGCCTTTGTCTCCCTCGTGGCGATGTTTTTTACGCGCAGCGCCCAGGTACTCATTTGAGGCTGAATCGACCTAGGGGAGGCCCAGGACCGGTTCAGATAATCGTCAACCGGTTTGTTGGCCACGAGCGGGAATCGAACCCGGGTCGCCGGGGTTCGTAGCGCAGCGGAGGGCTAACCGCTAACCGCTAACCACTAACCGCTAACCGCTACGCTGCTGCTCCACACAGACAAAATAAAGACAAAGGTCCCCCGTGTAGCCTGTAACAGACTGTTGGGGCAAGTGCCGTTAGCGAGTAGCAGTGTCCTATGAAGGCTACCGGGCACTGTGGCACACGAGGGGGAGGGTGGCCAGCAACCACGCCCGGCCGCCTTTGTCTCCCCTCAGAGGCGATGTGAGACACCGCACCAGGTACTCATTTGAGGCTGAGTCGACCTAGGGGAGGATGCCCAGGACCAGTTCAGATAATCTTGTAACGACCACCGTCACCACCATCACCAACACCACCGTCACCACCATCAGCACGAATATCACCGCCACATTCACCACGATCAGTAGCATCAACGTAATCACATCCTCAACCACCACCACCCTCATCAACACCACCACCACCACCACAGTTACCACCACCAAAACAGTCACCACCGCTGCAATTACCACCAAAACCGTCACCACCGCTACAAGCACCACCACCCTCATCACCACCACCACCACAATTACCACCACCAAAACCGTCACCACCGTTACAACCACCACCCTCATCACCACCACCACCACCACCACAATTACCACCACCAAAACCGTCACCACCACTACAACCACCACCACCACCACTATCACCAACTAACCACATCCCCCCCCCCCCCCTTTACACCATCCACCAACTCTCTCTCTGTGCGCAGTCTCACCCGCACCCTCATTAAGGAGTAATGTTTGATTTGTGTGGCTGGGGGTTGTGCGGGGAGCGGTGGCGCAGCGGTTAGCGCTACGCCGCGCTACGAACCCTGCGCCCCGAGTTCGACTCCCGCTCACGGCCAACACCGGCGACGATCATCTCCTCCCCTAAGGTCGACTCAGCCTCAAATGAGCACCCGGTGCGGTGTGTAGCAAACATCGCCACTGGGAAGACAAAGGCGGCCGGGCGTGGTCGCTGGCCACAGTTCCGACAGCCTTCAATAGACGCCGCTGCTACTCGCTACTAACAGCACTTGCCCCTACAGCCTCTCACAGGCTACACGGGGGGGGGGGGTCTTTGTCTATGGAGGGGGGCTGGGTGAGAAGGGGGGGGGGTCTTTGTCTATGGAGGGGGGCTGGGTGAGAAGGGGGGGGGGCTATCGAGCGCTGCCGCGTTGCTATGTCGCCGATGACATCGCCGCCCGCCGCCCACACACAGAGACGAGCGCGCGCGCGCTCCTCGTTACCACGGCAACCGCGGCGGCTCCATATGGGGCTCGTTTGGCAGCGGTTACCATGGCAACGGAGGCCCGGGTCTTATCAATAATTACTGCTGAGCGAGAGAAATGAAGTGACGTCGCGTATTTGTTTTAATTCCCCTCCAAATTACGAACGTCACCAAAGTGAATTAACTGTGCGGGGGTTTATCCTTCAGCCCGCCTGTTGTTGTTACACGTGCGCGTGTGTGTAGTGTGTGTGGTGTGTGTGGTGTGTGTGGTGTGTGTGGTGCGTGTGGTGCTCGCTAACAGCACTTGTCCCAAAAAGTCTGCCGAGGCTATACGTTGGATCTTTGTCTTTGCCTTTTTTTGTATCGGGAGCGGTGGTGCAGCGGTTAGCGCTACGAACCCGGCGATCCGAGTTCGATTCCCGCTCACGGCCAACATCAGGTGACGATCATCCGAACCGGTTCTGGGCCTGCCCGTAGCTCCACTCAGCCTTAAACGAGTACCCGGATGTACGAACGTTGACATGGGGGAGACAAAGGCGGCCGGGCGTGGGGTGTCTGACCACACCGTTCCGGCCTTCACTGGCACTCGCTCACAGCACTTGCCACAATCGCCTCTATGTGGAGGGGGGGGGGCATTCTCCTGTTGCCTTTGAACATTTGAGTGCGTATCCACTTGCTGTTAAAGAGTTGTGTTCACAACACCATAAAGTCCCTGGGTTCGAGCCCTGGGCCGCGGTGTCTCCCACCGTGTCTCTCTTCGACGAGGTTGGCAGTGGCCAGGTCAGACACACCTGGGCCACCGACCATTTGATATCGATATTGTGGGTTCGATTCTGGGTTTCCGTTGCCTGTTCTGTGTTGTTAAGTCGGTGGTTGATTGGGTCAGTTGGTGTAGTTAGCGGAATATGGAGTCGGCAGGTGGTTAGGTAGTTCAATAGGTGCGAAAGTGGGTGAGCAGGTAATTTCGTACATCGGTGAGTGGGCTATCTTTCTCACTCACCCACCCACCCATCCATTGAACCACTCGCTCACCCACTCACTCCCCCACTCACTCCCCCACTCACCCACTCACTCCAACATTCACCCACTCGCTCACCAACTCGCTCACCCACTCACTCGCTTCTCCACTTACCCACTCGCTTCTCCACTTACCCACTCTCCCATTAATCCACTCACCCACTCGCTCACTCACTCACTCGCATCCCCATTCACCCACTCGCTCACCCACTCCCCCCATTCACCCACTCACCCACTCGCTCACTCACTCACTCGCTTTCTTAACTCACCCACTCCCCCGCTCACACACTCACCCATTCACCCACTCACTCGCATCCCGATTCACCCACTCGCTGAGCGGGAATCGAACTCGGGACGCGCGGTTCGTAGCGCAGCGCTAACCGCTACTTCACTACCGCTCGCCACATAGTGCCATCACACACACACACCGCATCACACACACGCACACACACACCACATCACACACACACCATACGCACACACACACCACATCACACACACACCACATCACACACACACACGCACACACACACGCACACACACACACACGCGCGCACACACGAACACACCACATCACACATCACATCACGTCACACGCACACACCACATCACATCACATGTACACACACACCGCATCACACACACACACGCACGCACACACGCACACACGCACGCACACACACGCATGCACACACACGCACACACCACATCACACACACACCACATCATAACAACAACCGCCATTCGCCACTAAGTGGCGGTGACGTCACCACGACGCTTGTGCCAGGCCAAGTGCACCTTGAGGCCACGTGAAGTGTCGAACGCCCGCTGGCAAGAGGTCACGGGGCAGACCCAGCAGGTGCCACGGGTCGACTGACTGAGACGACCGAGATGAGTGGCTGATGCACCACCTGTGCCCCCTACCGTACCAACTTGCTGTGCTTTAGCCACCCGGCGCTCCGCTCGTTGTTGTGAGCGTCGCTCCTCCGCCCTCCGTTGTTGTTGGAGGGCGACTGCCTCCAACAGCCCAGTAGCGTCCTTCACGAGCCTCCTCCACTGAGGCCGATCTTGACACCGCTGGTACCAGTCATCGGCAAGTCCACTCAGCTCCACGTCCTCCTGTACCACGTTAATCCATCTCTTCTTTAGCCCGTGCCGCGCCCGTTTAGCCCCCTCGATCCGGCAGAACAAAAGCTCTCCACTACCGCCCCATCACCGATTGGGAGTTGTGGGGGTGGAGTGTCCGATGGTTCAAAATACCCAGGCAGTTGCTTAGTTTTGGTGGGGCTGATGGTAAGGCCCCACCTCTTAGTGGCACGCTCCAGTCCCAGCAGCAGCGTCTCCAACTCCTCTTCTGAATGAGCAGCTATTACCAAATCATCGGCATACATAGCGTGGTTGACCAATAGGGAACCATCCCTTGATCGCACCCGGGCGTCGATCAGTCTCCCATTATATCTGTACCAAATGGCCACGTAGTTTTACCCGGGCCCGCTCACCATCATGAAGGTCCTTAATGATCGTGAGCAGAGGGTCAGGGACTCCGAAAGCACGAAGAACAACCCAGAGCCCAGGCCTACTGATGGTATCATAGGCCTTGACCAGGTCAATAAAGCAGAGATGTAGGTCTTGTTGGAATTTCCTACACCTCTGCTGTAGCAGACGGACAGAAAATATGGCATCTGTGCAGGACCGCCCTTTCCTGAAACCGCATTGGGGCTCCTCAAGCCCCTTCTCAGCGTGCCTAGCAAGGCGATCTTGAATAATCCTTGCCAGGACCTTTTCCGGCACACTGAGGAGTGAAATTCCCCTGTAGCTGTTACAGTCTGTGCGGTCCCCCTTCTTAAAGAGGGGGACCACCAGGGCATCCTTCCAATCCTGCGGAACCCGTCCAGTGGTCCAGACTGTTGTTATGAAGTCTGTGCACAAACGCCACCCACCCTCAGCATTTCGCTTGGGAGATCATCTCTGCCCGGTGCCTTTCCTGGTCTCAGACTCCGGATCGCCTTCAGTACTTCCTCAACAGATGGCACCTCAGCCAGCCACTCACAGGGGGTGACCTCTTCCAATATTTGAGGCACCGCAGCCTCATCAGGGTGATCCCTACTTTGTGCCATGATGTTTTCCTGGTTGAGGGATTTCCCCTCCCCCAGGACCCCACAGAAATGCTCAGCAAATCTGCAAACCTGTTCCTGTGGGTCGGAGATTGGATCACCGTTTTTTCCCCTAATGATGGTTATAGGTGTGGTGCTGCAGGTTACTTTTTTGATGGAGTTAAATAGTGATTTGTGATCGCGGACCACTGAGGCAGACTCTATCTCCTCAGCAACCCGCGACCACCACCCATCCTTGCAGCGCCTTACGGCTCTCCGAACCTCCGAGCGAAGGTTGCGGTAAACCTCCTCATTCTCTGACGTGGGATGCTGTAGCCGATGAGAGTGGGCCTGTCGCTTTTTTTCAACTAACCTGAACACCTCCTCTGTCAGCCAGGGTTTCTGGGGAGGTCTGGACCGCGTACCCAAAGCAGCCAATGCAGCTGCATGAGTCACAGTCCTAAACCTCGCCCATTTACCCTCGACATCAGGAGGAGTGGGGGACGATGCCAACCCCAGCTGCAAGCGATGATGAAATTCTCGCTTGCAACTTTCATCAGCTAACTGAGACCAGGCCACTTTTGGTTTGAATGGGGTCCTGGGTGTACACCCACCACCGGAGTGGAAGAATGGCAGGCGCATCTTACAGATGACTAGTCGATGGTCAGAGGGCAGATCAGCTCCACGGTAGGTCCTGGTGTCAAGGACATGGGCTCGCATCCGCTGGTCCGTCACTATGTAGTCCAGCAGATGTTCTTGCTTGGACCCGGCATGCATTTATGATGTTGTGAGGATGCGCCAATGCCGGAAGAGCGTGTTGGTAATTACAAGCCCATGGGCTGCACAAAAATCTAGCAGCCTCCTACCATTGTTATTGAGCTGATCTGGCCCATGCCTTCCAATCACTCCAGACCAGGTGACAGCATCATGACCAACTCGGGCATTGAAGTCACCTAACAAGATGACTCTGTCCCGAGTGGTCACTTTAGCCAGAACCTGTGACAGGAGGTCATAGATGGCATCTGACTCATCGGCTTTGCCTGCATCCCTCCACGGATGTTCGTCTTCGGTGGGGGCATAAGTAACCACGACCACCACTCCTCGCCTCCGGTTGATGGGAAGGCGAGTTTCCTGGGGCTTACAGCTTACCACACCTCACCGCCATGCTCCCACGCCCCCTTCATTCTTTTGTTCAGAAGAAGAGCCACACCCTGTTG
Source organism: Lampetra fluviatilis (assembly GCF_964198595.1). Taxonomy (NCBI): domain Eukaryota; kingdom Metazoa; phylum Chordata; class Hyperoartia; order Petromyzontiformes; family Petromyzontidae; genus Lampetra; species Lampetra fluviatilis. Next base: position 2,322,488 of record NC_136332.1, on the reverse strand, counting down.
TTTGGCAGTCTCCTGCCCCGAGTGAAGGACTGTCCACCTCTCATGGTGGCAGGAGCCAGAAACGGTCCACCGGACCTCCTGAATGCCACAGAGATCCAGGCGGTACCGGTCCAGCTCCCGACAAAGGAGTGGCAGCCTCTCCTCCGTAGTGAGCGTTCAAACATTCCACGTGGCCATCCACAGTGGTTTTATGTTGTTTCTGGATCACGCACACACACGCACACACACACCCGCACACACACGCGCACGCGCACACGCACACATGCACACACACGCACGCACACGCACGCACACACACGCACACACACAAAGTACTTCACACATTGTCAGGAGAGGCGACCTGTTTGTGGGTATGGAGTCCGCGTGATCACAGTGGGGGGTTCGTTTACGCGAGTGTGTGTCTGTGTGTGTGCGCGTGTATGTGTCTGTGTTTGTGCGCGTGTATGTGTCTGTGTGTGTGTGCGCGTGTATGTGTGTGTCTGTGTGTCTGTGTGTGTGCGTGTGCCTGTGTTTGTGTGTCTGTGTGTGTGCGTGTGTATGTATGTGTTTGTGTGCGCGCGCGTGTATGTGTGTCTGTGTATGTGCGCATGTATGTCTGTGTGTGTGTGCGTGTATGTATCTGTGTGTATGTGCGTGTCTGTGCATGTGTGTGTACGCGTGTCTGTGTATGTATGTGCGTGTCTGTGTATGTGTGTGTACGCGTGTATGTGTCTGTGTGTATGTGCGTGACTGTGTCTGTGTGTGTGTATGTGACTGTGTGTATCTCTGTGTGTATGCGTGTATGTGTCTGTGTGTATGTGCGTGTCTGTGTCTGTGTGTATGTGTCTGTGCGTGTGTGTCTATGTATGTGTCTGTGTGTGTGTGTCTCTGTGTGTATGCGTGTATGTGTCTGTGTGTGTATGTGCGTGTCTGTGTATGTGTGTGTGTATGCGTGTCTGTGGATGTATGTGCGTGTCTGTGTACGCTGGGAGCGGTGGAGTGAGCGGTCATCGCGCTGCGCTAAGAACCCAGCGACCCCGAGTTCGATTCCCTCTCACAGCCAGCAACGCCGATGATGATTGTCTGAACCGGTCCTGGGCCTCCCGTAGGTCGACTCGGCCCCAAATCAGTAGCTGGTGCGGTGTGTAGTAAACATCGCCACTGGGGAGACAAAGGCGGCCGGGCGTGGTGCTTTCCACCCACCCCCTTGTGTGCCACAGTGCTGGCCTTCATAGGTGCTGCTCGCTAACAGCACTTGCCCCAACAGTCTGTTAAGGCTACACGAGTCTTTGCCTTTGTCTTTTGTGGACGCCGGAGGCAATGTTGTGTTCATCGTGTCCCTGCATAATGCATGAGCCTCGAGCTGCGTAAAACACGGGGCCCCCATTGTGTCTCAGGCTGGCACTCGCTCGCCCACATCACACAACTCACGTCCACATCACCACACAAAGCAAAGCTTCCCTGTGCAGCCTCTCTCTCTGTGTCTCTCGTGTTTTTGATAGACTTGGGGGCAAGTGCTGTTACCGCCTGCCAGGGTTCACGCAAGACACACAGGGCCTGAACCCCGGATCTCAGCTTGTTCAGGATCTCTGAGATGTCCATTATGAACCCCCTGATAGACAGAGACACCCATACTTAGGGCCTGGACCCAGGATGTTAGTGGTTCAGGATCTCTGACACAGCCATTATGAACCCCCTGAGAGAGACAGACACCCAGACCCAGGGCCTGAACTCAGGACCTCAATGTCTCTGACACGGCCATTATGAACCCTGTGTGAGAGAGAGAGACACCCAGACCCAGGGCCTGAACACAGGGAGTCAATGTCTCTGACACGACCATTATGAACCCTGAGAGAGACACACCCAGACCCAGGGTCTGAACTAAGGCCTGCAATGTCTCTGACACGGCCATTATGAACCCTGTGAGAGAGAGAGAGAGACCCAGACCCAGGGCCTGAACTCAGGGGCACAATGTCTCTGACACGACAATTATGAACCCTGTGAGAGAGAGACCCAGACCCAGGGCCTGAACCCAGGTCCTCAATGTCTCTGACACGGCCATTATGAACCCTGTGAGAGAGAGAGAAACCCAGACCCAGGGCCTGAACTCAGGGGCACAATGTCTCTGACACGACAATTATGAACCCTGTGAGAGAGAGACCCAGACCCAGGGCCTGAACCCAGGTCCTCAATGTCTCTGACACGGCCATTATGAACCCTGAGAGAGAGACACCCAGACCCAGGGCCTGAACTCAGGACTTCAATGTCTCTGACACGGCCATTATGAACCCTGAGAGAGAGAGACACACAGACTCAGGGCCTAACTCAGGACCTCAATGTCTCTGACACGGCCACTATGAACCCTGAGAGAGAGAAAGACCCAGACCCAGGGCCTGAACTCAGGACCTCAATGATTCTGACACAGTCATTATGAATCCTGTGAGAGAGAGAGACACCCAGACCCAGGGTCTGAACTAATGCCTGCAATGTCTCTGACACGGCCATTATGAACCCTGAGAGAGAGAGAGACACCCAGACCCAGGGCCTGAACTCAGGACCTCAATGTCTCTGACACGGTCATTATGAACCCTGTGTGAGAGAGAGACCCAGACCCAGGGCCTGAACTCAATGTCTCTGACATGGCCATTATGAACCCTGTGAGAGAGAGAGAGAGAGACACCCAGACTTAGGGCCTGGACCCAGGCCTTCAATGTCTCTGACACGGTCATTATGAACCCTGAGAGAGAGAGAGAGAGAGACCCAGACCCAGGGCCTGAACTCAGGGGCACAATGTCTCTGACACGACAATTATGAACCCTGTGAGAGAGAGACCCAGACCCAGGGCCTGAACTCAGGACCTCAATGTCTCCCACACGGTCATTATGAACCCTGAGAGAGACACCCAGACCCAGGGTCTGAACTCAGGACCTCAATGTCTCCCACACGGTCATTATGAACCCTGAGAGAGACACCCAGACCCAGGGCCTGAACTCAGGACCTCAATGTCTCCCACACGGTCATTATGAACTCTGAGAGAGACACCCAGACCCAGGGTCTGAAATCAGGACCTCAATGTCTCCCACACGGTCATTATGAACCCAGTGAGAGAGACACCCAGACCCAGGGCGTGAACTCAGGCCTGCAATGTCTCCCACACGCCATTATGAACCAAACGCAGCCACCGGTGTTTTTCCGTTTTGAGCTCCTGTTCTTGCGAGGGAGAGAGAAAACAAAATTTCGCATCGTCCCGATAAATAATTTACAGCTAATGCATAAATAACGACGACACGGGACACATGAAACGCAACAACAGCAACAACAACGTTTGAGCGCCCGTGTATTTTTTCAAAATGTATTTTTAATCATATTTACATCAATTCTCAGCGACGCATTGAAACTCCCCCCCCCCCCCAACGACCACCTTTAAAATTTCTTGGAGAGGAATTACGGGAGTCGTCAATCGTGGGACAGCGACGACGGCCAGGTCAGGTTTGCCTCCTGCGACCCTGCAGAGCAATTCCCGCATCTCGCTCACGGGGCCAGCGGTCAGCACCACGCAGGACTCCGCCTGTGGAAGGGATTTGGAATCACGAATAGCGGCACCGCCCGACCTCGGGCACTCGTCAGTTTCTGATACCCGGACACAGATGGCGTTGATGGGACAGGTGGCAACGTTGGTGGACGGGCGAGTGAGAGTGTGAGTCGGTACGTGAGTGAGCGAGCGTGTGGATGTGTGGGTGAGTGGGTGTGTGAGTGTGTAAGTAGGTGGGTGAGTGTGTAAGTGTGTGGGTGAGTGTGAAAGTGGGTGGGTGAGTGTGTAAGTGTGTGAGTGTGTAAGTGGGTGGGTGAGTGTGAAAGTGGGTGGGTGAGTGTGTAAGTGTGTGGGTGTGTAAGTGGGTGGGTGAGTGTGTAAGTGGGTGAGTGAGTGTGAAAGTGGGTGGGTGAGTGTGTAAGTGGGTGGGTGAGTGTGTAAGTGGGTGAGTGAGTGTGTAAGTGGGTGGGTGAGTGTGTAAGTGGGTGAGTGTGTAAGTGGGCGAGTGAGTGTGTAAGTGGGTGGGTGAGTGTAAGTCGGTGGGTGAGTGAGGCTCGTGAAGGACGGTGCTGGGCCAGTTGGAGGTAGTCGCCATTCAGCAACAACGGAGGGCAGTGGAGCAACGCTCACAACAACGAGCGGAGCGCCGGGTGGCTAAAATGCAGCAAGTTGACACAGTAGGCGGTACAGCTGGTGGTGCATCTACTAGTGGTCATCTCAGTCAGTCGACCCATGGCACCTGCTGGGTCTGTCCCGAGACCTCCGGTCAGCGAGCCTTCGACACTTCACGTGGCCTCAAAGTGCCCCTGGCCTGGCACAGGCGCCATTGTGACATCACCGCCACTTAGTGGCGAATGACGGCTGTTGGTATTGGGTGAGTGAATGGGTAGGTGAGTAAGTGAGTGGGTAGGCGAGTGAGTGGGTCAGTTAGTGTGTGAGTTGGTGGGAGAGTGGGTGAGTGAGTGAGTGGGTGAGTGAGTGAGTGGGTGAGTGAGTGGATCAGTGAGTGTGTGAGTTGGTGGGAGAGTGGGTGAGTGAGTGAGTGAGTGGGTGAGTGAGTGAGTGAGTGGGTGGGTGAGTGAGTGGGTCAGTGAGTGTGTGAGTTGGTGGGAGAGTGGCTGAGTGAGTGGGTGAGTGAGTGAGTGGGTGGGTGAGTGAGTGGGTCAGTGAGTGTGTGAGTTGGTGGGAGAGTGGGTGAGTGAGTGGGTAGGTGAGTGAGTGGGTCAGTGAGTGTGTGAGTTGGTGGGAGAGTGGCTGAGTGAGTGGGTGAGTGAGTGGGTAGGTGAGTGAGTGGATCAGTGAGTGTGTGAGTTGGTGGGAGAGTGGGTGAGTGAGTGGTTGTGTGAGTGGGTGGGTGGTTGAGTGGTCGGGATGCCACCATCTCCACAGATCATACCCCAGACATATTCCTTGCAATCTTTTCAAGATCAACACGTGGCCTACACGCCAATGTAGTTCATTATTAACGATTATATTCATCATCAGTAACAGAATCATCATCAGCAGTAATGTCATCAGCAGCAGTAGAATCATATACATTTGAAACATGAGCAGCAGCAGCATCAGCAGCAGCATCATCATCATCAAGAGCATTAACGCTATCATCAGCATTAAGGCTGTCATCAGCAGCAGCATCATCATAATCAAGAACATTAACGCTGTCATCAGCATCATCATCAGCAGTAAGGCTGTCATCATCAGCAGCATCATCATCATCATCAAGAGCATTAACGCTATCATCATCATTATTAGCAGCAGCAGTAAGGCTGTCATCATCGGCACCATCGTCATCGTCACCGTCATCATCGTCACTGCCATCATCGGCACCGTCATCACCGGCACCGTCATCATCATCATTGTCACCGTCATCATCGGCACCATCATCATCATCGTCACCATCATCATCGTCACTGCCATCATCGTCACCGTCATCACCGGCACCATCATCACCGGCACCATTGTCATCATTATCACCGTCCGCGTCAGCAGCATCGGCGGCATGAATGAGCAGTTTTTTACCAGCGGCGGGTGCCGCGCTTGTTTAGCTTCAAGCTGACATCGCCACTGCAAAGACAACTTCGCCCTCTCCTCCCGCCGGCATCGCACCGAGACACGCAGCGCGCGTCACCGTGAGTTTGTGTTTTCCATCCTCCGATGGAAACTCCTCACCACCATCGTCGTCACCATCGTCGTCATCGGCGCTGTGGTCAATCGACTGCAGAACGATGACCCCCCTGCACCCCCCCACCCAGACCCAGGCCTCCGCTACCTTTTAAGATTCTTCTTTCTCTCTCACCGTCCTCTGGTGGCCCTCACGATCCGCGAGCCGATTTCGCCGTCGCTCCGTCTCCTCCGAGTTGCCGGCGGATGTCCCACTCAGTGGCTATGAGATGTTGACTACCTCGCCCGGTATACAGGAGGTCGTGGGTTCCATCCCGACCCTGACGCCTGTTGCTGTATATTTGGAGTCTGCGTGTATCTCTCTCTCATCATCATCATCACGGTGGCTAGGAGATGTTGACTACCTCGCCTAGTCTACAGGAGGTCGTGGGTTCGATCCCGACCCTGACGCCTGCTGCTGTATATTTGGAGTCTGCGTGCCTCTCTCTCTCCCCGCGTGGATGTTTCTCCGGTTTTCCCCTCCACGTTTAGAATCGACTGCTATAAATGTCCACGTGATGATGATGGAGGAGCTAGCATTTACAATGGCCGAGCCGCGCCTGAAAAAGAGCTACTCAGCTCGATGTGGGGCCTTACCTGGTAAAAACAAAGTAGTTTCATAATAAAAAAAATTCGTGTGGAGCTCGTTAAAACCACTTGTCTCCAACAGTCTCTGAAGGCCATATGGGGGATCTTTGTCTTTGGTGTGCGGAGTCCCGCGGAGAGCAAACGCAACATTCCCATCAGCGCTCCCTTCTCTGCCTCCACGGATAAATAAGAAACGCTGTAATATTCCCCGATGTAGGTCTTCCCCCTTTATCTAGTACAGTATTTCACATCGTCACATAGTCACTTGAAGATGTTTTCTTGTTCATGTTTTTAGTTTGTTGCGGTTGCACCCGATTCAACAGCCGAATGGCTCACAGGGCTCTAGCAAATAAATGAAACTGAAATTTGGCTGCGGCTGCTGCTGCTGCTGTTGTAGATGTCCACGTGGTGGTGGTGGTGATGATGATGATGGAGCGGGCCACTTCGTCGGGCTGTCATTTCGTGGTGGCCGCTTCTGAGAGACAAACAGAGCTACGTGGCTCGCTGGAGCCTGACACCCCGTAGCAATAACAACCGTCTAACCAATCGAGATGTGAAGTTTAACATTCATCTATTTTCACGCTTCACGTTTTTTGTTTTGTTTTTATCGCCCCGCGAGCGCGAGTCCCCTCCGGCCACGGCCGACCGCTTGCTCAGCGATCGACGCGGGCGGCGTCGCTCCCCCACGACGGCGTCGATCCTGCAATCGGTGTCACATCTCCACCTCCCTCTCGGAATCAATTCTCGTTTCAAACGTGCGGCCCCCGTTCTGTCGCAACGACCGCGCGCAGTTGTTGTTGTTGTTTTAGTAATAAGGCGAATTTGAATGGATAAGTGTAATCTGTGTAAACGCGATGAATGTATGGGGGGAAGGATACTTTTGCACATTTTTTTAAACGCCGACGCGAATGTGGATCTGTAACGCGGTCGAGTTGAAGGGAAACGACGTTGCAGCACTCGTGGGGAACAAGCGGCTGTAGCGGCTGTAGCGGCTGTAGCGGCTGTAGCGGCTGTAGCGGCTGTAGCGGCTGTAGCGGCTGTAGCGGCTGTAGCGGCTGTAGCGGCTGTAGCGGCTGTAGCGGCTGTAGCGGCTGTAGCGGCTGTAGCGGCTGTAGCGGCTGTAGCGGCTGTAGCGGCTGTAGCGGCTGTAGCGGCTGTAGCGGCTGTAGCGGCTGTAGCGGCTGTAGCGGCTGTAGCGGCTGTAGCGGCTGTAGCGGCTGTAGCGGCTGTAGCGGCTGTAGCGGCTGTAGCGGCTGTAGCGGCTGTAGCGGCTGTAGCGGCTGTAGCGGCTGCCTCGGAGTCGCGGTCGTTGCCGTCGTCTTTGCCACCACCACCGCCGCGTGAAGCGTTGGGATGCTGCTGGATGATGATGATGCTGGATGATGCTTCCGGACGCTACCGACCCACACGCCCTCGGTCTTTGTTCAGGCCCTGTGTGACTCGGCATCTCACCCCCTGTGTTGCGTCGTGTTAATTCTCACGAGATTTTGCCACAACGCGGTGTTGTTCAGCAACGCAGCTTACCACCGCCATACAGGAGACCAGATGTGTGCACGCATCTAAAAACACCGGTTTAACACGCAGGAGGCGACCAATATTTTCCACAATAGAGGAGTCTTTATTGGGGTTAGATTGCGTAAAAAAGATAAATGTTGTGTCGTTAGACCCGCCACCACCACCCCGACACAGCCAATTAGTGAAGGGTTCGTCGCCTAAAATTGTAACGGATTGTCACCATCGTTTTGTTTACGTGACGGAAACCCTCGCTAATTGGCGGCGGCGGTGGCGGCAGCGGTGGCGGTGACGGGTTTAACGACGCGCATTTACATTGACGCCATCCGTAGCCCGACACACAAAACGAGAAACCCCCCCCGCTTACGATGGACACGACCCCGTCGAAAGGCCCCGAAACGTCACGCGGGCGGCAGCAGCAGCGGCGGGGCCGGGCGCGGTCCAAGGTCGGGAGGGATGTCGGGAGCTGCCCTGCGTTAGTCGAAGCGAGGGTGGTTCTTGTTGGTGAGTGTGGGTGAGGGTGGGTGAGTGTGGGTGGGTTGGGTGAGGGTGGGTGGGTGGGCGAGTGAGTGAGTGTGGGTGGGTTGGGTGAGTGTGGGTGGGTGGGTCGGTGAGTGTGGGTGGGTGTGGGTGAGTGTGGGTGGGTTGTGTGAGGGTGGGTGGGCGAGTGAGTGAGTGTGGATGAGTGTGGGTGGGTGGGTGAGGGTGGGTGGGTGGGTGAGTGGGAGTGGGTGGGTGAGTGTGGCTGAGTGTGGGTGGGTGATGGTGGGTGGGCGACTGAGTGAGTGTGGGTGAGTGTGGGTGGGTGAGGGTGGGTTGGGTGAGTGAGTGAGTGAGTGTGGGTGGGTGAGGGTGGGTGAGTGTGGGTGGGTGAATGTGGGTGAGTGTGGGTGAGGGTGGGTGAGGGTGGGTGGGCGAGTGAGGGTGGGTGGGTTGGGTGAGGGTGGGCGGGTGGGTGGGCGAGTGAGTGAGTGAGTGTGGGTGGGCGAGTGTGGAGTGTGGTGGTGTTCGATTGCCGCTCAAGGCCAATACCGGGAACGATTATCTGAACCGGTCCTGGGCCTCCTCTAGGTTGATTCGGCCTCAACTGAGTTCCTGGTGCGGTGTGTTAACATTGCCACTGGGGAGAAAAAGGTGGCCGTGGTCCCCAACCCCCTTCGTGTGCCGTGCTGGCCTTCGTAGGTGCTACTCGCTAACAGCACTTGCCCCAACAGTCTGTTTGGAGAAATCTTTGCCGATGGGTAGATGGGTGAGTGGATGGGTGAGTGTGTGAGTGAGTGGGCGAGCGGGTGGGCGAGCGGGTGGGCGAGCGGGTGGGCGAGCGGGTGGGCGAGCGGGGTGGGCGAGCGGGTGGGCGAGCGGGTGGGCGAGCGAGTGGGTGAGTCAGTGTGCTGCTGTGACCTGCAGTGTCGGTGAGTCGTTGACTGAGTGAGTGAGTGGGCGAGTGGTTATTGTGACCTTGCGAATGTGGCGGTCTAACGTGGTGTGTGTGTGAGAGAGGGCTTACATAGGTGCATGTTGACAGCACTTACCCCGAACAGTCTGTTAAGGCTATACGGGGGATCTTTGTCTTTGTGGATGAGATGGAACAGTCGAGTGAGGCAGTGCAATTCCCCTGCATGGCTCTGGCCACACGCCACCCAACGTCACCCGCAGCAAAGTGGCCGCTGTGCTCGGCTGAAATCCCACTGAGTCACCACTGAATTACCACTGAATTACCACTGGTTTACCACTGAATTGCCACTGGTTTACCACTGCTTTAACACTGAATTACCACCGAATCACCACTAATTTACCACTGCATTACTACAGAGTCACCACTGAATTGCCACTGATTCACCACTAAATTACCCTTTAATTGCCACTAAATTGGCACTCAACTACCACTGAATAACTACAGAGTCACCGCGTCAATCACCACCGATTCACCACTAAATGACCCCTGAGTTACCACCGAATCGCCGCCGACCGAGCGTGCCCCAGCCCAAGGGTTAACGCGAGGAGACGGGGCAGTAGCGGCGACAGCGACAGCGGCAGCGGCTTAGCCGCCGATTTTCCAGCGCCGCGCGTCGCAGCGCCACCGCTGAGATTTGATCCGCGGACATCTGCTAAGTCCCGACAGATTGAAAAATATTTTTTTTTAGCCTCCGTGTTTTTTTATCGTTTCCTCTGCGTCTCCCACAACCACCACCACCTCCCCCCCCAGCCCCCCCCCCCCCAGCCCAACCCCCCTGCCCCCCACCTCCGCTACCTTCTCAAGCGATGACCTTATTTTCAAAAAGGGACGGAGCCGACCCGCCGTGAGGGCTCCCCGGCGGATCCTCGAGGTGCACGGAGAGGCGCCAATCGCTCCTCACCACCCTCCTCACCAACCTCACCACCCTCCTCACCACCCTCCTCACCAACCTCACCACCCTCCTCACCACCCTCACCCTTCTCACCACCCTCCTCACCACCCTCACCCTCCTCACCACCCTCCTCACCACCCTCACCCTCCTCACCACCCTCCTCACCACCCTCCTCACCACCCTCAACCTCCTCACCACCCTCCTCACCACCCTCCTCACCAACCTCACCCTCCTCACCACCCTCACCCTCCTCACCACTCTCACCACCCTCCTCACCCTCCTCACCACCCTCCTCATCAACCTCACCACCCTCACCCTCCTCACCCTCCTCACCACCCTCCTCACCAACCTCACCACCCTCACCCTCCTCACCCTCCTCACCACCCTCCTCACCACCCTCACCACCCTCCTCACCAACCTCACCCTCCTCACCACCCTCCTCACCAACCTCACCCTCCTCACCACCCTCACCCTCCTCACCACCCTCCTCACCAACCTCACCCTCCTCACCACCCTCACCCTCCTCACCACCCTCCTCACCAATCTCACCCTCCTCACCACCCTCACCCTCCTCACCCTCCTCACCACCCTCCTCACCACCCTCACCCTCCTCACCACCCTCCTCACCACCCTCCTCACCAACCTCACCCTCCTCACCATCCTCACCCTCCTCACCACTCTCACCACCCTCCTCACCCTCCTCACCACCCTCCTCATCAACCTCACCACCCTCACCCCTCCTCACCCTCCTCACCACCCTCCTCACCAACCTCACCACCCTCATCCTCCTCACCCCTCCTCACCACCCTCCTCACCACCCTCACCACCCTCCTCACCAACCTCACCCTCCTCACCACCCTCACCCTCCTCACCACCCTCCTCACCAACCTCCTCACCAACCTCACCACCCTCCTCACCAACCTCACCCTCCTCACCACCCTCCTCACCAACCTCACCCTCCTCACCACCCTCACCCTCCTCACCACCCTCCTCACCAACCTCCTCACCAACCTCATCACCCTCCTCACCAACCTCACCCTCCTCACCACCCTCCTCACCAACCTCACCCTCCTCACCACCCTCACCCTCCTCACCACCCTCCTCACCACCCTCCTCACCAACCTCACCCTCCTCACCACCCTCCTCACCAACCTCACCCTCCTCACCACCCTCCTCACCACCCTCACCACCCTCCTCACCAACCTCACCCTCCTCACCACCCTCCTCACCAACCTCACCCTCCTCACCACCCTCACCCTCCTCACCACCCTCCTCACCAACCTCCTCACCAACCTCACCACCCTCCTCACCAACCTCACCCTCCTCACCACCCTCCTCACCAACCTTACCCTCCTCACCACCCTCCTCACCATCCTCACCACCCTCCTCACCACCCTCCTCACCAACCTCACCCTCCTCACCAACCTCCTCACTAACCTCCTCACCCCCCTCACCAACCTCCTCACCATCCTCCTCACCACCCTCATCCTCCTCACCACCCTCCTCACCAACATCATCCTCACCCTCCTCACCACCTTCATCCTCACCTTCCTCACCCTCCTCACCACCCTCCTCACCCTCCTCCCCACTCTCATCTTCAGCCTCCTCCTCACCCTCCTCACTCTCCTGACCACCCTCTTCACCCTCCTCACCACCCTCATCCTCACCCTCCTCACCCTCCTCCCCACCCTCATCCTCAGCCTCCTCCTCACCCTCCCCACCCTCCTCCTCACCCTCCTCACCACCCTCATCCTCAGCCTCCTCACCCTCCTCACCACCCTCATCCTCACCTTCCTCCCCACCCTCATCCTCAGCCTCCTCCTCACCTTCCTCACCCTCCTCACCACCCTCACCCTCCTCAACAACCTCATCCTCACCCTCCTCACCCTCCTCACCACCCTCTTCATCACCCTCCTCCCTCTTCCACACTCATTCTCCCACCTCACCCGCTGTTTAGTCTTCCCCACAAAGCGTTCGTTATTTTATCGACCCCCCCCCGGAGGGATGATGGGCCGGGTCAAGCCCCACCCCGGCCCTGCGCGCTTTGCATTTGCAAACCTCCCAATTCGGGAGTCGCTCACTCTCCCACGGAGCCACCTGGACCTGTGTGTGTATTGAAGTGAATGCGGCGTGTGTGTGTGTCTGTGTCTGTGTGTCTGAGTGTGTGTCTGAGTGTGTGTCTGTGTGTGTGTCTGTGTGTCTGTGTGTGTGTGTCTGTGTGTGTCTGTGTGTGTGTGTCTGCGTCTGTGTGTGTGTGTCTGAGTGTGTGTCTGTGTGTCTGTGTGTGTGTGTCTGTGTGTGTCTGTGTGTGTGTGTGTGTGTCTGTGTGTGTGTGTCTGTGTGTGTGTCTGAGTGTGTGTCTGTGTGTGTGTCTGTGTGTGTGTCTGTGTGTCTGTGTGTGTGTGTCTGTGTGTGTCTGTGTGTGTGTGTCTGTGTCTGTGTGTCTGTGTCTGTGTGTGTGTGTCTGAGTGTGTGTCTGAGTGTGTGTCTGTGTGTGTGTCTGAGTGTGTGTCTCACCACCCTCCTCACCACCCTCACCACCCTCCTCACCACCCTCACCACCCTCCTCACCAACCTCACCCTCCTCACCACCCTCACCCTCCTCACCACCCTCCTCACCAACCTCCTCACCAACCTCACCACCCTCCTCACCAACCTCACCCTCCTCACCACCCTCCTCACCAACCTCACCCTCCTCACCACCCTCACCCTCCTCACCACCCTCCTTACCAACCTCCTCACCAACCTCATCACCCTCCTCACCAACCTCACCCTCCTCACCACCCTCCTCACCAACCTCACCCTCCTCACCACCCTCACCCTCCTCACCACCCTCCTCACCACCCTCCTCACCAACCTCACCCTCCTCACCACCCTCCTCACCAACCTCACCCTCCTCACCACCCTCCTCACCACCCTCACCACCCTCCTCACCAACCTCACCCTCCTCACCACCCTCCTCACCAACCTCACCCTCCTCACCACCCTCACCCTCCTCACCACCCTCCTCACCAACCTCCTCACCAACCTCACCACCCTCCTCACCAACCTCACCCTCCTCACCACCCTCCTCACCAACCTTACCCTCCTCACCACCCTCCTCACCATCCTCACCACCCTCCTCACCAACCTCACCCTCCTCACCAACCTCCTCACTAACCTCCTCACCCCCCTCACCAACCTCCTCACCATCCTCCTCACCACCCTCATCCTCCTCACCACCCTCCTCACCAACATCATCCTCACCCTCCTCACCACCTTCATCCTCACCTTCCTCACCCTCCTCACCACCCTCCTCACCCTCCTCCCCACTCTCATCTTCAGCCTCCTCCTCACCCTCCTCACTCTCCTGACCACCCTCTTCACCCTCCTCACCACCCTCATCCTCACCCTCCTCACCCTCCTCCCCACCCTCATCCTCAGCCTCCTCCTCACCCTCCCCACCCTCCTCCTCACCCTCCTCACCACCCTCATCCTCAGCCTCCTCACCCTCCTCACCACCCTCATCCTCACCTTCCTCCCCACCCTCATCCTCAGCCTCCTCCTCACCTTCCTCACCCTCCTCACCACCCTCACCCTCCTCAACAACCTCATCCTCACCCTCCTCACCCTCCTCACCACCCTCTTCATCACCCTCCTCCCTCTTCCACACTCATTCTCCCACCTCACCCGCTGTTTAGTCTTCCCCACAAAGCGTTCGTTATTTTATCGACCCCCCCCCGGAGGGATGATGGGCCGGGTCAAGCCCCACCCCGGCCCTGCGCGCTTTGCATTTGCAAACCTCCCAATTCGGGAGTCGCTCACTCTCCCACGGAGCCACCTGGACCTGTGTGTGTATTGAAGTGAATGCGGCGTGTGTGTGTGTCTGTGTCTGTGTGTGTGTGTCTGAGTGTGTGTCTGAGTGTGTGTCTGTGTGTGTGTCTGTGTGTCTGTGTGTGTGTGTCTGTGTGTGTCTGTGTGTGTGTGTCTGTGCGTGTGTGTGTCTGTGTGTGTGTCTGTGTGTGTCTGTGTGTGTGTCTGTGTGTGTGTCTGTGCGTGTGTGTACGTGCAAGTGTGTGTGTCTGTGCGTGTGTGTCTGTGTGTGTCTGTGTGCGTGTGTCTGTGCGTGTGTGTACGTGCAAATGTGTGCGTGTGTGTGTGCGCGTGTGTGTGTGTCTGTGTGTGTGTACGTGCGAGTATGTGTCTGTGTGTGTGTGTGGGGAGCGGTGGTGTAGCGGTTAGCGCTGCGCTATGAACCCGGCGACACGAGTTCGATTCCAGGTCACGGCCAACACCAGTGGCGAATATCTGAACCGGTCCCGGGCCTCCCCTAGGTCGACTCAGCCTCAAATGAGTACCTGGTGCCGTGTGTAAACATCGGGCGTGGTGCTGGCCACCCACCCCTTCGTGTACCGTTCCGGCCTTCATAGGTGCTCGCTGTCAGCACTTGCCCCAGTCTGTTAAGGCTACACGGGGGATCTTTGTCTTTGTGTCATGAATGTCAGCGAACTTTCACCCCCTTAAACAACGATAAAGGCCCCCCGTATAGCTCTAACGGACTGTTGGGGCAAGTGCTGTTAGCGAGTAGCAGCACCTACAATGTGGTCAGCACCACGCCCGGCCGCCTTTGTCTCCCTGAGAGTGGCGCTGCCCACTGTGAGTGGCGCTGCCCACTGAGGTTGTCCTCCGCTGACCCCCCCCCCTGCCTTTGGTGGAGCGTGAATGGCCCCTGCCTCTCTCTCGTTATGTGTGTGTAGTGTGTGTGTCGCTGTGTGTGTGTAGTGTGTGTGTAGTGTGTGTGTCGCTGTGTGTGTGTCGCTGTGTGTGTGTCGCTGTGTGTGTGTGTGTGGTGTGTGTAGTGTGTGTGTTGTGTGTGTAGTGTGTGTGGTGTGTGTGTAGTGTGTGTGTTGTGTGTGTGTGTGGTGTGTGTAGTGTGTGTGTCGCTGTGTGTGTGTAGTGTGTGTGTAGTGTGTGTGTCGCTGTGTGTGTGTCGCTGTATGTGTGTCGCTGTATGTGTGTGGTGTGTGGTGTGTGTGTAGTGTGTGTAGCTGTGTGTGTCACTGACACTCGCGCACTCACTCACTCACTCGCACACTCACTCTCACTCACTCAAACACACTCACTCAAACACACTCACTCACACTCACTCACACTCAAACAGACTCACTCACTCACACACTCTCACTCACTCACACTCACTCACTCACTCTCTCACACTCACTCACTCTCACTCAAACACACACACTCACTCATACTCACACTCAACACACACTCACTCACACTCTCTCACACTCACTCCCTCACACTCACTCACACTCACTCACTCACACTCACTCACTCGAGAGAGGACGACTCAGAGATGCGAGGGACGACTCATACTCACCCACACAACACAAATCACCTGCGTTGTTTCAAGGCTTTCTCGACCAATATTATTCCAAATAAACATTGCTGTTGTTGGTGCTGCCGTTGCTGCTGCTGGTGTTGTTGTTGCTGCTGCTACTGTTGTTGTTGCAGCTGCTGCTGTTTTCTCTATATCAGAGTTGTGTTGACTGCGCTGGGTCAGGTGGCAGCTTTGTGTGGTTGTGGTCACTCTGTGTGGTGGTTGTGGTCACTCTGTGTGCTGGTTGTGGTCACTCTGTGTGGTGGTTGTGGTCACTCTGTGTGGTGGTTGTGGTCACTCTGTGTGGAGGTTGTGGTCACTCTGTGTGGTGGTTGTGGTCAATCTGTGTGGAGGTTGTGGTCACTCTGTGTGGAGGTTGTGGTCACTCTGTGTGGTGGTTGTGGTCAATCTGTGTGGAGGTTGTGGTCACTCTGTGTGGTGGTTGTGGTCACTCTGTGTGGTGGTTGTGGTCACTCTGTGTGGTGGTTGTGGTCAATCTGTGTGGTGGTTGTGGTCACTCTGTGTGGTGGTTGTGGTCACTCTGTGTGGAGGTTGTGGTCACTCTGTGTGGTGGTTGTGGTCAATCTGTGTGGAGGTTGTGGTCACTCTGTGTGGTGGTTGTGGTCAATCTGTGTGGTGGTTGTGGTCACTCTGTGTGGAGGTTGTGGTCACTCTGTGTGGTGGTTGTGGTCACTCTGTGTGGTGGTTGTGGTCACTCTGTGTGGTGGTTGTGGTCACTCTGTGTGGTGGTTGTGGTCAATCTGTGTGGTGGTTGTGGTCACTCTGTGTGGAGGTTGTGGTCACTCTGTGTGGTGGTTGTGGTTACTCTGTGTGGTGGTTGTGGTCACTCTGTGTGGTGGTTGTGGTTACTCTGTGTGGAGGTTGTGGTCAATCTGTGTGGTGGTTGTGGTCACTCTGTGTGGTGGTTGTGGTTACTCTGTGTGGTGGTTGTGGTCACTCTGTGTGGTGGTGGTTGTTGTGGTCACTCTGTGTGGTGGTTGTGGTTACTCTGTGTGGTGGTTGTGGTCACTCTGTGTGGTGGTTGTGGTCACTCTGTGTGGTGGTGGTTGTTGTGGTCACTCCGTGTGGAGGTTGTGGTTACTCTGTGTGGTTGTTGTGGTCACTCTGTGTGGTGGTTGTGGCAACTCTGTGTGGTTGTGGTCACTCTGTGTGGTGGTTGTGGTCACTCTGTGTGGTGGTGGTTGTGGTCACTCTGTGTGGTGGTTGTGGTCACTCTGTGTGGTGGTTGTGGTCACTCTGTGTGGTGGTTGTGGTTACTCTGTGTGGTGGTTGTGGTCACTCTGTGTGGTGGTTGTTGTGGCCACTCTGTGTGGTGGTTGTGGTCACTCTGTGTGGTTGTGGTCACTCTGTGTGGTGGTTGTGGTCACTCTGTGTGGTGGTTGTGGTCACTCTGTGTGGTTGTTGTGGCCACTCTGTGTGGTGGTTGTGGCCACTCTGTGTGGTGGTGGTTGTTGTGGTCACTCTGTGTGGTGGTTGTTGTGGTCACTCTGTGTGGTGGTTGTGGCAACTCTGTGTGGTGGTTGTGGCCACTCTGTGTGGTGGTTGTTGTGGCCACTCTGTGTGGTTGTGGTCACTCTGTGTGGTGGTTGTGGCCACTCTGTGTGGTGGTGGTTGTTGTGGTCACTCTGTGTGGTGGTTGTTGTGGTCACTCTGTGTGGTGGTTGTGGCAACTCTGTGTGGTGGTTGTGGCCACTCTGTGTGGTGGTGGTTGTTGTGGTCACTCTGTGTGGTGGTTGTTGTGGTCACTCTGTGTGGTGGTTGTGGCAACTCTGTGTGGTGGTTGTGGCCACTCTGTGTGGTGGTTGTTGTGGCCACTCTGTGTGGTTGTGGTCACTCTGTGTGGTGGTTGTGGCCACTCTGTGTGGTGGTTGTTGTGGTCACTCTGTGTGGTTGTGGTCACTCTGTGTGGTGGTTGTGGCCACTCTGTGTGGTTGTTGTGGCCACTCTGTGTGGTGGTTGTGGCCACTCTGTGTGGTGGTTGTGACCACTCTGTGTGGTGGTTGTTGTGGCCACTCTGTGTGGTTGTTGTGGTCACTCTGTGTGGTGGTTGTGGCCACTATGTGTGGTGGTTGTGGCCACTCTGTGTGGTGGTTGTTGTGGCCACTCTGTGTGGTGGTTGTGGTCACTCTGTGTGGTTGTGGTCACTCTGTGTGGTGGTTGTGGCCACTCTGTGTGGTTGTTGTGGCCACTCTGTGTGGTTGTTGTGGTCACTCTGTGTGGTGGTTGTTGTGGTCACTCTGTGTGGTGGTTGTGGCCACTCTGTGTGGTGGTTGTGGTCACTCTGTGTGGTGGTTGTGGTCACTCTGTGTGGTTGTGGCCACTCTGTAGTGGTTGTGGCCACTGTGTGGTGGTTGTGGTCTCTCTGTGTGGTGGTTGTGGCCACTCTGTGTGGTTGTTGTGGCCACTCTGTGTGGTGGTTGTGGCCACTCTGTGTGGTTGTTGTGGTCACTCTGTGTGGTGGTTGTGGTCACTCTGTGTGGTGGTTGTGGCCACTCTGTGTGGTGGTTGTTGTGGTCACTCTGTGTGGTGGTTGTTGTGGTCACTCTGTGTGGTGGTTGTGGTGGTCACTCTGTGTGGTGGTTGTTGACCGGCGATGCTCGCTGCTGCCGGGGGCAACCGCGTGCGGAGCCACAGGATCGCTGGGTGATGGATTTGTGTTTTTTTGTATTTGCCCACGGCCACCATCGAGAATCCTCTTTGCGCTAAAAAGGAGATTTAAAAAAAAAACGAGTTGGGGGTCTTCATCCGGGCGCGAGAACTTTGCGTGCGGAGAATGTAAAATATAAATAAAAATATACCCCTCTGTGCATTCCTCAAATCACTGCACTTCCTACTGCCAGCCGATTCGCTCATCCCTCCTCCTCCTCTCCTCCTAATCCCTCCTCCTCCTCCTCATCCCTCCTTCTCTTCCTCCCTCCTACTCATCCCTCCTCCTCATCCCTCCTCCTCATCCTCTCCTCCTAATGCCTCCTCCTCATCATCCCTCCTTCTCTTCCTCCCTCCTTCTCATCCCTTCTCCTCATCCCTTCTACTCATCCCTCCTCCCCCCTCCTCCTCCCCCCTCCTCCTCCCCCTTCTCCCTCCGAATCCCTCCTCCTCCCTTCTTTCTTGTTGCCCTCTTCCTTTGCTTCCTCCATCACTGCCCCCCCCCGCTCTCTTCCCTCCCTCTCCTCCTTCCTTTACCCTCCCCCCTCCTCCTCACTCTCTCCACTCACTCCTCCTGCACCTTCCTCCTCCTCCTCCCTCCCTCCCTCCTCACCACCACCCCTCCCCCCAATGAACAGTAATTGTTTTCAGATGTGAAATGCGCCGACTGTAAAGACATTGACACGCGTGCCCGAGTGAGTGGGTGAGCGGGTGGGTGAGTGAGCGGGTGGGTGAGGGGGTGAGTGAGGGGGTGAGTGAGCGGGTGAGTGAGCAGGTGAGTGAGCGGGTGGGTGAGGGGGTGAGTGGGCGGGTGAGTGGGCGGGTGAGTGACCGGGTGAGTGACCGGGTGAGTGGGTGAGTGAGGGGGTGAGTGACCGGATGAGTGAGCGGGTGAGTGGGCGGGTGAGCGGGCGGGTGAGTGAGCGGTGGGTGAGGGGGTGAGTGGGCGGGTGAGTGAGCGGGTGGGTGAGGGGGTGAGTGGGCGGGTGAGTGAGCGGGTGAGTGGGTGGGTGAGTGAGCGGGTGGGTGACCGGGTGAGTGAGCGGGTGGGTGAGGGGTGAGTGGGCGGGTGAGTGGGCGGGTGAGTGGGCGGGTGAGTGAGGGGGTGAGTGGGTGGGTGGGTGAGCGGGTGGGTGAGGGGGTGAGTGGGTGGGTGAGTGAGCGGGTGGGTGACCGGGTGAGTGAGCGGGTGGGTGAGGGGGTGAGTGGGCGTGTGAGTGGGCGGGTGAGTGGGCGGGTGAGTGAGGGGGTGAGTGGGCGGGTGGGTGAGCGGGTGGGTGAGGGGGTGAGTGGGTGGGTGAGTGAGCGGGTGGGAGACCGGGTGAGTGGATGGGTGAGTGAGCGGGTGGGTGAGGGGGTGAGTGGGCGGGTGAGTGGGCGGGTGGGTGAGGGGTGGGTGACCGGGTGGGTGACCGGGTGAGTGAGCGGCTGAGTCTGCGAGTCGGTGAGCGAGTGGGTGAGTCTGTGAGTGAGTGGATGGACGAGTTGAATGGCTAAGTCAGTAAATGGGTGGATAGTTGGGTTGGTGAACGAGTTACTGAGTGTGTGAGTGGACGAGTGAATGGGTGGGTGAGTGTGCTCGTGTCTGAATGGATGGACAGGCGGGTGAGTAAATTGGTCCCTGAGTGAGTGGGTGGATGAGTCGATCTCCTATTTATCCCTCTGCTATCGCTACGATCTCGGTTACCATGGTAGCAGCTTCCTCCTCCATTTTTGGGGATTCGGACTCTTTCGTCTCCACCACCACCACCACTGCAGGTCACAACAACTCACCCACCCAGCCACCCACCAACCCACCCACTCTCTCCCACACTCACCCAGCCATCCACAAATCCACCCACTCACTCCCACACTCACCCAGCCACCCACCAACCCACCCGCTCACTCCCACACTCACCCACCCACCAACCCACCCACTCTCTCCCACACTCACCCACCCAACAATCCACCCACTCTTTCCCACACTCACCTAGCCACCCACCAACCCACCCACTCACTCCCACACTCACCCACCCATTCACCAACCCACCTATCACACATTCACCCACCCATTCACCAACCCACCGAACCCACTCGCTCTCCCGCGCTCACTCACCCACCCACCCACTCATCAACCCACCCACTCACTCCCACACTCACCCACCCATTCACCAACCCACCCACCCACTCACTCCCACACTCACTCACCCACCCACTCACCAACCCACCCACCCACTCACTCCCACACTCACTCACCCACCCACTCATCAACCCACCCACTCATTCCCACACTCACCCACCCATTCACCAACCCACCCATCCTCTCACTACGACACTCACCCACCCATTCACACATTCACCCACCAACCAAGCAATCCACTGAGCCCACTCTCTCCCCGACACTCACCCACCCATTCACCAGCTCCCTCACATCGTATCTCGGACAAGCTTCATCGCTGCATTATTTATGGGGGGGGGGGGGGGGCTGGATGGGGGTGGGGGGAAGGATTGTTTTCGCTTAACGCGTTTCTTCACTTAACGCCCCACTTTCCCCGCGTTAAACGAGGAGTCGCCCTGCCCGCGTCGCCCAACAGCAGCACCCCCACCCCCCTGTACCTGTAACGCCCTCCGCGTCCCCACGATTAGCAACAGCGGTGGAGGGTGGGGTGGGGGGGCCCTTCCCCCGAACCCTGCCAGCCGCGCGTAACTTGACGCAGACAGCCGAACAAATCCGTCACGCCGACTCGCGTTGTGCTTCCCATAAATCCTCATTAAGGGCCTCGCGGAGCGCCGCTCTCGACGCCGCCGCCGGCCCCGCGGTGATGAACGGCCGCGAGTGGAGCGCGCGCGCTGCACACGCACGCGCACGTACATGCACCCACGCACGCGCACGTACACACGCACGCGCACGCACACAACGCGCATGCACACACGCGCATGCACACACGCACATAACAACAACTGCCATTCGCCACTAAGTGGCGGTGACGTCACCACGACGCTTGTGCCAGGCCATGTGCACCTTGAGGCCACGTGAAGTGTCGAACGCTCACTGGCAGGAGGTCACGGGGCAGACCCAGCAGGTGCCACGGGTCGACTGACCGAGATGACCGAGATGACTGGCTGATGCACCACCTGTGCCCCTACTGTACCAACTTGCTGTGCTTTAGCCACCCGGCGCTCCGCTCGTTGTTGTGAGCGTCGCTCCTCCGTCCTCCGTTGTTGTTAGAGGGCGACTGCCTCCAACTGCCCAGTAACGTCCTTCACGAGCCTCCTCCACAGAGGCCGATCTTGACACCGCTGGTACCAGTCATCGGCAAGTCCACACGCACACACGCGCACGCACACACACACGCACACACGCGCACGGGCATGCACGCACACACGTACACGCGCATGCACACACGCACACACACACGCACACACACACGCACACACACACACGCGCACGGGCATGCACGCACACAAGCACACACGGGGAGGCGGGGGGGGAGGAGGAGATGGGACAGGAGGGGGACGGAGCCTCCAGGAGCTCCCAGCGCAGGGGAACACGGATGTCGGAGCCCGCATGGCGGAGCTCACTCACACGGCCTCCCAGTTGTACCAGCCGCTAACCCCACTCTGGTTACGTCCCAACGCGTGCGTTTGCCTTTGCTGCGGGGAGCGGTGGCGCAGCGGTGAGCGCGCTGCCCTACGGACCCGGCGACCCGAGTTCGACTTTTGAGTGGATTCTGAACGAAGTCCTTGTAGACATTCACGTGCGTGCCTGTGTCTGTCTGTGTGTGTGTCTGTGTGTGTGTCTGTCTGTCTGTGTGTGTGTGTGTCTGTGTGTGTGTCTGTCTGTGTGTCTGTCTGTGTGTGTCCGTGTGTGTTTCTGTCTGTGTGTGTGTCTGTGTGTCTGTGTGTGTCTGTCTGTGTGTGTGTGTTTGTCTGTGTGTGTGTCTGTCTGTGTGTGTGTCTATCTGTGTGTAGCGGTTAGTAGTGTAGCGGTTAGTGCGCTGCGCTATGAACCTGGCGACCCGGGTTCGATTCTCGCTCACGGCTAACACTAGTGACGATTATCTGAACCGGTCCTGGGCCTCCCCTAGGTCGACTCAGCCTTAAATTAGTACCTGGTGCGGTGTGTAAACATAGCCACTGGGGAGACAAAGGCGGTCGGCCGTGGTACTGGCCACCCACCCCCTCGTGTACCGTTCCGGCCTTCATAGGTGCTCGCTAACAGCACTTGCCCCTACAGTCTGTTAAGGCTATACGGGGGATCTTTATCTTTGTCTGTGTGTATATCTGTCTGTGTGTGTGTCTTTGTGTCTATCATTGTATGAGTATCGTGTGGAGAGGTAGTGTAGAGGTAGTGTAGAGGTAGTGTAGAGGTAGTGTAGCAGGTTAGCGCTACGCTGCGCTACGAACCCGGCGACCCGAGTTCGATTCCCGCTCGTGGCCACAAACACCGGTGACGATTATTTAAACCGATCCCGGGGCCTCCCCTAGGTCGACTCGGCCTCAAATGAATACCTGGTGCGCTGTGTAAAACATTACCACGAGGGAGACAAAAGCGGCTGGGCGTGGTGCTGGCCGTGCCGGCCTTCATAGGTGCTGCTCGCGACCAGCACTTGCCCTTGAAGTCGGCTAAGGCTACACGGGGGATCTTTGTTTTGTTATATTTTTGTGCATGGACACAAGTGACTACACAGTGGTTGGCATTGGCCCTATACATCTGTGGATTTAGAGGTGATTTTACGAGTCTCTATTTCATTATATGGTTCTCTGTGTGACTATCGGTCACTATGTGAGATTCTGGGTCTCTATGATAGTCTACGGGACTCTGTGTGAGTCTATGCGTCTCTGTGTGAGTTTCTGTTTCTGTATTAATCTATCTGTATCTGTGTGAGTCTATGGGTCTCTG
Organism: Lampetra fluviatilis; assembly: GCF_964198595.1. Taxonomy (NCBI): domain Eukaryota; kingdom Metazoa; phylum Chordata; class Hyperoartia; order Petromyzontiformes; family Petromyzontidae; genus Lampetra; species Lampetra fluviatilis. Next base: position 2,299,458 of record NC_136332.1, on the reverse strand, counting down.
TATAAGTATATGGGTATCTGTGTGAGTCTGTGGGTCTCTGTGTGAGTCTATGGGTCTCTGTGTGAGTCTATGGGTCTCTGTGTGAGTCTGTGGGTCTCTGTGTGAGTCTATGGGTCTCTGTGTGAGTCTATGGGTCTCTGTGTGAGTCTGTGGGTCTCTGTGTGAGTCTGTGGGTCTCTGTGTGAGTCTGTGGGTCTCTGTTTGAGTCTGTGGGTCTCTGTGTGAGTCTATGGGTCTCTGTGTGAGTCTGTGGGTCTCTGTGTGAGTCTATGGGTCTCTGTGTGAGTCTATGGGTCTCTGTGTGAGTCTGTGGGTCTCTGTGTGAGTCTGTGGGTCTATGTGTGAGTCTATGGGTCTCTGTGTGAGTCTGTGGGTCTCTGTTTGAGTCTGTGGGTCTCTGTGTGAGTCTATGGGTCTCTGTGTGAGTCTGTGGGTCTCTGTGTGAGTCTATGGGTCTCTGTGTGAGTCTATGGGTCTCTGTGTGAGTATATTGGTCTCTGTGTGAGTATATGGGTCTCTGTGTGAGTCTATGGGTCTCTGTGTGAGTCTATGGGTCTCTGTATACGTCTATGGGTCTCTGTGTGAGTCTGTGGGTCTCTGTGTGAGTCTGTGGGTCTCTGTGTGAGTCTATGGGTCTCTGTGTGAGTATATGGGTCTCTGTGTGAGTCTGTGGGTCTCTGTGTGAGTCTATGGGTCTCTGTGTGAGTCTATGGGTCTCTGTGTGAGTCTGTGGGTCTCTGTGTGAGTCTATGGGTCTCTGTATACGTCTATGGGTCTCTGTGTGAGTCTGTGGGTCTCTGTGTGAGTCTGTGGGTCTCTGTGTGAGTCTATGGGTCTCTGTGTGAGTCTGTGGGTCTCTGTTTGAGTCTGTGGGTCTCTGTGTGAGTCTATGGGTCTCTGTGTGAGTCTGTGGGTCTCTGTGTGAGTCTATGGGTCTCTGTGTGAGTCTATGGGTCTCTGTGTGAGTATATTGGTCTCTGTGTGAGTATATGGGTCTCTGTGTGAGTCTATGGGTCTCTGTGTGAGTCTATGGGTCTCTGTATACGTCTATGGGTCTCTGTGTGAGTCTGTGGGTCTCTGTGTGAGTCTGTGGGTCTCTGTGTGAGTCTATGGGTCTCTGTGTGAGTATATGGGTCTCTGTGTGAGTCTGTGGGTCTCTGTGTGAGTCTATGGGTCTCTGTGTGAGTCTATGGGTCTCTGTGTGAGTCTGTGGGTCTCTGTGTGAGTCTATGGGTCTCTGTATACGTCTATGGGTCTCTGTGTGAGTCTGTGGGTCTCTGTGTGAGTCTCTGGGTCTCTGTGTGAGTCTATGGGTCTCTGTGTGAGTATATGGGTCTCTGTGTGAGTCTATGGGTCTCTGTGTGAGTCTTTGGGTCTCTGTGTGAGTCGGTGGGTCTCTGTGTGAGTCTGTGGGTCTCTGTGTGAGTCTATGGGTCTCTGTGTGAGTCTATGGGTCTCTGTGTGAGTCTATGGGTCTCTGTGTGAGTCTGTGGGTCTCTGTGTGAGTCTGTGGGTCTCTGTGTGAGTCTATGGGTCTCTGTGTGAGTCTATGGGTCTCTGTGTGAGTCTATGGGTCTCTGTGAGTCTGTGGGTCTCTGTGTGAGTCTGTGGATCTCTGTGTGAGTCTATGGGTCTCTGTATAAGTCTATGGGTCTCTGTGTGAGTCTGTGGGTCTCTGTGTGAGTCTTGTGGGTCTCTGTGTGAGTCTATGGGTCTCTGTGTGAGTATATGGATCTCTGTGTGAGTATATGGATCTCTGTGTGAGTCTATGGGTCTCTGTGTGAGTCTATGGGGGTCACTGTTGCGAGTCACTGGTGACCACGTTGACACCATCAACTCACGACACCTCGAGACCCGTAGACTCGCCCGCGCATCCACCGACTTACGTAGACACCCGCGTAAAAACCCGGCCGTTATGAATCGCCCCATAATCTCCCAGCCTCTCCACCGCTAAACTCGTGACAGCCTAATGGCACGTTACTCCCTCTCGTATTTACACAACAAAGCTCCAAGTGCTCTCCAAATTACACACGCACGCGCGCGCATGCCAAACGGGTCTCAATTACATTAATTGGAGCAGTTTAATTACGACACCAATAAGTGCATCTGTACGGCGGGAGGAGGCGCGCGCGCGGGATCGTGACACGGCCCACGCCGTTTACATCGGTGCTGCTGCTTCTTCTTCTTAACCTGGGGGTGCGAGACGCCCTTTCTGGGGGTTATCGAGACATGGGGTGGAGGGGACGACCTCTCTGACGCGGCGTTCTCCAACTCCCCGGCTGACCGCTCTGCGTGCTTAAGTCTCGAGCGTCGGCCGTCACCGTCCCTTCACCACGTGACCGCGTGTCCTGCCCGTCCCTTCACCACGTGGCCACGTGCCCTGCCCGTCACTTCACCACGTGACCGCGTGTCCTGCCCGTCCCTTCACCACGTGGCCACGTGCCCTGCCCGTCCCTTCACCACGTGACCGCGTGCCCTGCCCGTCCCTTCACCACGTGACCGCGTGTCCTGCCCGTCACGTCACCACGTGACCACGTGTGTGTGGCCTCCACTCCACGAGGAGCGGTGGCGCAGCGGTTAGCTCGCAGCGCGACGAACCCGGCTACGAGCCGAGTTCGATTCCCGCTTACGGCCACCGACGCCAGTGACGATGATCTGAACCGATCATGGGCCTACCCGAGGTCGAATCGGCCTCAAATGAGTACCTCGTGCGATGTGTAAACATCACTACTGGGAAGACAAAGGCGGCCGGGCGTGGTGTTGGCCATCCACCCCCTAGTGTACCGTGCTGGCCTTAATAGGTGGTCACTGACAGCACTTGGCCCAACGGTCTGATAAGGCTCTCTACTCCACGTACTCCTCACTCTGACACTCAGTGTAATTCCCAGCGTGCATCGCTCCCCTGTGCTTCTGTCGCCGCCACCGTGGTCTCTCCACTGCTGCGTGAAGATCAGTGCGATGCCGTGAGCCCAGCACGTGGTTCTCTAATGCATGTGTTCCTGTTTCTGTCACTCGGTGTAATTCAAACCACGCGTCTCTCTCCCCCTCCGCCATGCCTCTCGTGCAGTCGTTGCATTCCCTTTTGTTGCTGACCCAAGTTCCTGAACCACGTGTCATAGCAGGTAGCACACACTGAGACACATCGGAATGCGTCTTGAGATTCAAGAAGAATGACGGGGTGGGGAGTGGGGGGTGTGGGGGAAATCGTATTTACAAGCAGGGCAAAGTTAGAAAAACCAGTCCAGTAAGTGAGCAACCACACACATTTATTTTTACAACGTTTTAAACAAAATGCCATTAAACGACGTCGTCGAAGTGATAAGCCAGCCACCGCCTACAGCCAATCCAACGGCGGAGTCTTCGCCCGCGTTTAATAGCGGACGTGAATCGCGTTCGCGCTCCGTCATATGAGACGGTGACATTTCGACGAGCAATTCCGCTTCGCGAGCCGTTTCGTGTCTCCGCCAAATGGGGCTCCCCGGCTTCGCAACGGCGGCCCATAAAACTACCCCCCCCACCACCTCCACCTCGTCCTCAACCACCTCGTCGCGCGACGCCTGTGGAAGTTTCATTCTCACGGCCACGCCGACACAGCTGGGCACTGCTGGTGGCCCAGCAGGGCCCAGCAGCACCGGCAAACCCGGAGGTTCGAGCCAGTGCCGGATGATCCCAGTAGCAAAAGTAGCTACATGTGTAGTAGCTGCACGTGTAGCAGCTGCACGTGTAGCAGCTGCATGTGTAGTAGCTGCCTAAGTAGTAGCTACACATGTAGCAGCTGCACGTGTAGCAGCTGCGTGTGTAGTAGCTGCACGTGTAGCAGCTGCACGTGTAGCAGCTGCACGTGTAGCAGCTGCACGTGTAGCAGTAGCTGCACGTGTAGCAGCTACTACTACACGTATAGTAGCTGCTACACGTGTAGCAGCTACTATATGTGTAGTAGCTACACGTGTAATAGCTGCACGTGTAGTAGCTGCACGTGTAGCAGCTGCACGTGTAGTAGCTGCACGTGTAGCAGCTGCACGTGTAGCAGCTGCACGTGTAGCAGCTACACGTGTAGCAGCTACTACTACACGTATAGTAGCTGCTACACGTGTAGCAGCTACTATATGTGTAGTAGCTACATGTGTAGCAGCTGCACGTGTAGTAGCTGCACGTGTAGCAGCTGCACGTGTAGTAGCTGCACGTGTAGTAGCTGCACGTGTAGTAGCTGCACGTGTAGCAGCTGCACGTGTAGTAGCTGCATGTGTAGTAGCTACGGGCCCCGCACTTTCAAAGGCCCCGCGCTAAATGCTTTCAAGCTATCAATTCCGGTTCAGTGATTCTGCACTTGCTCTATTACTATAGTGCTATACCGCCTTCGACTTTGATGAACGACTGGATGTTTAAGTTGAGTGATTTGTCGTATTATCTGGCTGTATAGCAAATGAAATAATACAATTACTTTACTACGCAAGTAAAAAAAGTGTGTTTTATTATTTACGTTTTTTTTAGTTAGAGCCCCTTTATAACAACACATGCTACAGGCCCCGCACTAGCTTCATCCGGTACTGGTTCGACTCCATCTCCTGGCGGCGGCGGGGAAGTTTAAACTACAGGGGGACGGTGGGGTTGGTGGGGTGGTAAGAAGGGTGAGTGTCGTACGTCCGTCCGTCCACTCCACCGCCTCTAGTCCGCCCGCGAGCGGCGGGCAGTGCGGTTACAGCGTGGGCACTCGGAAACTTGCTCGCGTCCGCAGAGCTGAAGCTCAGAGCTCCACCGGTGGAGGCCTCTTCTGCTGGCAGTGGCGTGAGCGAGAAATCGCAGGGCTGCGCTTCTGAAACGTACTGGTGGTGGTGGTGGTGGTCGTGTTGCTGCTGGTGGTGGTGGCGGTGGTCGTGTTGCTGCTGGTGGTGGTGGCGGTGGTCGTGTTGCTGCTGGTGGTGGTGGCGGTGGTCGTGTTGCTGCTGGTGGTGGTGGCGGTGGTCGTGTTGCTGCTGGTGGTGGTGGCGGTGGTCGTGTTGCTGCTGGTGGTGGTGGCGGTGGTCGTGTTGCTGCTGGTGGTGGTGGCGGTGGTCGTGTTGCTGCTGGTGGTGGTGGCGGTGGTCGTGTTGCTGCTGGTGGTGGTGGCGGTGGTCGTGTTGCTGCTGGTGGTGGTGGCGGTGGTGCGGGGGTGGGGGCGGTGGTGCAGCGGTTCGCACGCTGCGCAACAAATCCAGCTACGACCCGAGTTGGATTCCCGCTCAATGCATCGGTGACGGATTATCTGAACCGGGGCTCGGTCTTCGCGAGGTCGACTCGGCCTCAAATGAGTACCTGGTGTGGTGTGTAGTGAACATCCCCACTGGGGAGACAAAGGCGGCCGGGCGTGGAGTTGGCCTTGTGTGCTGTGTTGGCCTTCATAGCAATTAACTAACAGCACTTGCCCTAACAGTCTGTTAAAGGCTAAATGGGGGGGGGGGGGACTTTGTTATTGGTGATGGTGGTGAGTTTCGTGATCGTGGTGGTGATTGTAGTGATGGTGGTAGTGGTAATCCCCGTGATGATGATCGTGATGAAGGTGGTGTTATTGGTGATCATCTTTTTTTCGTGTCTGCCCACCAAATTCGTAAGTCCTTCCAGTGCTGAGCGCATTGCACGGCTGGCCGATCGCCTGCTGCAAGATCTTGCGCAGTGCCGGACCTGGCCATTATGAACCCACTGAGAGACACCCAGACCCAGGGCTCGAACCCAGGGCCTCAGGTGTGCTTACTCAAATGTCTCTGACCTGCCCATCGTCAACCCACTGAGAGACACCCAGACCCAGGGCTCGAACCCAGGATCTCATGTGCGCTTACTCAAATGTCTCTGACCTGCCCATCATCAACCCACTGAGAGACACCCAGACCCAGAGCTCGAACCCAGGGCCTCAGGTGTGCTTACTCGAGTGTCTCTGACCTGTCCATCGTCAACCCACTGAGAGACACCCAGACCCAGGGCTCGAACCCAGGGCCTCAGGTGTACTTACTCAAATGTCTCTGACCTGCCCATCATCAACCCACTGAGAGACACCCAGACCCAGGGCTCGAACCCAGGGCCTCAGGTGTGCTTACTCAGTGTCTCTGACACGACCATTATGAACCCACAGATAGGCACGCACACCCCCCCGGGGCCTGAATCGTGGATCTCAGCGTCCCTGACCTGGCCATTATGACCCCCCCACTTCCCTGCCCTACCTCACCACCCTGCGGGCAGAAGAGCGACTGGAGGTCGTAAACAGGTCTGGCAGTGGGGGGGGGGGGGGGTCGGTATCCGTGTCGAGAATGTTTTAGTGAGATCGTGAGAAGGCGGGGAGCGGAGAGAGTGAGTGAGTGCCGTGGCCTCGAGCTCAACAGAGTGGGGAGACGTCTATTTAAACTATGTGAAACATTTTACGGGCTTTAAAAAAAAAATATTCATATTTGCACCAGGTTTTGCATCTCGGACACAGCCATTATGAATCGCACGCCCATTGCCCGTGTGCTCCCATCCCTATTTAAACATCTTAACACTCAGCGGGTGCTGAATCTCGGCCACGGGCATCGTGCATCTCGTTGAGTCGCCCAGACCGAGTGCTTGAAACCGGGATGCCAGTGGGCGCTGGCCCAGCGTCTATGACGCAGCCATTACGAAGCCCCGAGAGAGAGAGGGAGAAAGAGAGAGACCCGGACCCAGGATTTGAGCCCTAAGCCCAGGATAAACTATCAACTAGCTATATTGCTATTTTACCGTGGGACGTCCCACTGACCTACGTAACCCCCCCCCCCCCCCGTTTTCTCAGAAGCCACCACCTGGCTATCACAAATTACTGGTCAAAGAAGTGGCTTTATCATCATCAGCATCATCATTGTCATCATCAACATCGTCGTCATCAACATTGTCATCATCAACAGCGTCATCATCATCGTCATCAACATCATCATCATCGTCAACATCATCGCCGACATCGTCACCATTGCGTGGTCAATTTTGAGCGGCAAAGGCCCCACGGCAAGCGGGCAGAGAGAGAGACAGGCAGCGCCGGTCGTGCGTGCGTGTGCCTGTGTGTGCCTGTGTGTGCGTGTGTGTGCCTGTGTGCGTGCGTGTGGGTAAGAGCGTGTGTGTGCCTGTGTGTGTGTGTGCGTGTGTGGGTAAGTGCGTGTGTGGGTAAGTGTGTGTGTGTGCGTGTGTGGGTAAGTGCGTGTGTGGGTAAGTGCGTGTGTGCGTGTGTGGGTAAGAGCGTGTGTGTGTGAGTATGTGTGTGTGTGTGCGTGTGTGGGTAAGAGCGTGTGTGGGTAAGTGTGTGTGTGTGTGCGTGTGTGGGTAAGTGCGTGTGTGGGTAAGTGTGTGTGTGTGCGTGTGTGGGTAAGTGCGTGTGTGCGTGTGTGGGTAAGAGCGTGTGTGTGTGTCTGTGTGTGGGTAAGTGCCTGTGTGGGTAAGAGCGTGTGTGTGTGTGCCTGTGTGTGGGTAAGTGCCTGTGTGGGTAAGTGTGTGCGCGTGTGTGTGCGTGTAAGAGAGGTGGGGAGCGGTAGCGTAGTAGCGGTAAGCGCTACGCTGCGCTACGAACCCGGCGACCAGAGTTCGATTCCCACTCACGGCCAACATCAGTGACAATTATCTGAACCGGACCTGGGCGTCCCCTAGGTCGACTCGGCCTCAAATGAGTAGCTGGTGCGGTGTTTAAACATCACCACTGGGGAGACAAAAGCGGCCGGGCGTGGTGCTGGCCACCCAACCCCCTCGTGTGCCGTGCCGGCCTTCATAGGTGCTGCTACTCGCTTACAGCACTTGCCCCAAAACGTCTATTCAGATTCTCCGGGGGGGGGGGGTAGGATATTTTCTCGTCTTGTTGTGTGCGTGGTTAGTGTGGGGGGGAGGAGGTCAGGGCGTAATGGGCATTGCACGGACGGGGTGGGAGGGACCCCCCCCCGTGGACTTATGTACAGACAGCGGCGGGAATGGACGGATGAGTTGATAGGGCAATGGGCGTGCGGAGATGGAGAGAGAGACGGATGGGCAGCGGAGACGGGCAGAAACATTTGGATGGAGGGGTTGACAGACGCGTGGACGCGCGGGCAGAATGGTTACGAGTGTAGATGGATGGACAGGAGCAGGCAGCTGTAACTATGCACACACACGCACACACACACGCACATACACGCACACACGCACACACGCACACACATACACGCACACAAATGCTCACACACACACACAAATGTTCACACGCACGCTCACACACGCTCACACACACACACACGCACATACACGCACACAAATACTCACACACACACAAATATACACACGCACGCACACACGCACGCACACACACACGCACGCTCACACACACTCACACACACACGTACACACACACACGCTCACACACGCACGCACGCACGCTCACACACGCTCACACACACGTACATACACGCTCACACACACGCACGCTCACACGCACACACGCTCACACACGCACACGCTCACACACACTCACGCACACGCTCACACACGCTCACACACACACGCAAACACACGCTCACACACACACGCAAACACACGCTCACACACACGCACGCTCACACGCACACACGTTCAACAACAACAACAACCGCCATTCGCCACTAAGTGGCGGTGACGTCACCACGACGCTTGTGCCAGGCCAAGTGCACATTGAGGCCACGTGAAGTGTCGAACGCCCGCTGGCAGGAGGTCACGGGGCAGACCCAGCAGGTGCCACGGGTCGACTGACCGAGATGACCGAGATGACTGGCTGATGCACCACCTGTGCCCCCTACCGTACCAACTTGCTGTGCTTTAGCCACCCGGCGCTCCGCTCGTTGTTGTGAGCGTCGCTCCTCCGCCCTCCGTTGTTGTTGGAGGGCGACTGCCTCCAAACTGCCCAGTAGCGTCCTTCACGAGCCTCCTCCACTGAGGCCGATCTTGACACCGCTGGTACCAGTCATCGGCAAGTCCACTCAGCTCCACGTCCTCCTGTACCACATCACTCCATCTCTTCTCTAGCCCGTGCCGCGCCCGTTTAGCCCCCTCGATCCGGCCGAACAAAAGCTGTTTAGGCATGTAGTAGCTGGGCATGCGGTCTACATGACCCAGCCAACGCAGCCTTGCCTGTCGGAGGAGCTCACCGATGGGACTTTGCCCAGATCTTTCAAGGATTTGTGAGCTCCTCACACAATCCAGCCTGGTTAAACCCAGGATGGATCGTAGGCAGGCCAGCATAAATGTTTCCAACCGGCGAAGATGCTCCATTAGGGGGGTCCACGTTTCGCAAGCGTAGAGAAGGGAGGGAATGACCGTGGCCGAGAAGACCTGAAGCTTCGTGTAGAGCGACAGACCAGGTAGCTTCCACACAGCGTTACGCAACCGATGAAAAGATAATCCCGCTCGACTGATTCGGAGTGAGACCTCTGCTGATAAACTGGAGCCGGTCATAAGCACACTGCCCAGGTATGGGAAACTCTCCACTCTCTCCACAACTGCCCCATCACCGATTGGGAGTTGTGGGGGTGGAGTGTCCGATGGTACAAAATACCCAGGCAGGTGTTTAGTTTTGTACCAAATGGAAATTCCCCCGGAACAGCTATATAATGGGAGGCTGATCGACGCCCGGGTGCGATCAAGGGATGGCTCCCTATTGGTCAACCACGTTATGTATGCCAATGATTTGGTAATAGCTGCTCATTCAGAAGAGGAGTTGGAGACGCTGCTGCTGAGACTGGAGCGTGCCACTAAGAGGTGGGGCCTTACCATCAGCCCCACCAAAACTAAACACCTGCCTGGGTATTTTGTACCATCGGACACTCCACCCCCACAAATCCCAATCGGTGATGGGGCAGTTGTGGAGAGAGTGGAGAGTTTCCCATACCTGGGCAGTGTGCTTATGACCGGCTCCAGTTTATCAGCAGAGGTCTCACTCCGAATCAGTCGAGCGGCATTATCTTTTCATCGGTTGCGTAACGCTGTGTGGAAGCTACCTGGTCTGTCGCTCTACACGAAGCTTCAGGTCTTCTCGGCCACGGTCATTCCCTCCCTTCTCTACTCTTGCGAAACGTGGACCCCCCTAATGGAGCATCTTCGCCGGTTGGAAACATTTATGCTGGCCTGCCTACGATCCATCCTGGGTTTAACCAGGCTGGATTGTGTGAGGAGCTCACAAATCCTTGAAAGATCTGGGCAAAGTCCCATCGGTGAGCTCCTCCGACAGGCAAGGCTGCGTTGGCTGGGTCATGTAGACCGCATGCCCAGCTACTACATGCCTAAACAGCTTTTGTTCTGCCGGATCGAGGGGGCTAACGGGCGCGGCACGGGCTAGAGAAGAGATGGAGTGATGTGGTACAGGAGGACGTGGAGCTGAGTGGACTTGCCGATGACTGGTACCAGCGGTGTCAGCAGTCGAAATAGATGTTAAATAATGTGGGAGCCAGAGGACATCCCTGTCGCACCCCAAGGTGTACAGGGAAAGGCTCCGACTCCCGGCCACGTAGTTTTATCCGGGCCCGCTCACCATCATGAAGGTCCTTAATGATCGTGAGCAGAGGGTCAGGGACTCCGAAAGCACACGCTCACACACACACACGCTCACACACGCACGCTCACACACACACACGCTCGCTCACACACACACACACGCACACACACGCACATGCTCACACACGCACGCTCACACACACACGCTCACACACACACGCACACACACGCATACGCTCACACACACACGCTCACACATTCAACACGCTCACACACGCTCACACACAACAACAACCGCCATTCGCCACTAAGTGGGGGTGACGTCACCACGACGCTTGTGCCAGGCCAAGTGCACCCCGAGGCCACGTGATGTGTCGAACGCCCGCTGGCAGGAGGTCACGGGGCAGACCCAGGTGCCACGGGTCGACTGACCGAGATGACCAAGATGACTGGCTGATGCACCACCTGTGCCCCCTACTGTACCAACTTGTTGTGCTTTAGTCACCCGGCGCTCCACTCGTTGTGAGCGTCGCTCCTCCGCCCTCCGTTGTTGTTGGAGGGCGACTGCCTCCAACTGCCCAGTAGCGTCCTTCACGAGCCTCCTCCACAGAGGCCGATCTTGACACCGCTGGTACCAGTCATTGGCAAGTCCACTCAGCTCCACGTCCTCCTGTACCACATCACTCCATCTCTTCTCTAGCCCGTGCCGCGTCCGTTTAGCCCTCTCGATCCGGCCGAACAAAAGCTGTTTAGGCATGCGGTGGCTGGGTATGCGGGCTACATGACCCAGCCAACGCAGCCTTGCCTGCCGGAGGAGCTCACCGATGGGACTTTGCCCAGATCTTTCAAGGATTTGTGAGCTCCTCACACAATCCAGCCTGGTTAAACCCAGGATGGATCGTAGGCAGGCCAGCATAAATGTTTCCAACCGGCGCACACACACGCACACGCTCACACACACACGCACGCTCACACACGCTCACATACACATGCACACGCTCACACACACACGCACACTCACGCACACGCTCACACACGCACGCTCACATACACATGCACACACACGCACGAACACACACGCACACACACACACGCTCACACACACGCGCGCACACATACAAGCGCACACTCCCAACAACGCACACACACACACACGCACGCACACTCACACACACACACACGCACACACACAAGCGCACACTCCCAACAAAGCACACACACACGCCACGCACATCAGCACACACGCACGCTCACACACACTCACTCACACACACGGACAGGTATGTGCAGAGGGTGCAGCTCAAGCTATGCGAGTAAAGTGCACGCGCGTGCGTGCTGAAACAAACACAAACACTGGGGGGGGGGGGGGGTGTGGGGAGGGAGACAAAGGCGGCCGGGCAGGGTTGCTGGTCACCCACCCCCTCGTCTGCTGTGTCAGCCTTCATAGGTGCCGCTACTCGCAAACAGCAACTTGCCCAAACAGTATGTTTAGGCTATACGGGGGATCTTTGTCTTTGTGTAAGTGTGTGTAAGTGTGAGTGTGTGTGCGGTGTTGAGGGTATGTAAGTGTGAGTGAGCGCTGTTGGGCGTGTGCACTTGAGTGTGTGCAGTGTGTGAGTGTGTGTGTGTAAGTGTGAGTGTAAGTGTGTGTAAGTGTGAGTGTGTGTGAGTGTGTGTGTGCGGTGTGTGTGTGTAAGAGTGAGTGTGTGTGCGGTGTGTGAGTGTGTGTAAGTGTGTGTGCGCGGTGTGTGAGTGTGTGTAAGTGGGAGTGTGTGTGCGCGGTGTGTGAGTGTGTGTAAGTGGAAGTGTGTGTGTAAGCGTGCGTGTGTAAGTTTGTATGGCTGGCGACGAATTGAGGCTTTTTGCATTTTTCTACCAAAATTGGTTGTGAGCAAAAATGAATTTAATTTCTGGGCAGTCGAGACGTTGAACTCCTCGCCACAACCTCGTAGCTTCACCTCAATCAGCAGCAGCAGCAGCAGTTGCACGAGGGGGGTTCTGTATGGGACGAGACGGGGGTTCTGTATGGGATGAGGGTTCTGTATGGGATGAGGGTTCTGTATGGGATGAGACGAGGGTTCTGTATGGGATGAGGGTTCTGTATGGGATGAGAGGAGGGTTCTGTATGGGATGAGACGGGCGTTCTGTATGGGATGAGACGGGGTTCTGTATGGGATGGGATGAGGGTTCTGTATGGGATGAGACGGGCATTCTGTATGGGATGAGATGAGGGTTCTGTATGGGATGAGATGAGGGTTCTGTATGGGATGAGACGGGCATTCTGTATGGGATGAGACGGGGTTCTGTATGGGATGGGATGAGGGTTCTGTATGGGATGAGACGGGCATTCTGTATGGGATGAGACGGGGTTCTGTATGGGATGGGATGAGGGTTCTGTATGGGATGAGACGGGCATTCTGTATGGGATGAGAGGAGGGTTCTGTATGGGATGAGATGAGGGTTCTGTATGGGATGAGGGTTCTGTATGGGATGAGATGATGGTTCTGTATTGGATGAGATGAGGGTTCTGTATGGGATGAGAGGAGGGTTCTGTATGGGAGCAGATTATGGTTCTGTATGGGATGAGGGTTCTGTATGGGATGGGAAGAGGGTTCTGTATGGGATGAGACGAGGGTTCTATATGGGATGGGAAGAGGGTTCTGTATGGGATGAGAAGAGGGTTCTGTATGGGATGAGAGGAGGGTTCTGTATGGGATGAGAAGAGGGTTCTGTATGGGATGAGGGTTCTGTATGGGATGAGGGTTCTGTATGGGATGGGATGAGGGTTCTGTATGGGACAAGGGTTCTGTATGGGATGGGATGAGGGTTCTGTATGGGATGATACGTGAGGCAACGAGACACGTGAATTAGGGAACACGTTCGGCCAATCAGGAAGGGTTTGTCGCGTCAACAAAACGTGGCCAATGTCGTTCCGAGTTCAGCACACACCGCTGTGTTGGGGAGTTTAACCCACAACAACGTTTACTATTCGAGTACGGTGACGTTTCGCCGGTAACAACAACAACAACAACCTACAACAACAACCTACAACAACAACAACCGGCCTCATCAGGCAACAGCCAGAATGGTCACGTGAGTGGGCCCTGGGGGTGGGGGCTGGGGCTGGGGACGGGGTGGGGGCGGGGTGGGGGCTGGGGGGGGGAGGTTTCATCCAGCAGTGGAACGACCACGGCTGATTGATGATAACGATGCCGATGAAGATGTCGATGCTGATGAAAATGCTGCTGATGATGAAAATGCTGCTGATGATGCTGCTGATGATGCTGCTGATTATGATGCTGATGAAAATGATGATGAAGATGCCGCTGAAAATGCCGATGACGATGCTGATGAAGATTCCGATGAAGATGCCGCTGAAGATGACGATGACGTTGAAGATGCCGATGACGATGCCGATGACGATGCCGATGACGATGCTGATGAGGATGACGCTGAAGATGCTGCTGATGAAGTGAAGCCGCTTGCCGTGCAGAGAACCCGTCGTGCCGCTTGGTCGCTGGGAACGCCAAAGACAAAAAAAAAAGTTGCACGCGGCGAGCATTCTTGTGAGGTCGTGAAGGGGTCGCGGAACGTCGCTCGGGGCCCCCCCCCCACCCCCCTTCGGGGTCACCCCCTCCCCCCCCTCGAAGTCCCCCCCACCCCCACTCCCCACCCCCCCTCCTCGCTGAGTGCGCCGGCGGCACCTGGGAGCTGAGAATGCCGCCCGCCTCCTCCTCGTCGGTCCGGCAGTTTTACATTTTTTTTTTACAGTTTCTTTAGAACAGTTAATGTAGAACAGTTTCTTTAGAAAAAAAAATTGACAATATATTAAAGATACATTTAATATTTAAATAAACCGAACATTAACATTAGAGAATAATATTGCAAAATGGTGCATGTAGAGTGAGGAATAAGATGCAATAAAATATTGCAAAACGAGGAATAGAAAAGCATTTGGTAAAAAAGTGTTCCTGTCAAACAACAAATGCGAAGTAAGACGAGCAACCACAACAATCACCACGACATTGCACACGTTACAACAGCACAAGACTCATATACAGAATCATAGTAAATACTTAATTAGATGCACCCCCCACCACGACACACTGATGTCCCCCACACCCCCAAGTCGTGCCAGTGTCATGGGTAGTGTCATGGGTAGTGTCATGGGCAGTGTCATGGGTAGTGTCAGGGGTGGTGTCAGTGTCATGGGTAGTGTCATGGGTCGTGTCAGTGTCATGGGCAGTGTCATGGGTAGTGTCAGGGGTAGTGTCATGGGTAGTGTTAGGGGTGGTGTTAGTGTCAGGATGGTGTTTAACCCACCTGTTCCATGTGCACGGGGATCGAGTGTTGCCTCCTCGCCTGCCACGCGTGGTTCTCCTCCCAACGTGTCCACTCATTCCAAACTGGCAAAACATTCCCAGTTACGTGGCCGCAGAGCCCCGCATCACGGCGATTATTGCCCTCGTTATAGTTCATCACCGGTGCAGCTGTCCGACAGTAATTACATTCACACCCCCCCCGCCCCCACGTTCGCAAAATGACGGAAACCAGGAATAGGTTTCACCATTTATAGCAAATAAACGGGGAGCTGCGTTAAGATAGAGCAAAACACAAAATCGAAACCTTTTTGCCAGGCGTCAAGTACCGCACTAACCACGCACGCTAACTGTGGCGGAACACGCAAACAGACATGGCTCCGACAATCTACTGGCAATATATTTTTTTATTATGTTTTATTTTTATTATTTTATTACTTTCCTTCTACGTGACTTTACCGAAAGAACCAAGAAGATACTGGCAATAGCTTTGACACTGATTAGCCTACGCCAGAGACGGCCGCAGCCTTCTTCATGGCCTCGTCTCACCACCAGTGTCCGACCAGAGAAGAGCGCCACGAGGCGACCAGCACAAGGGCAATGCCACACGCAGCAGAACATTTCTTGCTCAGCACGATGCGTGAAGGTCCCGTAGAAGTCACGGGCCTCCAGTTGCTGTTTGGGCATCTCAGCCCCCCCGCCTGTTTGGTTGCCAGAAAGGGTAAAACCCACATCCTTGTTTGTCATCATTTTGGATGACTGTCGAAAATGGGTCCCATATAAGCATTAGCTTCCCCCTATAACCATTAGGTTCCCAAATAACCGTCAGGTTCTCAAATAACCATTAAGATCCCATATAACCGTTAGGTTTCCATGTAATCATTAGGTTCCCATATAACCATTAGGTCCCCCATGTAATCATTAGGTTCCCATATAACCATTATTGTTTCCATATAACCATTAGGTCCCCCATGTAATCATTAGGTTCCCATATAACCATTAGGTCCCTATATAACAACTATTGTTTCCATATAACCATTAGTTTCCCATAGAATCATTGTGTTGTTATGGTTGCTTTTGTTGTTGTGTTGTTATTATTGTGTTGTTGTTATTGTTAATGTTGTTAGTGTTGCTGTTATTGTTGGGATGTTGTTTCTTGTCGTTGTTGTGTTGCTATTGCTGTTGTTTTCTTTGTTGTTGTTGTCGTGTTGTTATTGTTGTTGTGTTGCGATTGCTATTAATGTTATTGTTGTGTTGTTGCTATTGTTGTTGTGTTGTTGCTATTGTTGTCGTGTTGTTGCTATTGTTGTTGCTATTGTTGTCGTGTTGTTGCTATTGTTGTTGTTGTCGCTCTGCGCCAAGTCCCCCCCACCACGCCACTGGTCCTTGACTCGTCCGCTCTCTCCGCACGTGGTTCGAGCGACTCAGCATGCTCATCATCCTGCTCAACTGCGTCACCCTCGGCATGTTTCAGCCCTGCGAGGACATCGACTGCTCCAGCGACCGCTGCAAGATCCTCAAGGTGGGTGGGTGGCCGGACTGGCCGCTAACTCCCAACCCTGACGGCCTAAGCCTTCCTTGCCCATAGCCTCTGAGCGATAACGGCGTGGTGGAGACACAGTGTGTGCAAAAACATCGTTAGCTCTGTCTCCCTCTCTCTATCTCTATCTCATTCACTCTCTCTGTCTCTCTGTCTCTTTCCCTCTGTCTCTCTGTCTTTCTCGCTGTCTCTCTATGTGTGTGTGTCTCTCTCCCTGTCTCACTCTGTCTCTCCCTCTGTCTCTCTCTGACTCTCTCTCTGTCTCACTCTGTGTCTCACTCTCTCTCTGTCTCTCTCCCTCTGTCTCTCTGTGTGTGTGTCTCTCTCTCTGTCTCCCTCTGTCACTCTCTCTGTCTCACTTTCTCTCTGTCTCACTCTCTCTCTGACTCACTCTCTCTCTTGCTCTATCTCTCACTCTGTCTCTCGCTCTCTCTGTCTATCTGTCTCCCTCTGCTCTCTCTCTCTAACTCTCTCTCCAACCCCCCCCCACCCTACTGGTCATCCTGTGAAAAAGAGTGTCTCGGCCTCGCTGTGCGCTGCGTTGCACCACTATCCGAGTATTTAACCTCGCATTCAATAAACTTGCAGAGCCAGAGTGAACATCCGACTCCGGCGTATTTAATGAATAGAATGAGGTAAAACTGATGGATAAACACAGCACAAAATACAGCATCTGTTACTACTTGCAATATCGAGACAATGAATGAACACAAGGAGCATCATAACATTATCTTAGATAACATGAATCTCAACAATAGGTCCTCGATGGACCAGGCACCTACATTATAGCACTGAATAGCGATACAACAAGAGAATAAGGTACTGTGTTAAATAGGTCGCTTTGTGTAATCACCATACTGCAGCCTCAATGTACAGCGCTGCATATAACACTGAACTGTGGATGAGATACTTCTTCATCCTCAAGATCGCATTAAAGTTAATGGGCACAAGTCTGGCTCGACTTAACCAACTACAAATAACTTTCACAATAATGCCAGTTACTTGGGTCTTTCGGTTAAAGTCACATAGATAGGTTCAAAGAAAATAAACTAAAATAACAAAAAAATACTTTTTTTGTTTTTTTCAGTCTGACGACGACCGCTTGCGTTGCGATCGAAACGTCGTAGTTTTTTGTTATTTTTGTTATTTTCTTTGAAACTATCTACGTAACTTTACCGAAAGACCCAAAGAATATGAATTCCTGCAGTCACGAAAGCTTTAAGTCAATAATGCCAGTGGCAGGCTTCGTTGTTAACTAGGCCCCATATTTATCATAACAATTTAACAGCATTATAAATGCATTTCCAGCATTATAACGGCAATCCTAACATTATAACGGCATTCCCAGTAGTATAAGAACATCAACGAACTTAGAGACAATGCTTCTTAAAGTCCCACAATGAACAGATGCATCCGTCTTCACTGAGACGCTAATTGTGCCTCCATTTTGTACTCTGTGTAATGGCTGACACCCCTTCCTTGTGACTCCCTCCCCCCTCTCACCAGAGGTTCGATGACTTCATCTTTGCCTTCTTCGCGGTGGAGATGGTCATCAAGATGCTGGCGCTCGGCGTGTTCGGGAAGCAGTGCTACCTGGGCGATACGTGGAACCGCCTCGACCTCTTCATCGTCGTGGCCGGGTGAGTGGCCTTGCCTGGCTAGGCCCCGCGGGTCCATCGTGGTCGTGTCGGAGACGTTGTGAATCCTGGGATCACAGTGGTGATACTGGAACCACTGTGAATGCTGAGATCACAGTGGTGATACTAGAGACACTGAATCTTGCGATCACAGTGGTGATACTGGAGATGCTGTGAATGTTGGGATCACAGTGGTGATACTGGAGACACTGTGAATGTTGGGATCACAGTGGTGATACTGGAGACGCTGTGAGTCCTGGAATCACAGTGGTGAGACTGGAGACGCTGTGAATGTTGGGATCACAGTGGTGAGACTGGAGACGCTGTGAATGTTGGGATCACAGTGGTGATGCTGGAGACGTGGTGAATGTTGGGATCACAGTGGTGATACTGGAGACACTGTGAATTTTGGGATCACAGTGGTGATACTGGAGACGCTGTGAATGTTGGGATCACAGTGGTGATGCTGGAGACGCTGTGAATGTTGGGATCACAGTGGTGATACTGGAGACGCTGTGAATGTTGGGATCACAGTGGTGAGACTGGCGACGCTGTGAATGTTGGGATCACAGTGGTGATACTGGAACCACTGTGAATGCTGAGATCACAGTGGTGATACTAGAGACACTGAATCTTGCGATCACAGTGGTGATACTGGAGACGCTGTGAATGTTGGGATCACAGTGGTGATACTGGAGACACTGTGAATGTTGGGATCACAGTGGTGATACTGGAGACGCTGTGAATGTTGGGATCACAGTGGTGATGCTGGAGACGCTGTGAATGTTGGGATCACAGTGGTGATACTGGAGATGCTGTGAATCCTGGGATCACAGTGGTGATACTGGAACCACTGTGAATGCTGAGATCACAGTGGTGATACTAGAGACACTGAATCTTGGGATCACAGTGGTGATACTGGAGACGCTGTGAATGTTGGGATCACAGTGGTGATACTGGAGACACTGTGAATGTTGGGATCACAGTGGTGATACTGGAGACGCTGTGAATGTTGGGATCACAGTGGTGATACTGGAGACACTGTGAATGTTGGGATCACAGTGGTGATACTAGAGACACTGAATCTTGGGATCACAGTGGTGATTCTGGAGACGCTGTGAATCCTGGGATCACAGTGGTGATACTAGAGACGCTGTGAATTTTGGGATCACAGTGGTGATACTGGAGACACTGTGAATTTTGGGATCACAGTGGTGATACTAGAGACGCTGTTAATTTTGGGATCACAGTGGTGATACTGGAGACGCTGTGAATTTTGGGATCACAGTGGTGATACTGGAGACGCTGTGAATTTTGGGATCACAGTGGTGATACTAGAGACGCTGTTAATTTTGGGATCACAGTGGTGATACTAGAGACGCTGTGAATTTTGGGATCACAGTGGTGATACTGGAGACACTGTGAATTTTGGGATCACAGTGGTGATACTAGAGACGCTGTTAATTTTGGGATCACAGTGGTGATACTGGAGACGCTGTGAATGTTGGGATCACAGTGGTGATACTGGAGACGCTGTGGATCCTGGGATCACGATGGCGATCGATTCCTCTCGACGAGCTTCACACGATGCGCTAATCAAAGTTTAAAAGTTTTGTTTCTGACTACGGCAATGTTGGCTCGGTGAAGACCGAGAGAGGATCGATTTATGGTGGGTCGCTGCGTTTTTTTTCTTCCATTAATTACGATTTCGACTTCCGTTTATTTGGGACCCCAGGGGTCCCGCCGTGAGGTTCAAGTCTTGCCTCCCCCAACCCACGGCAGACCGGAGCAGGCTACAACGTGGTGCGTGGACCTTTGTCTTTGCGCGCGTGCGCAGGATGTTGGAGTACTCCCTGGACATGCAGAACGTGAGCCTGTCCGCGATCCGGACGGTGCGTGTGCTCAGGCCGCTACGCGCCATCAACCGCGTCCCCAGTGAGTAGCAACAACACACACGCACACCCACACACACACCCCGCACACATACACCCCCCCACACCCACACACACCACGCACACACACATACCCCGCACACACACACATACACCCCGCACACACACAGACCCTGCACACACACACACCCTGCACACACACACACACACCACACACAAAACACACACACCACACACACACCCCACACACACCCCTTACACACACACACCCCGCACACACACACACCCTACACACACCCTTCATACACACACACCCCGCACACACACCCCGCACACACACCACACACACACCACACACACACACCCCACACACACACCCCACACACACACCACACACACACACACACACCCCGCACACACACCCCGCACACACGCACACCCCACACACCACACACACCACACACACACACCACACATACCCCGCACACACCCCGCACACACACACACACCACACACACCACACACACACACCCCGCATACACACACTCTGCACACACACACCCCGCAGACACTGCGTGTGTGAGAGTGTGTACGTGTGTGAGTGTGTACGTGTATGAGTGTGTGTACGTGTGTGAGTGTGTCTGTGTGTGTGTACGTGTGTGTAAGTGTCTGTGTGTGTACGTGTCTGTGTGTATGTGTATACGTGTGTGAGTGTGTCTGTGTGTGTGTACGTGTGTGTGTACATGTGTGAGTGTCTGTGTGTGTGTACGTGTCTGTGTGTGTGTGTACGTGTGTGAGTGTGTACGTGTGTGTGAGTGTGTGTACGTGTGTGAGTGTGTGTACGTGTGTGTGTGAGTGTGTGTACGTGTGTGAGTGTGTCTGTGTGTGTGTACGTGTGTGTGAGTGAGTGCCTGTGTGTGTACGTGTCTGTCTGTGTGTATGTGTTTACGTGTATAAGTGTGTACGTGTGTGAGTGTGTCTGTGTGTGTGTACGTGTGTGTGAGTGCCTGTGTGTGTGTACGTGTGTGTCAGTGTCTGTATGTGTGTACGTGTCTGTGTCTGTGTATGTGTTTACGTGTTTGAGTGTGTACGTGTGTGAGTGTGTACGTGTGAGTGTGTCTGTGTGTGTGTACGTGTGTGTGAGTGCCTGTGTGTGTGTACGTGTCTGCGTGTGTGTATGTGTGTACGTGTGTGAGTGTGTACGTGTGTGAGTGTGTATGTGTGTGAGTGTGTCTGTGTGTGTACGTGTGTGTGTGTATGTGTGTGAGTGTGTGTGTGTACGTGTGTGAGTGTGTCTGTGTGTGTGTACGTGTGTGAGTGTGTCCGTGTGTGTGTACGTGTGTGTGTACGTGTGTGTGTACGTGTGTGAGTGTGGCTGTGTGTGTACGTGTGTGTGTGTATGTGTGTGAGTGTATGTGTGTACGTGTGTGAGTGTGTCTGTGTGTGTGTACGTGTGTGAGTGTGTGTACGTGAGTGTGTCCAGGGGAGCGGTGGTGCAGCGGTTAGCACGCTGCGGTACGAACCCGGCTACCCGAGTTCGATTCCTGCTTACGGCCAACACCAGTGACGATTATATCTGAACCGGTTCTGGGCCTCCCCTAGGTCGACTAGGGGAGGCCCAGAATGAGCACCTGGTGCGGTGTGTAAACATCGCCACTGGGGGAGACAAAGGCGGCCGGGCGTGATGCTGGCCACCCCCCTCCTCGTGTGTCGTGCCCGCCTTCATAGGCGCTGCTACTCGTTCACAGAACTTGCCCCGACAATCTGTTGTACTGTGTGTATGTTGAACTTCTTTCGTACCGTACGTAGCCAACCGTGCTAGTCGCAGGTGCGGGGAAGGACAACAAACTAAACACAAAATGCAGTTATAAATAAGTGAGTTTTCAACCCAGATGATGATTTAAAAGTGCAAAGCTCCAGTGGCTTTCGAATATTGGAAGGAAGAGTGTTCCAGACGGCCTCGCAAAAGGGCGTCTGACAGCGCTGCGGGATGCGGTGACCACCGTTTTTGTTCAATGACGAGCTAAAAGTTCAATGGCCGGCCAATAGTTCGATGGCCGGTCAAAAGTTCGATAGCCGGCCAAGAGTTCGGTGGCCGGTCAAAGATTAAATGGCCGGTCAAAGGTTCGATGGCCGGTCAAAAGTTTGATGGCCGGTCAGAAGTTCGGTGGTCGGTCAAAGGTTTAATGGCCGGCCAAAGATTCGATGGCCGGCCAAAAGTTTGGTGGCTGGCCAAAGGTTCGATGGCTAACCAAAAGGCCACGCGGGGCGACCGTTGTCTTGCCTGTGCAGGCATGCGCATCCTGGTGACGCTGCTGCTCGACACGCTGCCCATGCTGGGCAACGTGCTGCTCCTCTGCTTCTTCGTCTTCTTCATCTTCGGCATCATCGGCGTGCAGTTGTGGGCCGGCCTGCTGCGCAACCGCTGCTTCCTGGCCAACAACTTCACCGAGTGAGCCAACGCGCACGCGGCGGCGGCGGCGGCAAACGACGATGACGCACGACAACCAACAGCAAACAACCACAACAAGCGACAAACAACCACAACAACAAACAACCACAGCAACAAACAACCACAGCAACAAAAACAACAACAGTCCCAGACCTCAC
This sequence comes from Lampetra fluviatilis, assembly GCF_964198595.1. Classification (NCBI taxonomy): domain Eukaryota; kingdom Metazoa; phylum Chordata; class Hyperoartia; order Petromyzontiformes; family Petromyzontidae; genus Lampetra; species Lampetra fluviatilis. Next base: position 2,277,002 of record NC_136332.1, on the reverse strand, counting down.
CACGGCAACACCCCACAGTAGACCCTCAGTAACATTGCCCAGGACCAGTTTAAATATTCGCTACAGTTTATTGTCCATGAGTGGGAAATTTCACTTGGGGTCGGTGGGTTTGTAGGCCCGTGTGCTAACTACTGCGCCACCGCTCCCCCCCCCCCCCCCGAAGAAGACAACAAAGACAAAGATTCCCCGTGTAACCTGCAGATATTGTTGGGGCAAGTGCTGTTAGGGAGCAGCGCCTATGAAGGCCGACACGGCACACGAGGGGGTGGGTGGCCAGCACCACGCCCGGCCGCCTTTGTCTCCCCCAGTGGCGATGTATACACACCGCACCAGGTACTCACAACAACAACCGCCATTCGCCACTAAGTGACGTCACCACGACGCTTGTGCCAGGCTATGTGCACCTTGAGGCCACGCTGGCAGGAGGTCACGGGGTAAACCCAGGTGACACGGGTCGACTGACTGAGACGAGTGGCTGATGCACCACCTGTGCCAACTTGCTGTGCTTTAGCCACCCGGCGCTCCGCTCGTTGTTGTGAGCATCGCTCCTCCGCCCTCTGCAGTCACGCACACACGCGCACGTGCGTAGACAACAACATCCGCCGTTTGCCACTCGATAGCGATGACATCACCTCACAGCGCTTGTGCCAGGTTAGGTGCACTTTGAGGCCGTCGCGCGAAAGTGTGGAAGGCTCGCTGTTGGCAGGAGAAAGGTCACTGGATGGACCCAGGTGTACGGATTGACTGATATGCCAGGCTAGGCACAGGAGGTCATGTGACAGACCCAGGTGTTATGGATTGACTGATTGATATGCCAGGCCAGGTGCAGGAGATCACGATTCGGGTGTTATGGATTGACTGATTGAGCTGATGTACCACCTGTGCCCTCCCCCTCTGTGGCAGCTTGCCGTGTTTTTAGCCAGGTGGCTAAGATGTCCTTCACGAGGCTCCCCCACAGCACGCAAATACAATCGCTCCTCTCGTATGGCCATTAACAGACTGTTGTGGCGAGCGCTGTTAGCAAGCACCTGTGAAGGCCGGCACGGCACACGAGGGGGTGGGTGGCCAATACCACGTCCGGCCGCCTTTGTCTCCCCTTAGTGGCGATGTTTGACACGTGTTTTACACATCGCACCAGGTACTCATTTGTGGCTGAGCCGACCTAGGGGAGGCCCAGGACTAGTTCAGATAATCGTCACTGGTGTTGGTAGTCGTGAGTGGGAATCTAATTCGGGTCACCGGGTTCATAACACAGCAAAACTAACTGCTACACCACTGCTCCCCACATTCACACACAAAGACAAAGGTCCCCCGTATAGCTTTGATAGACTGTTGGAGCAAGTGTTGTTAGCGAGCACCTATGAAGGTCGGCACGGCACACGAGGGGGTGGGTGGCCAACACCATGCCCGGCCGCCTTTGTTTCCCTAGTGCTGATGGTCAAACATCACACCAGGTACTCATTTGAGGCTGAGTCGACCTAGGGGAGGCCCAGGACCGGTTCAGATAATCGTCACACATACACACAAACACATACAGACGCACATACACACGTTTTCGTTTTTGATTCTTACTCCTTGGATGTCCCCCAGATTCCAGGGACACTTCATTTTTTTTGAAGTGACATCACAACCCCAGAGAATTGTCACATCTAACAAGATGTTTTATTTAATACATTTTTCACACACACCCACACACGCGCGTGTGTGTGTACCGCGCGTGTAGCGGGGAGCGTGCAAATTGATTTTTGTCACTCCAGCGGTAGGACACCTTAATTTATTTATTTATCCACCCTCTTCCCGCTCCTCCTGGCCGCCTCCCTTCTCCTTCTCCACCTCCATGCGCTGCATGCGCGCGCGGATACAAAAAAACACACATGCGCACAACAACGTGAGAAACATCGAGTGCGCTCCGTGATATTGGTCGAGCGGAGGTGTCCCGTTTGCCCTCCGTCCGCGGCGCACGGCGCGGCCACCTCTCGGCGCCAACCCCGCCGTCGACTAGGGGAGGCTCCTTCTTGTCGCAGCGGCTGCGTTCGTGCAGGAGAACGCCTCCTCTTAGCGACGGTAAATCGGTGCCCCAATGCCCGGTCGTCGAGCTCACGAACGGACTTCGCCGATTGGTCGAGGCCCCGGTCAGAACACTGTGGGACACGCCGATTGGTCGAAATTGTAGGTCGCGTACCCGTCATGAACAGGGGAATGGTCGTTAAGCGAACCGCATTGGGCTCTAAGGAGGCACTACGCTACTATACACGACACTACTATACACTACACTATACACTACATACTGATCTCTATGAAGGCCCGTCGTTAAGCGATTAGTCGTTAACAGGGGTGGTCGTTTAGAGGGTTTCTACTCTATGCTACCATACACTACACTATACACTACTATACACCCCACTATACACTACACTACTATACTATACACTACGCTACTATACGCTATGCTACTAGACACTACACTACTATACACTACACTATACACTACATTACTATACACTACACTATACACTACATACTGGGCTCTATGGAGTCCCGTTGTTAAGCGATTAGTCGTTAACAGGGATGCTCGTTAAGGGGGGTTAAACTGTACTGAAGGAATCCGATCAGCTGCTAAGCCCTTTATGTATTAACTACAGATGTCCAGTAGGGGCACAGGGGTCAGAAAGTTCAGAATCTGAATATTTATTTAGACTGCAGGAGGAATCCGACGAGCTATGAAGCTCTTCTCAGCAAACGTCCAGTCGGAGCACGGAGTAAGAACGCGACATCAACAAACAGTTACAAAAACACGATAGGAGTGCAAAGTACAAGAAAGGTAAAATTAAACCATCCCCATCCTACCAGACAAAGCACACTGAGGTATTAACTTATTATTCTGAGTGACCTGGCCACAAATGACAGCTCAACAAAGTGGCCCATCATTTGGACATTTATAACAGCCAAAATAATCAAAATAATCTTCACGCATGTTTTTAAACGTGGAGGGATAAGCAATCCAAATCACACGATAGGAGTGCAAAGTATAGGAATGGTAAATTAAGCAAATTGCACCCCCCGAAAAAAACTATTTTTTATTTTACAAGGGGAAGCCCACCGAGGCGCATCAGCTTCTTATAGCGTCCAAATAAGCAAAGTAATCTAAACGCAAGTGTTAAGTTGCGTACGGGCAAGCACTCGTTTAAAGAGCCCATCCCTGCCACGTGACGTATGCCACCCTTTTCCGGGTGGAGCGACAACACGAGCAAATTGTTCAGGCGGTGATAGATGCAAGCGCCGACTTTGGCAACAAATTATCTCCTTGGGTCGCTTCACGGGGAAGAGAACGAAACGAAACAAACCCGGTTAGTCGCCTACAAGTCCAAGAAGGCCGCCTTTTTTTTGGTCACGAAATGTTAATTTCGTATACCTTTTGAGCAGAAACTTTTTAAGTTTCAGTGATCCCAGAGTCTATATGTATGCTTGTGATCCGTTTTTATAAATCAGCCTAAACAAAAGCCATGCACATGATTCTTAAACAATAAACAAAATCCAAGATGGCCCCCATTTCATTTCAAGAATATTTTATTTTCCATTGCACGTCAAAAGAGTCATCAATGTCGCTGTGTTTACACCAGTACCTATGCACCAGGATCTATACACCAATAACTATACACCAGTATCTATACACCAATATCTATACACCAATATCTATACACCAGTGTGGCCTACAAAACCAGGTTAACCACAACAAACTCAATTACCCACGAGCCCTCACTTTGTGTCTCTGCACCAGGAGAGCTGGGTGCAGTTTAGACCCAAGTTTAGGCCCAAAGTTTAACCGGTGCGGCAAAGGTTGTGCACAGCAAGCGGCTGCCATCTTCCCTGCATTTCTCTATGTCAGTCTCGCGTCGCCGTGGAGACGTGGGCGTGAGTGATCGCAATCGCAGCGCCTGGCAACTGCACCGCACGCAACTGCGGTTGCATTGCGAATGCCGTTGCGAGGCGCATTGCCCTATCACTCTCCCTATCTCGCATCGACATTTCTCCCGCTCTCTACATATTTACATATCCCTGGTCTCCAGCTCCCCCACTCTCTCTCCATCTCTCTCTCGCTCGATCTTTCCCCCTCTCTCTATTTGCACTCCCATCGTGTTCCTGTATTGTGTTTGTTCTTGTAACGTTCTGACCCCATGCCCCGACTGGGCATCTGTGGAAAACGAGCTTCACAGCTCGTCGGATTCCTCTTCCAGTATAAATAAACATTCTGAATCTGATTCTTTCTCTATTTTGTCTCTCTCCATCTCCCTTTCCCTCCCTCCCAACCCACCCTTCCACCTACCTCCTTCCCATCCCATTCCTCCCTCCCAACCTCTCTCTCCCATCCCACCCTCCCCACCTCTATCTCCCAACCATCCCTCCCATGCCTCCCTCCCACCCTCCCTGCCTACCTCCATTCCCTCCCCTCCCATTCCTCCCCTGCACTCCCAGGATGTTCAACATGACCTACGACCCATACTTCATCCCGGACGACGGGGACGAGTCGCCCTTCCTCTGCTCCCTCAACTCCGACAACGGCATGCAGCGCTGCGCCGACATCGAGCCGAGCCTCTCCCCAGACGGCGCCGTCTGCTCGCTGCCGGCGCTCCTCTTCCTGCAGCAGCAGCAGCGCAACGGGGAAGCAGCTGGGGCAGTGGCCGCGATGGAGCAAGGCGGACAGCGGCATCACAACCACCACCACCACCCGCCGCACCACGGCCACTTCCACAACTACGACGGCGGAGGGGCGGACGGGATGCAGGAGGCGTTCCGGGACCTGCCGCGCAGCAACAGCTGCGTCAACTGGAACCAGTTCTATTCACGGTGCGGCCCCGCGCAGCGGAACCCCTTCCGCGGGGCCATCAACTTCGACAACATCGGATACGCCTGGATCGCCATCTTCCAGGTGTGACGCATGGCGGAGGCGGGGGTGAGGCAGAGACCGCATCTCAGGGTCTTGAGACTCGGCTCCAGGAGACTGGGTCGACTGCCAGATGCACCAACTGCGCTCCCCCACTGTACCAACTTGCTGTTTAAGCCACCCAGTGCTTCGCTCGTTGTTGTGAGCGTCGCTCCTTTGTCCTCCATTGTTTTCGGAGGGTGACTGCCTTTAACTCAACCCAGCAGTGTCCTTCACGAGTCTCCTCTACAGTTGCCAATCTTGACACCGCTGATTTCAGTCATCAGCCAGTTCAGCTTCACATCCTTCTGTACTGCATGGGCCCATCTCTTCTCTATCCCCTACCATGCCCATGTAGCCCCCTCGATCCGGCCAAACAGAAGCTGCTTGGGCATGCGGTGGCCTGGTCTCATGCAGGGCTGCATGACCCAGCCGACGCAGCCTCGCCTGCCAGAGGTGCTCATTGATGATTGGACTGTGTCCAGATTATGATCCTAAACTGTGTCCAGGATCATAATGCACATTCACGCATGCAAAAGACAAAGACACAGGGCACACAGATACTCACGCATTCACACACCCCGCTGGTGCATTCCCAGGCTAAAGACACAAGCACGTGCGATTGTGTGTGTACGTGTGTGCGTGTACGTATGTGTGCGTGCGTGAGTGACGGAGCAGTGATTAGTGCGCTGTGCTATTAATCCGGTGACCAGGGTAGGGTTCCCGCCCACGGCCAACACCGGTGACGATTATCTGAACCGGTCCTGGGGCTCCCCTAGGTCGACTCAACCTCAAATGAGTACCTGGTGCGGTGTATAGTAAACATTGACACTGGGGGAGACAAATGCGGTCGGACGTGGTGCTGCCCACCCACCCCCTCGTGTGCCGTGCCGGCCTTCATAGGCGCTCGCTCCAAGAGTCTGTTAAGGCCACACGTATGAATCTTAACAAAAAACTTTGGCGGCGCCGGGGAGACAAAGGCGGCCGGGCGTAGGCCTTTGGCCACGCGTCGCGGCCTTTTTTCGGTCCGCCCACCCTCTTGGCGTCAGCGGCCATCGATCCTCGCCCCCACCTTTAATTGTCCCGCGGGAATTCTTCCCATCGGCACCGTAGATCTGATCATCATCATCGTCGTCGTCTCACCGCGTTAGTCCGTCTCGGTGGGCGCGGCAGCCCCGCGTAGCCTGCGGGGGGCATTTCTCTCTGCGAGCGCGGAGGGGTTTTGTTCTCGTACGCGGCGCATTGGGGGGCCCCACGCTAATCTGCTTTGTCGAGCCGGGAGAGGGACGTGGCGGGGCGGGAGAGATACGGCGACGCGTGTGAGCGTCACGACGCGCGCTGGGGGAGACAAAGGTGGCCGGGCGTGATTGCTGGCCACCCACCCGCTCGTGTGCCACAGTGCCCGGTAGCCTTCGTAGGTGCTGCTACTCGCTAACAGCACTTGCCCCAGCGGTCTGCGTGGTCACGCGCTTGGGTGAGTGAATGTGGTTGGGCGTGGTGCTGACCACCCCCCCCCCGTTCCTTGGGCGTCATCATAATCTTTATTTATCCTGGAGAAATCCGATGAGCGATGAAGCTCTTTTTCACCGATATCCAGCAGCAGATGGCATAGGCGCTTTTCCCCTAACAGCACTTGCTCCAACAGTCCGTTCAAGCCACGCCGGAGATCTCTGCCTCGTCTGTCTGTGCGAGGAGTGGTGGCGCAGCGGTTAGCACTCCAAAACCCGGCGAGCCCAGGCTCGGTTCCCGATCGCGGCCACCAACACCGGCCACGATGATCTGAACCGGTCCTGGGCCTCCCCTAGGTCGACTCAGCCTCGAATGAGTACCCGGTGCGCCGTGGAATGAACATCGCTGTTAGGGAGACAAAGGCGGCCGGGCGTGGTGTTGGCCACCCACCTCCTCGTGCGCCGTGCCGGCCTTCATTAGGCGCTGCTGCTCGCTAACAGCACTTGCCCCAACAATGTTGTGAAGGCTGTGCAGGGGATATTTGCCTTGTCTCTGTACATACACGATGAGATGGTGTTCAAGTTACATTTAAATCTGAAAATATTAAATAACATCTGACGCCACCGCAGGCTCCCTCCTCTGGATAGGTATTCGGCCTACTCTACCACACCAGCCAGACATTTTGGAAGAAGAGGTGGGAGTACCCACACTTTACCCCACCGCGCGCTTGGTTTGTGTGTTACGTGGGGTGAGTGGGTGGGGTGGTGGGGTGGGTGAGTGCGGTGGGGTGACTGGTGGGGTGGGCTGGGTGAGTGGGGTGGGTGAGTGGGGTGAGTGGTGGGGTGGGGTGGGTGAGTGGGGTGGGGGGGTGGGGTGGGGTGAGTGGGGTGGGGTGGGTGAGTGGTGGGGTGGGTGGGGTGAGTGGTGAGGTGGGTGGGTGAGTGGGGTGGGGTGGTGGGGTGGGTGAGTGGGGTGGGGTGAGTGGTGGGGTGGGGTGGGTGAGTGGGGTGGGTGAGTGGGGTGGGGTGGAATAGGTGAGTGGGGTGGGGTGTGTGGTGGGATGGGGTGGGTGAGTGGGGTGGGGTGAGTGGTGGGGTGGGTGAGTGGGGTGGGTGAGTGGGGTGGGGTGTTGGGGTGGGTGAGTGGGGAGGGTGAGTGGGGTTGGGTGAGCGGTGGGGTGGGGTGGGTGAGTGGGGTGGGGTGGGTGAGTGGGGTGGAGTGGGTGAGTGGGGTGGGTGGGTGGGTGGGGTGGGTGAGTGAGTGAGTGGGGTGAGTGGGGTGGGGTGTGTGGTGGGGTGGGTGAGTGAGTGGGGTGGGTGAGTGGAGTGGGTAAGTGGGGTGGGTGAGTGGGGTGAGTGGTGGGGTAGGGTGGGTGAGTGGGGTTGCGTGAGCGGTTGGGTGGGGTGGGTGAGTGGGGTGGGGTGGGTGAGTGAGTGGGTTGAGTGGGGTGGGTGAGTGAGTGGGATGAGTGGGGTGGGTGAGTGGTGGGGGGGGTGGGTGAGTGGGGTGGGGTGAGTGGTGGGGTGGGGTGGGTGTGTGGGGTGGGTGAGTGGGGTGGGTGGGTGGGGTGGGTGAGTGAGTGGGGTGGGTGAGTGAGTGGGTTGAGTGGGGTGGGTGAGTGAGTGGGTTGAGTGGGGTGGGTGAGTGGTGGGGTGGGGTGGGTGAGTGGGGTGGGGTGAGTGGTGGGGTGGGGTGGGTGAGTGGGGTGGGTGAGTGGGGTGGGGTGGGATGGGTGAGTGGGGTGGGGTGTGTGGTGGGGTGGGGTGGGTGAGTGGGGTGGGTGAGTGGAGTGGGTGAGTGGGGTGAGTGGTGGGGTGGGGTGGGTGAGTGGGGTGGGGTGAGTGGGGTGGGTGAGTGGGGTGGGGTGGGTGAGTGGGGTGGGTGAGTGGGGTGGGTGGGTGGGGTGGGTGAGTGAGTGTGGTGGGTGAGTGAGTGGGATGAGTGGGGTGGGTGAGTGAGTGGGGTGGGTGGGTGAGTGGGATGAGCAATGTAAGAAACCTGCTGCACCACCAGGAGACGGAATCGCACCGGTGACCTCTGGATCTCCAGTCCTGCTGACCGTTAGCACTGCAGTGTCGACAGCGAGCGTGGAGAACACGAATACATAAATAAATCAGGGTCTGAGATTGCATTGAAAATAGCGACAGCTTTATCACTGAATAGATTATATGCGCGAGTGTGACTTAGCGTGCCACTCAAAATTCAAGTTGGTTATTTTCAAGGTCACGCAGCCTGCTTTTATTCGTGCGCCGTTCAACTCAGGCCACTGCGAGTTGAGAGGCGATGCCGCGCGATATTTATCGGCCTCTCAACGGAGTCTGACAACGGATCGCGGGCAAGGCATACAGAGTTGCAGAGTAGATCGAGTGGATGAGTGGGTGGGTGGGTAGGTGAGTGGGTAGGTGAGTCATTGAGTGAGTGGGTAGGTGAGTAGGCGAGTACGGGGAGCGGTGGCGCAGCGGTTAGCGCACTGCGCTACAAACCCGGCGACCCGAGTTCGATTCCCACTCACGGCCAACACCCACTGATGATTATCTGAACCGGTCATGAGCCTCCCATAGGTCAACACAGCCTCCTGTATAAACATCGCCACTGGGAAGACAAAGGCGGCCGGGCGTTGTGCTGACCACCCACCTCCTCGTGTGCCAGAGTGCCGGCCTTCATAGGTGCTGTCTGCTAACAGCACCTGCCCCAACAGTCTGGCAAGGCTACACGGGGGATCTTTGTGTGTGTGTGTGCAGTTGCGATTTTGTGACAGATATTATTTTAACCCTAATAAGCAATATTTCCCTTAAAAAATGTAACATTTGTCCATTATGCATGAGTGTTCTCATGATTAAAACATATGGCTTTCAGATGTTATTTACACTTTCGTGCCATTAATATTTGAGCTGTACGGGTCTCCAGCCCGTGCAATATTGAATGGTGTCCTCTATTTATCCATGCCCATGTCTCTTTGCGCGCGCGCGTGTGTGTGGTTGTGTACGGTGGGGAGTGGTGGTGCAGCGGTCAGCGCTACGCTGCGGTACTAACCCGGCGACCCCGAGTTCGATTCCCGGCTCACGGCCACCAATGCCGGTGACGATTATCTGAACCGGTCTTGGGCCTCCCCTAGGTCGACTCGGCCTAAAATGAGCACCTGGTGCGGTGTGCGTAAATATTGCCACTGGGGGAGACAAAGGTGGCCTGGCGTGGTGCTGGCCATCCACCCCGCCTCGTGTGGCAGGGTGCCGGCCTTTGTAGGTGCTGCTGCTCGCTAACAGCACTTGCTCCAACAGTCTGTTACAGGCTACACGGGGGAACTTTGTCTTCATGTGTCTCCCTGGCAGGTGATCACGCTGGAAGGCTGGGTGGACATCATGTACTACGTCATGGACGTTCACTCCTTCTACAACTTCATTTACTTCATTCTGCTCATCATCGTAAGTCGCACAGCGCACTTGCGCTCACTCACCACGTGCTTACGAAAACAATTTTTTATTTCACCAGGTGTAAGGCCCTTTGTTGCGATCGAAACGTCATGATATTTTTGTTCACTGTATTTATTTATATTATAATCATTTTTTCTATCGATGTGACTTTACTGAAAGAACCTTAGAATATGAATTCCTGCAGTCCCGAAAGTTTTAAGTCAAAATGTAAATACGTGATGTTGATTCTAAATATGGAGGGAAAACCCGGAGGACCCGGAGAAAAATCGCGTGGAGAGAGAGACACGCAAACTCCAAATATACAGCAGCAGGCGTCATGGTCGGGATCGAAACCACGACCTCCTGTGTACCAGGCGAGGTAGTTAATGTCTCCGAGCCACCGTGATAATCATTAGAGAGAGAGACGCAAACTTCAAACATACAGCAGGCGTCAGGGTCGGGATCGAACCCATGACCTCCTGTATACCAGGCGAGGTAGTTAACATCTCCTAGCCACACACACACCTACAGACACACAGACACACGCACAGACGCACACACGCACAGACGCACAATCAACGCAGAGCACAACCGCGGCTCGGCCTCGCACCGCTCTGAGCTTCTCTCCTCCGGGCTGCGATTCTCTGCCTCCTCGCCGCGTTGCTGTCGACGCGTCTTGATTTAAAGGGGCGACCAAAAATATAAAAACCCGGCCTGCCCTCTTCGCCTGTCAGCCGCAATCAGCGGTGGGAGCCTCAAAGTGTTCCACCTGCGTCCCAGGGTGACCCGCCCACAACATGTGTGTGTCCGTGCGTATGTTCGTGCGTATGGCCGTGTGGCCTTGCATGTGGCCGTGTGTGTGTACAGCTGTGTGTGTGCGGCCGTGTGGCCCTGCGGTGGTAGATGGCTGTGTAGCATCACGGCCCATGGTGGTTCGGCTACCAACGTTTTTGCTGGACGTGTTCCCACCGCACCGGACCAGACCCCACCACCAACACCACCACACCCAACGTCGCTTTCGCCCCAACTTCTTATAACCTCAGTTTAACACGTAGACTTTCGCGACCAATATAATCCATAATAGAGGTTTTTGGGTTAGATCGCGTAAATATATAAATGTGTCGTTAAAACCCGCCACCACCCGACACAGCCAACTAGTAAGGGTTGTCACGTAAACAGAACGTGGCCAATTCGTCACTAGTACAGCACTAGTGTATAGTGTAATGTATAGTTGTGTAATGTATAGTGTAGTGTATAGTAGTGTAGTGTATAGTATTGTAGTGTATAGTAGTGTAGTGTATAGTGTAGTGTATAGTAGTGTATAGTGTAGTGTATAGTAGTGTATAGTAGTGTAGTGTATAGTAGTGTAGTGTATAGTAGTGTAGTGTATAGTGTAGTGTGTAGTGTAGTGTATAGTGTAGTATACTAGTATAGCACACCGGTGTGTTGGAGAGCCAAGCCACAACATTTACAATCTGAGTACGACGTTTCGCCAGTGATTACAACCAGCTTCATCAGGCGACAGCCATATTTGTGGAGAAGTCCACCTGTTTCGTTTCTTATATACAGTGAGGGAAAAAAGTATTTGATCACCTGTTGATTTTGTACGTTTGCACACTGACAAAGAAATGATCAGTCTATAATTTTAATGGTAGATTTATTTGAACAGTGAGAGACAGAATAACAAAAAAATCCAGAAAAACGCATGTAAAAAATGTTATAAATTGATTTGCATCTTAATGAGGGAAATAAGTATTTGACCCCTCTGCAAAACATGACTTAGTACTTGGTGGCAAAACCCTTGTTGGCAATCATAGAGGTCAGACGTTTCTTGTAGTTGGCCACCAGGTTTGCACACATCTCAGGAGGGATTTTGTCCCACTCCTCTTTGCAGATCTTCTCCAAGTCATTAAGGTTTCGAGGCTGACGTTTGGCAACTCGAACCTTCAGCTCCCTCCACAGATTTTCTATGGGATTAAGGTCTGGAGACTGGCTAGGCCACTCCAGGACCTTAATACGCTTCTTCTTGAGCCAGTCCTTTGTTGCCTTGGCCATGTGTTTTGGGTCATTGACATGCTGGAATACCCATCCACAACCCATTTTCAATGCCCTGGCTGAGGGAAGGAGGTTCTCACCCAAGATTTGACGGTACATGGCCCCGTCCATCGTCCCTTTTATGCGGTGAAGTTGTCTTGTCCCCTTAACAGAAAAACACCCCCAAATCATAATGTTTCCACCTCCATGTTTGACGGTGGGGATGGTGTTCTTGGGGTCATAGGCAGCATTCCTCCTCCTCCAAACACGGCGAGTTGAGTTGATGCCAAAGAGCTCCATTTTGGTCTCATCTGACCACAACACTTTCACCCAGTTGTCCTCTGAATCATTCAGATGTTCATTGGCAAACTTCAGACGTGCATGTATATGTGCTTTTTTGAGCAGGGGGGCCTTGCGGGCGCTGCAGGATTTCAGTCCATCACGGCGTAGTGTGTTACCAACTGTTTTCTTGGTGACTATGGTCCCAGCTGCCTTGAGATCATTGACAAGATCCTCCCGTGTAGTTCTGGGCTGATTCCTCACCGTTCTCATGATCATTGCAACTCCACGAGGTGATATCTTGCATGGAGCCCCAGGCCGAGGGAGATTGACAGTTCTTTTGTGTTTCTTCCATTTGCGAATAATCGCACCAACTGTTGTCACCTTCTCACCAAGCTGCTTGGCGGTGGTCTTGTAGCCCATTCCAGCCTTGTGTCTTGGCCATGGTGGAGAGTTTGGAATCTGATTGAGTGATTGCTTCTGTGAACAGGTGTCTTTTATACAGGTAACAAACTGAGATTAGGAGCACTCCATTTAAGAGTGTGCTCCTAATCTCAGCTCGTTATCTGTATAAAAGACACCTGGGAGCCAGAAATCTTTCTGATTGAGAGGGGGTCAAATACTTATTTCCCTCATTAAAATGCAAATCAATTTATACCATTTTTGACATGCGTTTTTCTGGATTTTTTTGTTGTTATTCTGTCTCTCACTGCTCAAATAAATCTACCATTAAAATTATAGACTGATCATTTCTTTGTCAGTGGGCAAACGTACAAAATCAGCAGGGGATCAAATACTTTTTTCCCTCACTGTAGAGGCGTAGATGTGTTGACCACCCTTCTGCGCTCTTGCACAATGTAATCCCCCCCCCCTACATTCCGCCGTGTGCGTGACCCCCCACAGGTCGGCTCCTTCTTCATGATCAACCTGTGCCTGGTGGTGATCGCCACGCAGTTCTCCGAGACCAAGCAGCGCGAGTGCCAGCTGATGCGCGAGCAGCGCGCCCGTTTCCTTTCCAACGACAGCACCCTCGCCAGCTTCTCGGAGCCGGGCAGCTGCTACGAGGAGCTGCTCAAGTACGTGGGCCACGTGTACCGCAAGGCGGCTCGCCAGGCCCGCCGCGCCTACCGCGAGTGGCGCCGCCGCCGGAGACGCAGGAGGAGTTTCGGCGGCGGCGGCGTCGCGAGCACCGGGAGCGTCTGCGCCGGAGGGGAGTACGGCACCGGCGCGGAGTACGCCGGAGGGTTTTGCTCGGCGGCGTGGGACCGGCGGCGGGGGAGGGCCGACGGCGGCGGCGCGGCCGGGGCCACCGCCGTGGCGTTCGGCCGGAGGCGGCAGAGGCCGGCGAAGGAGTCGGCGGAGAGGAAGAGGAGGCGGCGGCGGAAGAGGATGCGCTCGATCCACCACCTGATCCATCACCACCACCACCATCACCACCACCACTACCACCTCGGCTCCGAGCAGCAGCGGCAGAAGACGGATAAGCTCGTCGTGTTTGACAGCGGCGGCGGCGGAAACGCCAACGGGAGTTCCCGGCTACTCGGGAGCGAGTTAGGAAATTTGCGCCAAGCGTGCGGCGAATGCGGCGGCTCCAGCGGCGGCGGCAGCAGCAGCGGCGGCAGCAACGACGGTGGTGGTAGCGGTGGTGGCGGTGGCGGCGGCGGCGGTAGCGGGGGCGGTTCGGCGCGTCCCTCCAACAGCCTCATGCTGCCGGTAGGCCCGAGCCTGCAGCAGGCCTCGAGTTCGGAGTCGGTGCACAGCGTCTACCACGCGGACTGCCACCTTGACGCGCTGCCTCTCCGCCACTCGTCGGCGGCGGCCTCCCCGCGCACCGAGTCGCTCCGCTCGGTGGCGCGGATGAGCGCCGCGGCCGCCGCCGCGGCCGCCGCGGCCGTGGCTCAGGTCCAGGGAGGAGGCCCCCCCAGCGGAGAGGCGCCGGCGGCGGCGGGGGGCGCCGGGGCGTGTCATGTGGTGGCGTCGGTGTCTGACGGAGGGAAGGAGAAGAGGGTTCAGTCGGCGCCGCCGCCGATGGATCCGTACACGAAGCTCCAGCACTTTGTGGGAGCTCGCAGTGAGTGCAGCCATTGGCTCGGTCTTCCTCTCTTGTGCATACGCTTGCGTGTGTGTGTGTGCGTGTGTGTGGGTAAATTGAGCTTCCTTTGCACCGTATGTAGCCAGCCGTGCATAATAGTGTAGAGTATAGTGTATAGTAGTGTATAGTCTCGTGTATTGTGCAATGTATAGTAGTGTAGTGTGGTGTATAGTATTGTATAGTGTGGTGCATAGTAGTGTAGTGTAAAATCTAGTGAATTGTGTTGTGTATAGTAGGTTGTATGTATGTTGAATTTCTTTCGCACCGTGCGTAGCCAACCACGTTAATTGGAGGTCGTTGTGGTTGTTGTTGTCGTTGTTTACCGAGCCGCCGTATCCCACTGCTCGCTTGCGACGCGGTCGTCACGCGGTGTGCCGTAGCACCGGCAACTGCAATGCGTTGCGATTGATGTTCAATCACACCGCGTTGCAGTGGGGCCTGCGTTTGCAATTGCATTGCACTCTTTCAACACTGCATCGCGATTACAATGCCAAGTGCTGCGGTGCTGACTCCCACAATGCATTGGAATTAATTATAATGCATTGCAATGCGACGTCTAATGGATTGGCATTTTAATGCACTACATTGAAGTCGAGTGCATTGCAATTACAGTCCAATTAAATGTGCTGTAGTTTTGCTCCCACAATGCACAGCTGCGCTCCTGACATTGACTTCATAATATTTTTCTTACGCCAATGTTGTCCCGACTGATCGCGCTTGCAGCATCGTAGACCACTGCATTGTTAGAAAGCGACCCTCGGGAAACGTAAATCACACAACTGTCTCCGACCGCGTTAGGAGACGTAATTTTGCGTGACGTCGTACGGTAACATCGTCGCGTGTTGACGACGTCACCGTCGCATCATCGTACCGACGACGGGGGACGCAAGCGGCGTTGGCAAGCGCCGTGCAAGGGAGCGAGCGCCGTGCGAGCGATCGAGCATTTCGTGCCGTGCGCTGTGGCTGTGCTTCTCCTCCCCTTCCCCAGGCTCGTGCTGCGGAGGGGGGGCGCCCCCCCTCTCGGTGTCGTTTTCCGCAGGGGCGGCGCGCGGCGACGTGCTGCCCTGCAAGCTGGAGAAGTGCTCGTTGTGCGCGGAGGCCGTGTCGGCCATGCGGCGGCACGCCCAGCGGGACTACGACGACGATGACGACGATGACGATGACGACGACGACGACGACGATGACGACGACGACGATGACGATGATGACTTGTGTTCCGATTCGGAAAACGACGAGAATGAGAATTGCGAAGGATATAATTCAGATGCGGATCGAGACCGGCAAGAAGAAGAGGAGGAGGAGGAGGAGGACGAGGTGAGGGCTTTGTGGCTCCTGGCGCGCTTTACTCGATGATTGGTCGGTAGGAAGTGTTAATATAGAGAGAGGACTGCAGACCTCGGGCCATTGCTTGTGGTAGCAGGCGGTCGCTCGTGCACCCACTTTGTTCAGGATTTCTCACGCCTCCGAGTCGTTCTCTGTCGACGACGAGACACGGTGGCGGCGTAACCATGAGCGTCACAAGTTGTTTTTGTTTGAAGGAAGGGCTAAATAAAAAAGTAAATGGTTTTATTTTTGTACCAAGTGTCAGGCCACCCATTGAGCTGTTCTGTAACTCTTTTATCAGAAGCGACCATCATCATCACCATGTGGGAACTTGTTGCAACAGCCAAATGTGTGACGTTGATTCTAAATGTGGAGGAAAAAACATGAGGACCCGGATAAAAATCCACGCAACCACGGGGAGACACGCGAACTCCAAGTAGAGGTGATGTCAGGTTGAACCCACGAACTCCTGCATATGAGGCGAGGTAGTTAATCTCCTAGCCACCATGGTGAGATGTTAGCTCCACATATACAGCAGGTATCAGGGTCGGGATCGAGCCCACAATCTCCTGCACACCAGGTGAGGGAGTAATCATCTCACCCAGCCACTGTGGCGCTTCTTAAAACTGACTGACCCAACCGATGATCACGACGGCCACGAGGATGTGAATTGGTGCAGTTCACATGGTGAGTAATTATCTCTGACCGTGCAAAACCCCCGATGAGCAAACCTAGCCGACGGCGCTCACCGTCGACGGACGAACGTCCGGGCTCGCCAGTCCCCGTCCTCGGGGCCAGAGCCTCCTCCACCACCCACCAACACCGTCCTGCCGGGGGGCCGCTGGCCGACTGATCGAACTCTCGCTGTCATCGCAGGCCCATGTCACCGCACGCGGTGGCGCCGGCGTTGGCGCGGGCGAGTGCGTGTACGAGTTCACGCGTGACGTCGTGCACTCGCGCCCGCACCACGCCGGCTGGAGCTTGGGGCGCTGCGGCGATCGCTCGGCATGGGACGCGGCGGCGGCCGCGGCGGCGTCGGCGGCGGCGTCGGCGGCGGCGAGACGGCAGCGGGCGCAGCTGACGCAGCAGCAGCAGCAGAGGAAGAAGCGGAGGAGGAAGAGGAGGAGGCGAGGGAGAGGCGAGGAGGAGGATGAGGAGGAGGGCGAGGGTGGCGGTGCCTGCCGGCGCTGCCTGCGTGCCCTCGCGCACTGCCTCCGCAAGATCGTCGACAGCAAGTACTTCAACCGGGGCATCATGGTGGCCATCCTCATCAACACGCTCAGCATGGGCATCGAGTACCACGAGCAGGTAACCGCCGCCACCCTCACCCACACGGGCGTGACGCTATTGCTACTTGGATCGGCATGCCGGCGATGCTTATCGCGTCGCGCCCAACAAGATGCCAGGCATTCCTCGGCCGCCACTCAATCACGAGCCGGCTCCCCAATCGTCCGCCCCAATCGTCCCCTCCGGCCACGGGCCGCCCTGCCACCGCTGCCGCCGCTGCTGCCACCCATCGCTCACCTTTCCCTTATCGTTCCGGGTGATGGCTGAGTGCGTTGGGCTGTTTAATGGTCTGAAGCGAGTTATTCGTTTTAATTGAATAAGTGGAGAGGTGCGTGCTTGCAGTTATTTATGTTTGCGTGCAACATTCCAGCGGGCACACCACTTAAATGAAAAACACAAACCCCACTCCTTAAACGGTGCATTCCCTGGGGCAGCAGGTGACCCCACAGGCTCAGAGGTCAGAGACGCTGAGTTCCCCGCTGGTTAGGGTCCTGGTGTCTAACCGTGGCTTTTGATTGCCCGGCCGTGGTTTCAACAATTCTGAGACGCTCAGATCCCCGCTGGTTAGGGTCCTGGTGTCTAACTGTGGCTTTTGATTGCCCTGGCCACAGCAATTCTACTTTGGTTCTGGAGTGCATGAGTCGATGCGTGCACGCATACAGTAGAGACTCACAGACTCGCAAGAGAGACCCATAGACACACACAGAGACCCGTAGACTCACATAGAGACCCCTAAATTCACATAAAGACCCATAGAATCATATAAAGAGCCATAAACTCACATAGAGACCCAATCGACTCATATAGAGACCAACAGATTCACGTGGAACTAGTTGTCATGCTAAGTTCACGTCTTGCTACCTAACACGAGTACCACACTGTGTGTGCGTGCATGCGGGGAAGTCGTCAACGGCTCGCGCCATTCCACGGTAGAGGAATGTGGAATTTCCACCAGCGGCTCGGCACCGCGCAGAGCAGCAGACGAGCGGCAGCGCCTCGGCGGGGAGGACATTCACCCTCTCCCTCTCTCCCCTTGGCTTGTTGCTTTTTTTAGACGGCGGCGAATCAGAAGAGATATCGGAGCCGTCGACAGCCGTGATGTCGGGGGGGGGGGGGCGGGGGAGCGGTGACAGAAATTGATCGGGTGGACAACGGGGCGTGAATCAATATTAATGGAGTCTCCTGGAGCCTACGTGGGCTCGGGCAAATTACTCTTTTTGTTCTGTTCTGCCACGCGCTCGTTAAACAGAGGTGTGGGTTTAGCTGTTGTTGCTGATGTTGGGTGAGGTCGCGTGAATGTGTTGTTGTTAAGTGCCGCCCGCCACCACCCGACACGGCCAGTTAGTAAAGGCGTTGATGCGCGAGCAAAACGTGGCCAATTCATTGCTAGTTCAGCACTCACCGGTTATGTTGGAGAGTAAACCCACTACAGCATTTACAATTGTAGTGTAGTATATAGTGTAGTGTATAGTGTAGTGTATAGTGTAGTGTATAGTGTAGTGTGTAGTGTATAGTCAGAGGCGTAGCTAGGGGGGGGGCATGGGGGTACATATGTCCCCGGTCGCCAAGGCGGGCGCGGCAGCCTGAAACTACTGCACAAATCTACATCTCAACCTAAAAGTTCATATATCCCGCCACACACAGCCTACATGTCATGTAATTACATTTTGGTACGCGCGCCTATTAAGAACTTACATGGAAGAACGTCCCAAACAACAGACAGGCGCAGTCTTTCAGCCTTAGTCACTGGCCTGGTTTTTGGTGGCGGAAACTACGACGCGTTATGAAGAGCGTATTTTATCGACTTCAACAGGAGATGTCAACACGGTTTTTACGACTAAAAGACTTGAACACAAAATTTGGATTTCTGCTGGACGTCAAAACTCTTCTATCCGACACAGATGTCGATGCAATTCGTCGAAATTGCACAGATTTTGGAAATTTCTATGACACCGACATCAATGTCCACGAACTTTTCACAGAAATTGGAGATTGCAAAATGCTGCTCAGTAACCGGAATGAAGTTCTACCAGAAACTCCTTTGGATCTTCTTGGTTTTATTGTGTTTTATGGAGACGACATATTTCCGAATTTGCGAATTTCACTGCAAATTTTATTAACAATAGCAGTTTCAATTGCAAGCTGTGAGCGGTCGTTCAGAAAATTGAAACTTATTTTGTGGTATTTGCGTGCTGAAAGAGAAACATTGGAAAAAACAGATTTTTATTACGTGATTGACCAGTTTGCGACAGTGAAATCAAGAAAAATGTATCTTTTGTAGACTATGTCAACCAGTCTACGACAGTGACTGAGTGAGCCATGTAATATAATTTATATAAATTTTCTCCTTTAAATACAATGTTTCATTAAAATTTAAATTGTTATTCCTTATTCGATGTAAGAGTAAAATGTGATTAAACGGGGGGGAGGGGATGCCAATTTTATAGTTCGTCCCCGGGCGCAAAATATCCAAGCTACGCCTCTGTGTATAGTGTAGTGTATAGTAGTGTATAGTGTAGTGTATAGTAGTGTGTAGTGTAGTGTATAATGTAGTGTATAGTAGTGTGTAGTGTAGTGTATAGTGTGGTGTATAGTGTATAGTAGTGTATAGTGTAGTGTATAGTGTAGTGTATAGTGTAGTGTATAGTGTAGTATAGTGTAGTGTATAGTGTGTAGTGTAGTGTATAGTGTAGTGTATAGTGTAGGGTACAGTGTATAGTGTAGTGTATAGTGTTATGTATAGTGTAGTGTATAGTGTAGTGTACAGTGTATAGTGTAGTGTGTAGTGTAGTGTATAGTGTAGTGTATAGTGTAGGGTACAGTGTATAGTGTAGTGTGTAGTGCATAGTGTGGTGTATACTGTATAGTGTAGTGTATAGTGTAGTGTACAGTGTATAGTGTAGTGTGTAGTGTAGTGTGTAGTGTATAGTGTAGTGTATGGTGTAGTGTAGTGTATAGTGTAGTGTATAGTGTACAGTGTGGTGTATAGTGTGGTGTATAGTGTAGTGTATAGTGTAGTGTGTAGTGTATAGTGTAGTGTATGGTGTAGTGTAGTGTATAGTGTAGTGTACAGTGTGGTGTACAGTGTGGTGTATAGTGTGGTGTATAGTGTAGTGTATAGTGTAGTGTATGGTGTAGTGTATAGTGTAGTATATAGTGTATAGTGTAGTGTATAGTGTAGTGTATGGTGTAGTGTATAGTGTAGTATATAGTGCATAGTGTAGTGTATAGTGTGGTGTACAGTGTGGTGTAAAGTGTGGTGTATAGTATAGTGTAGTGTATGGTGTAGTGTATAGTGTATGGTGTAGTATATAGTGTATAGTATAGTGCAGTGTATGGTGTAGTGTATAGTGTATAGTATAGTGTAGTGTATGGTGTAGTGTATAGTGTATAGTATAGTGTAGTGTATAGTGTAGTGTATGGTGTAGTGTATAGTGTAGTGTATAGTGTATAGTGTAGTGTATAGTGTATAGTATAGTGTATAGTGTAGTGTGTAGTGTAGTGCATAGTGTGGTGTATAGTGTAGTGTATAGTGTAGTGTACAGTGTATAGTGTAGTGTGTAGTGTAGTGTGTAGTGTATAGTGTAGTGTATGGTGTAGTGTAGTGTATAGTGTAGTGTATAGTGTGGTGTACAGTGTGGTGTATAGTGTGGTGTATAGTGTAGTGTATAGTGTAGTGTGTAGTGTATAGTGTAGTGTATGGTGTAGTGTAGTGTATAGTGTAGTGTACAGTGTGGTGTATAGTGTGGTGTATAGTGTAGTGTATAGTATAGTGTAGTGTATGGTGTAGTGTATAGTGTAGTATATAGTGTATAGTGTAGTGTATAGTGTAGTGCATGGTGTAGTGTATAGTGTAGTATATAGTGTATAGTGTAGTGTATAGTGTGGTGTACAGTGTGGTGTATAGTGTGGTGTATAGTATAGTGTAGTGTATGGTGTAGTGTATAGTGTATGGTGTAGTATATAGTGTATAGTATAGTGCAGTGTATGGTGTAGTGTATAGTGTATAGTATAGTGTAGTGTATGGTGTAGTGTATAGTGTATAGTATAGTGTAGTGTATAGTGTAGTGTATGGTGTAGTGTATAGTGTATAGTGTAGTGTATAGTGTATAGTGTAGTGTATAGTGTATAGTATAGTGTATAGTGTAGTGTATGGTGTAGTGTATGGTGTAGTGTATAGTGTAGTATATAGTGTATAGTGTAGTGTATAGTATAGTGTATAGTGTAGTGTAGTGTGTAGTGTATAGTGTAGTATTTAGTGTATAGTGTAGTGTATGGTGTAGTGTGTAGTGTATAGTGTAGTATATAGTGTATAGTGTAGTATATAGTGTATAGTGTAGTATATAGTATAGTGTAGTGTATAGTGTAGTGTATAGTGTATAGTGTAGGAAACCCACTACAACATTTACAATTCGAGCACCGTGACGTTGTTCTGCCAGCATCGGTGGCATATTTAACCACACGGATGAACCATCCCCACCACGGGAACGTGGAATGTCCAGCGCCGGCTCGCGTCAAACTCACGGGGGAGATAGAGACACGCGAGAGAGAGAGAGAAAGGCGACGGCATTCGTTTTGCCGGGATAAACCATTTAAAGGGAATAAGACCCCGCGGCGCTTCTGGATTTCTGGACGTCATGGAGATGGATTTGGCGGTTCTGGGCTTGCGAGCGACGTTCTCCGATTCGGCACAAAGCGGTGGTCGGACGGACGGGGTCGGGGCGCCTCCAACGATCCTCGCCCTCTGGCAGCAACGCCGTCAATGTTTGTGCTAACGAGGCCCTCCCCTCCCTCCCTCCCACTCCTCCTTACCTCCCCTAATTCCTTCTCCTGCCTTCCTCCCTCCCTTTTCCTCCTCCCCTCCCTTCCCCTCTATATATATATCTAAGTATCTCTATGAGTGTTTACGTATCTTTATGAGTCTCTACGTATCTCTATGAGTCTCTATGAGTCTCTATGCATCTCTATGAGTATATATGTATCTCTATGAGTGTATATGTATCTCTATGAGTATCTATGTATCTCTATGAGTTTCTATGAGTCTCTATGCATCTCTATGCATCTCTATGAGTATATATGTATCTCTATGAGTCTCTACGTATCTCTATGAGTCTCTATGAGTCTCTACGTATCTCTATGAGTCTCTATGAGTCTCTATGCATCTCTATGCATCTCTATGAGTATATATGTATCTCTATGAGTATATATGTATCTCTATGAGTATCTATGTATCTCTATGAGTCTCTATGAGTCTCTATGCATCTCTATGCATCTCTGAGTATATATGTATCTCTATGAGTATATATGTATCTCTATGAGTATCTATGTATCTCTATGAGTTTCTATGAGTCTCTATGTATCTCTATGAGTCTCTATGAGTCTCTATGTATCTGTAAAAGTTTAATTTATGGAAGGGGCCAGCCGAAGATAGAACACCGGCGGCGCTGCCATGTGAGAGGTTCACATAGATTCCTGTAGACTCCCATAGAGACCCAAAGACTCACATAGAGACCCATAGACTCCCATCGAGACCAATAGACTCACATAGAGACCCATAGACTCCCATAGAGACCCATAGACTCACATAGAGACCCATAGACTCCCATAGAGACCCATAGACTCACATAGAGACCCATAGACTCACATATAGACCCATAGACTCACACAGAGACCCATAGACTCACATAGAGACCCGTAGACTCCCATAGAGACCCATAGAATCACATAGAGACCCATAGACTCCCATCGAGACCAATAGACTCACATAGAGACCCATAGACTCTCATAGATACCCATAGACTCACATATAGACCCATAGACTCACACAGAGACCCATAGACTCACATATAGACCCGTAGACTCCCATAGAGACCCATAGACTCACATATAGACCCGTAGACTCCCATAGAGACCCATAGACTCACATATAGACCCGTAGACTCCCATAGAGACCTATAGACTCACATATAGACCCGTGGACTCCCATAGAGACCTATAGACTCACATATAGACCCATAGACTCACACAGAAACACATAGACTCACACAGAGACCCATAGACTCACATAGAGACCCATAGACTCACGCAGAGACCCATAGACTCACATAGAGACCCATAATCTCACACAGAGATGGTGCGTCACGTGAAAACTCCGTAAATCATTGGCGAGCCGGGCGGGAAATGGAACCAAATTAAAACCACCCGTTCTGGCAAACGAGCCTCGGCCCCATGCTTCCGAGTTCACAACCGGGTGTGGGTGTCGCGTGCTCGCGCGCACGCGGTCGCCCTCGTCGGCGGCGAGCACGGAGTGCGAGCGTCGCTGACAGCATGGGTCTCTGTCCTTCACAGCTGGCGCAATGACCAATTCTGACCTCCACATTTGGAGGCTCTTGACGCTCCACCTCAGGCCCCTCGCCCTCGAAGGGGGTCTCCGTGTCGGCGGCAATCGTGACGGCCCCCGCACACCACAGCTACAGAGCAAAAGGGGGGTCACGATTAGAATGTCGCAGCCCTCCCCCTTGCCATCGACGGACGGACAAAACAAGCTAGCTCGCTCGCTCTGCGAGTGCGCCGTAGTCGCTATATTGATGCGGGCGCGTATTCGCGCGCGAATGAACGGGGGCCACCGGCTAAAGGCTCTCAGGTGGTGGCGTCAGGCAGTGTGTGTGGCACGTGCGTGCGCGTGTCCGTCCGTGGATTAATCGACTTAGGCGCCCGGATGAACACCGATGTGTGTACGTGATCCTGCGAAGCGGGCTGGTGTTTGGATTAAGCGAGGCCCTCCATTGCAAACAACACGTGCCGGCAAAGTGCATTTGGAAAAGGTTTTCTTTGTGCTGCGTGGGCGTGCGGGCGGGAGCGCGCGCGCGTGTTCACGCGCGTGTGTGTGCGTGCGCGTCTGCGTGCGTGTGTACCGGGGAGCGGTGGCGGTGCAGTTGGCGCTCTGCGCTACGAACCCGGCGACCCGACTTCTATTCCCGCTCATGGCCAACACCGGTGACGATTATTTGAACCGGTCATGGGCCTCCCCTGGGTCGACTCAGCCTCAAATGAGTACCTGGTGCGGTGTGTAGTAAATATCGCCACTGGGGAGACAAAGGCGGCCGAGCGTGGGGTTGGCCACCCACCCCTGGTCTCTGGAGCTCTCACCTGGACAATCAAGATCAACGGGAACACTCTGCAGTGCAGGGGGAGGACGCGACAAACTCCGCACACAGAAGACAAAGATCCCCCGTATAGCCTGATCGGACTGTTGGGGCAAGTGCCATTAGCCGGGCGTGGTGGTGGCTAGCACCACGCCCGGCCGCCTTTGTCTTTCCCAGGGGCGATATTCACACACCGCACGAGTTACTCGTTTGAGTCGGGACCGGTTTCAGATAATCGTCACCGGTGTTTGGCGGCCGTGAGCGGGGAATCGAGCTCGGGTCGCCGGGTTCATAGCGCAGCGTAGCGCTGACCACTGCGCTCCCCACACACCATGCGCACGTCGCATTTGTAGAATGGTGGACAGTTTTCCGCGGTGAGAAGTGATCGTCGCTGGAAATGAATAATAAATTCCCGACTCTTTTAAAGGGTCGTTACGGGGGGAGGTCGTGCTGACAGTTACCATTAACTACCTCGCCTGGTATGCAGGAGGTCGTGGGTTCGATCCCGTATATTCGGAGTTTTACGTGTCCCTCGCTCTCTCTCTCTCTCTCCCCGTGGCCGCGTGGATTTTTATCCGGGTTCTCTGGTTTTCCTCCTCCACATTTAGAATCAACATCAAGCTGCTGCTATAGATTTCCACGCGATGATGACGTTGGTGGACGATAAGCCAGCTTTGTCGAGCTATTATTATTGCTGCTAATACTGCTGCTGATGCTGTTATTACTTATGATAATACTGCTGCTGATGCTGTTATTATTTCTTGTGATAATACTGCTGCTATTATTATTGCTGCAAATACTACTGCTGATGCTGCTATTATTACTTATGATAATACTGCTGCTGCTATTATTATTTCTGATAATACTGCTGCTACTATTATTATTGCTGCTAATATTGCTGCTGCTATTATTATTGCCGATAATACTGCTGTTATTATTACTGATTATACTGCTTCTATTCTTATTATTTCTACTAATACTACTGCTGCTGCTACTTATTGCTGCTAATACTGCTGCTGCTGTTACTATTATTACTGCTAATACTGCTGCTGCTACTATTATTGCTGCTAGTACTGCTGTTGCTACTATTATTGCTACCATCACTACTGCTGCTGCTGTTATTTCCGCTACTACTGCTGCTGCTCCTGATGTCTGTACGTTGAACTTCCTTCGCACTCGCACCGTACGTAGCCAAATGTGCCAATCGGAGGGGCGGGAAATGTCCAGATGTTCAGTCGGGGCATGACGTGGGGTCGAGAGGTTACTGACGGTAGACACCCCCCTCCCCTCCCGCGATCGCAGCCAGACGAGCTGACGAGCGCACTGGAGATCAGCAACATCGTCTTCACGAGCCTCTTCGCACTGGAGATGGTCCTCAAGCTCCTGGCGTTCGGTCCACTGGGGTACATCAAGAACCCCTACAATATATTCGACGGCGTCATTGTCATCATCAGGTCAGGCATGGCGAAATTCAGGATGGATAAATGTATATAAAATCAAGGCGAAACGTTTCCACGCGAGCTCACGACATCTACAGGCCCGTTACAGTTTTATCTCTATTGTGGTATCGGTAACGATCAAAGGGAAGGAACCAACTCGTTTTTGTTTTAACGCCGAATGTATCGCTGCCGAAACGGTAAAAAAAGGCCGATGCTTTATGGCAAGAAAGGTCCCATGATGTAGCTGCTCACCCCGAGCTAAAAATGCCCTGCGAGTGGCATTGTCCTTGAGCTGTTCGCCTTTTGGCGTCCTCTGGTCTAACACCGATTGAGACGAGGCTCTAGAGAATGCTGTCTCTGGTGTGGACCAATCCGTTTCAAAGACAACGCCAAATACTACCAGAGCATGTTTTTGTTTGCATGTTCACCACACATGATTCCTCGCAAAACGGTTTTCTGTTTGGTGTTTTAAGATCATAACGCAACTGTTCTAATGCCAGAAGGGTAAAAGCAATTGTTATGCAGCCGATTCTCTTGAAGTTTTTGTCCCAATCGTTACGATTCCGGCAGCAACAACAATTATAAAAATTGTCCCCTGGGATATTACAACTGCTCAACCCGAGTCGTTCATAATAACTCACATTTATTCATAAGGCGCCTTCCACCAATGTCTCAAGGCGCCTTGTAAGAACAAGGACGAGGAAAGGGCCAAAGAGAGACAGAGAAGCTAAATGGAATAAACTGACTTAAGAAGATGCGGTTTTAAAGACCACACTTTAAAGTATCAACATTGTCGGATAAACCAATTCCCAGCGGTCAGGGTGGCGGCGGATTCTGCAACCGTGGTGCAGACGCAGCAAGGTGCCCGTATTGAAACGGCTGTACGCTGCATGGACTTGAACACTCAATTTCCCCTGTACGAGAATGCGGGGTAAACCGTAGGGGTTGACACGCTGTGACGCACGCGGGCAGACAATGACATCACCCGCCGTTCGCTGCTAAAGTTGCGGTGAAGTCACCGCATCGCCAGTGCCAGGCCCAACAAGGTCTGAATTGGTCTGTAATAAGGTAGGGGCACTGATAAGGCCTCGACAGCTACGGTGTGTCTGAGCGCGTCTCTCTCTCCCTCCACACGTTACGTACGTCGCATTCGCCCGCTCGCTCAATCGCCCGCCCGCCCGCTCGCTCTCTCCAGCGTGTGGGAGATCGTGGGCCAGTCAGACGGGGGGCTGTCGGTGCTGCGCACGTTCCGCTTGCTGCGGGTGCTCAAGCTGGTGCGCTTCATGCCCGCGCTCCGGCGCCAGCTCGTGGTGCTCATCAAGACGATGGACAACGTCGCCACCTTCTGCATGCTGCTCATGCTGTTCATCTTCATCTTCAGGTGAGTGCGCCCGCGACCCCACCGACCCCACCCACCCACCCACCCGCCCACCCGCCCGCCCGCCCGCCCGCCCACCCGCCCGCCCGCCCACCAACCCCCCGGCCATAGGAACGTGGAATCGTCACTGCTTGGCTCCAGCGTACGGCTGTCAATGCTTCGTTGTCAATGCGGGCGGCGGAGGGGAGGGAAATCTCGTTCCAGCTCTTTGGCGCGAGCTCGTGAGCAAGTGGCTCGCTCAGTGGAGCGGTCACCGCAGCTTGTAAATTACGATTGACAATCGATTTTTGTTCGTTCCGGGTGAAAGTGCCAACGCTGTCTCGTGCAGCCCTCCCTCCGCCCGACGCAGTCAAATGAAACCCTGTGTGAACACAAAACATAACACTGGCCGTAACACAAATCGCAACACAAATCGTAACACAAACCTTAACACAGGCCGTAGCACAGGCCACACGGCAACCCGGTTCTCCTCACACGAACGCTTGTTTTTCCTGCTCCCCCGTCTGCCCCCCCCCCCATCTGCCCCCCCCCCTCCCTGTTGTCTTGTTCCGCTGGGCCCAAAGCATCCTGGGCATGCACCTGTTTGGGTGCAAGTTCAGCCGCCACCTCGACAACGGAGACACCGTCCCAGACCGCAAGAACTTTGACTCCCTCCTGTGGGCCATCGTCACCGTCTTCCAGGCGAGGCCTCACCTGCCTCTGTCTGTCTCCCTGTCTGTGTGTCTGTCTGTGTGTCTGCCAATCTGTGTCTGTGTGTGTCTGTCTGTGTGTGTGTCTGTGTGTCTGTATGTCTGTCTGTGTGTCTTCATTTCCGTCTGTCTGTGTGTCTGTCTGTGTATCTGACTGTCTGTCTGTACGGCAAGTCCTCGCTTAACACGCAGCGGTGTTCACGCGACAATGCCGTTCTTCCACGAGGGAACGCTTTTTGCACAACACAGAATGTGCCCCCGTTATAACGTGGAAATGTGCTCTCGTTAAAACGTGCAATGCGCGCACCGCTCTAACACGTGACATGAGCATTCTAACGCGGTTTCTGAGCGGTCAACGACGAACTACTTTCTTGAGCTGCACGGTCGAACGCTACACAGTTGTCTGTCCTGCCACCTCACTGCATAGTAATCGTCGTGGTAGTGGTGATAGTCGTAGTATTTGTGGTAGTTGTGGTAGTCGCGGTAGTCGCAGTCCCCCGTATCTCGCCAAACGTTATCTTCAGGACGGCGTCGGCCCCTCCCAGGGCGCTCAACGGGAACTCGGCGTGCGTCGTCTCGGGTGAGCTCGCGACGGCCGTGTCCGAGACACTGAGCCGGGGACACTGACATAGAGGGTTCGAAGGCCCGGCTCCGATCGTCTCTCTCCCTCAAAAAATCTGGGTTCGGAATTCAGGTTTCTCGGCGCGCCGGTCATTCATCCCTAGGCCCGCAGGCACGGCGAGCCGGCGGCCTAGGCCCCAAACCGGCTGGTAAGCGAGCTGAGTTCTAAAACGCGATGTCGTCATCATCACTATCGTCGCAGATCCTGACGCAGGAAGACTGGAACGTGGTGCTCTACAACGGCATGGCCTCCACGTCGCCCTGGGCCGCGCTCTACTTCATCGCCCTCATGACCTTCGGGAACTACGTCCTCTTCAACCTCCTCGTCGCAATCCTCGTGGAGGGCTTCCAGGCTGAGGTGAGCACCGTCCCTGGGTGTGTCCGTCTGTCTGTGTGTCCGTCCGTCTGTCAGTCTGTCTGTCCGTCTGTCTGTCAATGTGTCTGTCTGTCAATGTGTCTGTCTGTCAATGTGTCCGTCTGTCTGTCAATGTGTCTGTCTGTCTGTCAATGTGTCTTTTTACTGATTGGCCGTGTCGGGTGGTGGAGGGTTCCGACACATTTATAAATAACGCGATCTAAACCCAAAAACGTTGATTATGAATAACATTGGTCGCGAAAGCCTACGTGTTAAAATGTGTCTGTCTGTCAATGTGTCCGTCTGTCTGTCAATGTGTCTGTCTGTCAATGTGTCCGTCTGTCTGTCAATGTGTCTGTCTGTCAATGTGTCCGTCTGTCTGTCAATGTGTCTGTCTGTCAATGTGTCCGTCTGTCTGTCAATGTGTCTGTCTGTCAATGTGTCTGTCTCTCTGTCAATGTGTCTGTCTGTCAATGTGTCCGTCTGTCTGTCAATGTGTCTGTCTGTCAATGTGTCCGTCTGTCTGTCAATGTGTCTGTCTGTCAATGTGTCCGTCTGTCTGTCAATGTGTCTGTCTGTCAATGTGTCTGTCTGCCTGTCCGTCTGTCCGTGCGTCTGTTCGTCTGTCCATGTGTGCTGCACATGTGTACGCATGTATGTACGAGTACCCGGTGTGAGTGAAAGTATTTGGTGAGTGTGGGAGTATCTGGTGCGGTGATGGCGGTGGTAGTGGTGCTGGCCACCCCATCCCCTCCTGTGCCATGCCCGGCCTTCGCAGCCGATGCTGCTCGCTAAAAGTTTGTTGAGGCTACACGTGGGGGGGGGGGGGGGGATCTTTGTCTTTGTGCGTGGGGGGGAGCAGCGGTAGTGTAGCAGGTTAGCGCTACGCTGCGATACAAACCCGGCGACCCGACTTCGATTCCCGCTCGCGGCCAACACCGGCGACAATAATCTCAACCGGTCCTGAGCCTCCCCTATGTCGACTCAGCCTCAAATGAGTGCCCGGTGCGGTGCGTAGTAAACATCGCCACCGGGGAGATAAAGGCGGCCTGGGGTGGTGCTGGCCACCCAACCCCCTCGTGCGCCCCTCGCGAACAGCACTTGCCCCAACAAGCTGTGGCAGGCTACACGGGGGAGCTTTGCCTTCGATTTTTACTTGGTGGCGGGCACCGGCGAGCTTCCTGACTCGCGCTCACGGCCACAGACACCGGCGACGGTCATCCATCCGGACCGGCTCCGGGGCCTTGCCGCCAAGGTTCCACTCGGGCCCCCCAACATGATCACCTGCCGTAGCGCGGAGTCAACGCGGACGCGCGCAGCCCTCGCGGAGTTGCGTGCGTCGGCGTGATCGAAATAGACCCGCCGTCGTTTGGCTGAGATGGAAAACACAACAAAAAAAAGGCCCCACCCCCCCCCCCCCCCAAAGAAAAAGCCGCCCTTTAAAAATAAACGGATATCGTTAATTATAATTAGAATAATTGCACGCGGGGTGTGGGGGCCGCGTGCTCGTTAACAGATGAACATTCCGCGCCGGGGGAGGAAGCGAGCGTGTTGATGGCGGACACGGAGGTCACGTGGGGCGGGCGGGTGGGGAGATACAAAGGCGGGTGAGTGAGTCATCTGGGCCCCAATGGAGGACTCGTGCTGGGTGGCCCACTGGGGAATTTCGCAAGCGGAAGCCGTGGAAGCGTCATCTTGAAGTTGTAGATTTTCACATTGTATTTTACCCAGGCGTGAGTGTAACTCTGAAACGTTTGGACGTTCATTCTAAACGTGCAGGGGCCCGGAGGATAAATCCACGTGACCACGGGAAGAGAGAGAGGGGGAGAGAGACGCAGCTCAAAATATACTTCCAATTTATTAAATGTGGAATTCTAAACCCAACTACCAAATCATTGTTTTATTCACCAGGTGAGGCCCCACTGAGCTGCTAGTTTTCCCAGAAGCGACCTGGCTTCTTACAAATGACAGCTCAACAAAGTGGCTTATCACCATGTGGAAATTGTTCATAGCAGCAGTCAAATACTCGAGTGACGTCGATTCATAATGTGGAGGGAACAACTGGAGGACCCGGAGAAAACTCCATGGAGAGAGAGAGACACGCAAACTCCAAATATACAGCAGCAGCAGGCATCGTCAGGGTCGGGATCGAACCCACGACCTCCTGTAGACCAGGCGAGGTAGTTAACATCTCCTAGCCACCGTGGTGATGATGAGAGAGACACGCACACTCCAAATATACAGCAGCAGCAGGCGTCAGGGTCGGGACCGAACCCACGACCTCCTGTGTACCAGGCGAGGTAATTAACATCTCCTAGCCACCGTGATGATGATGATGAGAGAGACACGCAAACTCCAAATATACAGCAGCAGCAGGCATCGTCAGGGTCGAGATCGAACCCACGACCTCCTGTAGACCAGGCGAGGTAGTTAACATCTCCGGGCCACCGTGGCGCCCTCCGTGCTCGGCCTTGACCAGTCGTCGGTCACCGTCCCTTCTGCCGCTGCCCAAAGCGTCACCCCCACACCGCTCCTCGAGAAACGGCCTCGGTTGGTGCAGCGAGCCGGCCGACCTGCACGTGCCGCCCTCCACTCCACCTCAGACGCCATCTGCTGTCCGCGTGGCAGTCAAACCCCCGGAGGAGCCCTTCGCTTCTTGAGGCGGGGACACCGGAGCCCGACGAAGGCGCCAACTCGAATTTTACTCCGGAAGAGAGAGACGCAGAGAAAAGATTAAAACTAAACCCTGAGCGAGTATTCAATGGGGCTCGACACTCAACCTCCAACTTGCATCAGATTTTAAGGCGATTGGCTATTTCGTGCAGTCGATGGCTACCGGGGCTGAGCCCATCGACTCACTACACTTGAGAACACGGTTTAGTTACAAGCCAGTTTGTGCGAGTCTACGGGTCTCTGTGTGAGTCTATGGGTATCTGTGTGAGTCTGTGGGTCTCTTTGTGAGTCTGTGGGTCTCTGTGTGAGTCTGTGGGTCTCTGTGTGAGTCTATGTGTCTATGTGTGAGTCTATGGGTCTCTGTGTGAGTCTATGGGTCTCTGTGTGAGTCTGCGGGTCTCTGTGTGAGTCTATGAGTCTCTGTGTGAGTCTGTGGGTCTCTGTGTGAGTCTGTGTGGCTTTGTGTGAGTCTTTGGGCCTCTGTGTGAGTCTGTGGGTCTCTGTGGGAGTCTGTGGGTCTCTGTGTGCGTCTATGGGTCTCTGTGGGAGTCTGTGGGTCTCTGTGTGAGTCTGTGTCTATGTGTGAGTCTCTGGGTCTCTGTGTGAGTCTATGGGTCTCTGTGTGAGTCTGTGTGAGTCTATGGGTCTCTGTGTGAGTCTGTGTCTATGTGTGAGTCTCTGGGTCTCTGTGGGAGTCTGTGGGTCTCTGTGTGAGTCTATGGGTCTCTGTGTGAGTCTTTGTGGCTCTGTGTGAGTCTGTGTCTATGTGTGAGTCTCTGGGTCTCTGTGTGAGTATATGGGTCTCTGTGGGAGTCTGTGGGTCTCTGTGTGAGTCTACGGGTCTCTGTGGGAGTCTGTGCGTCTCTGTGTGAGTCTATGGGTCTCTGTGTGAGTCTATGGGTCTCTGTGTGAGTCTGTGTCTCTGTGTGAGTCTGTGTGGCTCTGTGTGAGTCTATGTGGCTCTGTGTGAGTTTATGTGTCTATGTGTGAGTCTGTGGGTCTCTGTGTGAGTCTGTGGGTCTCTGTGGGAGTCATTAGTGACCGGGGTGAGACCATCAACTCGCTCCACTTGGCATCCCGGTCTAACCCCAGGCAGCAGCTGAACCCCGGCGTGTAACCCAGGGACCTCATTCCGTGCACCACCCTCTAACACGAACTCGACCGATCAAAGGAGCAGCCCTGCAAGTGCTTGCTCCGGCCACTGGTAACAGAAGGTGGCTCACTCGAGGCAGCGCTCGAGAGGGTCCCCTCTGGGGGGAATTTGGCCTACTCTTCCACACTGGCCAGACGTCTCGGAAGAAGCGGTGTGAGTTCCCACGCGCTCACCAACGCCACGCTCACCACCAACGCGCTCACCACCGCCACACTCACCACCGCCACGCTCACCACGGTCACCACGCTCACCACCACCACGCTTACCACCTCCACGCTCACCACCTCCACGCTCACCACCTCCACGCTCACCACCTCCACGCTCACCACCGCCACGCTCACCACCGCCACGCTCACCACGGTCACCACGCTCACCACCACCACGCTCACCACCGCCGTATGCAGCCGAGCGAGCGACCGACTCGGTCGGTTGCATACAGGTCAGGTGAGCAGGTCACGTGAGCAAGTCAGGTGAGCAGATCACGTGATCAGGTCAGGTGAGCAGGTCACGTGAGCAGGTCAGGTGAGCAGGTCACGTGAGCAGGTCAGGTGAGCAGGTCACGTGAGCAGGTCAGGTGAGCAGGTCACGTGAGCGCTGCTCACCGCGACACCGCCACTGTGACGGTAGCAGACCAGACGTGCTGTATGTGCGTGGTGTGTGTGCTGTGTGTGTGTGCTGTGTGTGTGTGCTGTGTTTGTGTGTGCTGTGTGTGTGTGCGTGCTGTGTGTGCTGTGTGTGCGTACAACGCTGTATGTGCGTGTGGTGTGTGCGTGATGTGTGTGCTGTGTTTGTGCTGTTTGTGTTTGTACTGTGTGTGTGTGCGCACTATGTGTGTGTGTGCGCGCTGTGTGTGCGCGCTATGTATGCGCTGTCTGCGTGTGTACTGTGTGTGTGTGCGCTGTGTTGTCTGTGTGTGTGGGCTGTGTGTGTGCTCTCTGTGTGTGCTGTGCGTGCGCTGCACCTCTTAACCTATAACACCTGGCGAGCCACCGCCCACCTTCGGCGTGACCTCGAAGTGCACCTAGCCTGGCACGCGCACCACCGCCGCCGCCTCTCATCGGCGAACGGCGGCCGTCATCGCCGCAGACTTAGCGACGCCTGGTTCAATGGCAGGACGCTGCCTTGCGGTGGTGCTCAATCTGCTTCATCCACTCAGGCAGCTGCCCAGACGCTGGGCCGCCTCGACCGGCACGTGGAGTCTCAGAGTCCCTGGTGCCGGTGGGGGGGGGGGGGTTCACAGTGGCCGTGTCACCACCACCACCAGCCCAGCCTGCGCCCAGTGCCGGATGAAGCCAGTGCGGGGCCTGTAGCACGTGTTGTTACAAAGGGGCCCTGAATTATAAAAAAACACGTAAATATTAAAACACGAATTTTTTACTTGCACAGTAAAGTAATTGTATTTTCTCATTTGCTATACAGCCAGATAATACGACAAATCGCTAAGCTTAAACGCCCGGTTGTTCGTAAAAGTTGAAGGCGGTATAGTACTATAGTAATAGAGCAAGTGCAGAATCGCTGATTCGGAATTGATAGCTTGAAAGCGTTTAACGCGGGGCCCTTGAAAGTGCGGGGCCCGTAGCTGCATATCTACATACTGTATGTAGATACTGTACTACCTATGTAGCTACTACTACATAGCGACATATGTTGTATGTTGTAGCTACTTGTGTACTCGAGTAACTCCGCCCACTACTTGTGTAGCTACTTTTGCTACGAGGATAACCCGGCACTGGCCACGCCCCCAACCGAGTGACAATCTGCATCTTCTTGTCGCCCGGGCTTCAAATGTTCTCTGAGAAGCGGGAGGGAGCTTATCCGAGGAGTGGGCGGGGCTACACGAGTAGTAGGCGGGGCTAGACGAGTAGTAGGCGGGGCTAGACGGGAGTGGGTGGAGCTACGCGAGTAGTGGGCGGGGCTACCTGACTAGTGGGTGGAGCTGCACATTTGGTGGGCGGGGCTACCTGGCCAGTGGGTGGAGCTACACAAATAGTGGGCGGGGCTACCTTGAAAGTGGGTGGAGTTACGTGAGAACTGGTCGGAGCTATTCGGGCAGTGGGCGGGGCTATACAAAAGTGGGCGGGGGGCTGAGGGAAGGAGGGAGGGGCTCCCAGGTCACCGCCACGGGTCACCGTTGAACCTCGATGGGGCGTGTGGCTGCGGGGGCTTTTAACTTTTAAGCGCGTGGTTCATTTGTAGAGGTGAGGAAAAAAGAGAAGAGAATGCGGCATTAACGAGATTGTCGTTTCCCTGGGACTCTTCTGTTTGTGTCGTTCAGAAACACAAATCACGGACCTGTGTGGAGGTACTGTATATGCCTGGCGACCTTCTTGAGTCAAACTTGCCTGGACTGATTTGACTTTCTCCTTTCAAACCCCCTTGTTTTTTTTCTCTCATCATTTTTTGAATTGTTTGTTTTTTTGTGTTGAAATTAGCACGTGGGAATGAACGATCGCCGCGGTTACTTTCAATTTCCAGTTTGTTCGTTTTTTTTCGCTTGCATGTGCCGCGTGCCCGCGCGCTCGCCGCGTCCATTGGAGCCCGCTCCGCTGCCGAGCGATCGATCGTCCTGCGACCGCTTTGTCCGCACCGTGGGCTAGCAGTTGCGCACGGGGGGGGGGGGGGGGTGTGACTGTGACGGCCGATCGTAGCCGGCGCGTCGACGCTGCGGGCAACCGTTTGCGCGGAGACGTCTGCAATGTGTAAGGGGAATCGGTCGCACGCAACCAATTTCCAGTTGATTGCAACCTCTCGAAACTGTTTGCAGACGCACGGTCCACGTACAAGCGATGCAGTTTCGTGCAACCAAATTGCGCAACTCACTGCAACCCGCTGCAACCCGCTCGCTGCTTTTTGTTGCGAAGGTGTCGAGATAAAGCGATTGAGTTTGCGCGCAACTAAGTTGCGCAACTGATCTCGCGGCGACAGCAGCAAACCGGTTGTGGAGAGGCGTCCAAATGTCGGCGATCCGGTTGCAAGCAACCTCGTTGGCTCCACTGATGGCTCGGGTGCAGACGCGGCTCCAGGGATTGCGGCGACGCGCCGGGAGCATCCTGCGTGGAATGACGATGATTGCCACGATCGTAGCATTGTCCTTGAGCAATGGTGGTGGTGATGACGGTGGTGGTGGTGGTGATTTTCCCTGTCTCGTTTTCCGTTGGCCGAGATCTTTGGTGTGCTGCTGCTGCTGTCGCCGCTGCATCGTCATCAGCCCCCCCCCCTCCCAGCCCCCCCCCTCCCAGCCGCCCCTTCCAGCCCCCCTCCCAGCCCCTCTCCCAGCCCCCCCTCCCAGCCTCCCCCTCCCAGCCCCACCTCTCCCAGCCGCCCCTTCCAGCCCCCCTCCCAGCCCCCCTCCCAGCCCCCCTCCCAGCCGCCCCTCCCAGCCTCCCCCCCTCCCAGGCCCACCTCTCCCAGCCTCCCCCTTCCAGCCCCACCTCCCAGCCCCCCCCTCCCAGCGCCCCCTCCCAGCCCCACCTCTCCCAGCCGCCCCCCCCAGCCCCCCCTCCCAGCTCCCCCTCTCCCAGCCCCACCTCTCCCAGCCGCCCCTCCCAGCCCCCCCCCCTTCCCAGGCCCCCTCCCAGCCCCCCTCCCAGCCTTACCTCTCCCAGCCACCCCTCCCAGCCCCCCCCAGCATGTTGTTTCTGCCGTGACTGCCCCTCTCCCTTCTCTCCCCCACTTTGCCGCGTGCCGTTTTGTCTTCTCCTACCCCCCCCGCCGCGTCGGCAACTCTCGCCGGTTCGTTCGCTTCGCTCGGCTCGCTCGTGACCATCGCCGCCACGGTCCGGCGAGCCAGCGAAGCCTCCCCCAATCTCGTGACGACCCTCGTCAGGAGGGCTACCCGCCGGTATTACCGCGGCGGCGGGCGGTGTTGCTGCGTCCGCTCGCGATTCCTCTCCCCCCCCCACCAAAAAAAAACAATTGAGATGATGAGGTATGGGGGGTAGCGCCAATGGAAACTATTGTGTTCCCATCATCATGACCATCATCACCACCATCATCACCATCATTATGACCATCATCATCACCACCATGAGCATCACCAGCATGACCATCACCAGCATCGTCGTGATCATCAGCATCATCATTATCATCACCACCATCATCATCATCACAACCATCACTATCATCACAGCCATCATCATCATCACAACACCACCATCATCATCACCACCGTGTGTGTTTGCCACAGCCTAAATTTCTGTGAAAGGCGTTCCAGGCACGGCACCCCCTTCCACCGCTATCACGGGAGAGCCACGGTGACGGTAATCGAGCGGTTAGTGCGCTGACCTCCGAACCCCTCCTCCGGGCGAGCCGAGTCGGTCGATTCCCGCTCACGGCCGCCGACCCCGGGGGGCGACTGAGCACCCGCGGTGTGTGCGGTGTGTGTGCGGTGTATGCGGTGTGTGCGGTGTGTGTGCGGTGTGTGCGGTGTGTGCGGTGTGTGCGGTGTGTGCGGTGTGTGTGCGGTGTATGCGGTGTGTGCGGTGTGTGTGCGGTGTGTGCGGTGTGTGTGCGGTGTGTGCGGTGTGTGTGCGGTGTGTGTGCGGTGTGTGTACGGTGTGTGCGGTGTGTGCGGTGTGTGCGGTGTGTGTGCGGTGTGTGTGGTGTGTGCGGTGTGTGTGCAGTGTGTGTGCGGTGTGTGCGGTGTGTGTGCGGTGTGTGCGGTGTGTGCGGTGTGTGCGGTGTGTGTGCGGTGTGTGTGGTGTGTGTGCGGTGTGTGCGGTGTGTGCGGTGTGTGTGCGGTGTGTGTGCTGTGTGCGGTGTGTGCGGTGTGTGCGGTGTGTGTGGTGTGTGGGTGCAGTGTGTGCGGTGTCTAAACTTCGCTGCTCGGGAGGGGGGGAGGGTAGAGAAAGACGGGCGTGCGGGCTTGGTGTCGTGGCCCAGCTGGGGCCCCCCCCCCTTAGTGCGCCACCGCTCCGGCCTCTGTAGGTGCTGCTGCTGCTCGCTAACAGCACTTGACCCAAATCTGTTGCAGGCTACACGGGGAGGGGGGGGGGTCTTTACCTTTGTCTTTGTGTGTGCGCGTTAGTCATCGAAAGTTCGGCTTCGCAGCACTTGAAATTATAATGAATGATACCGCGTGATAAACTAAGAATAGGTTTTACCCCTTTCTGGCAGTAAAACACCAAGTAAGAAACCTTTCGCAAGGAATCAAGTTAACGCATTAGCCACACGCGGTACTTGTGAGACAAAGTTTCACAAGTATGAGGCTTTCGCGACCAATATCATCCATAACATAGGGGTTTGGGTTAGATCGCGTAAATATAAATGTTGTCGTTAAACATGCCATGCGGTGGGAGCGTTGGGAGGTGGTTTTATAATCCGGGGAACCCATCGTGCCCCGTCTGTACGAGCGTTGAACTTCTTTCGTGCCGTACGCGGCCAACCGTGGCTAATCGGAGATGCGGGGGGAAGGACAACAAACTAAACACAGCAACAACAACAACAAGAAGCAGTTCGAAAGAAATTACTTCTCAATGTTGTAGAGTGTGTAGTGAATAGTGGCCAAGTGTATAGTAGTGTAGTGTATAGTAGTGTAGTGTATAGTGGTGTAGTGTATAGTGTAGTGTATACTAGTGTAGTATATAGTAGTGTAGTGTGTAGCAGTGTAGTATATAGTGGTGTAATATATAGCGGTGTAGTGTATAGTTATGTAGTGTATAGTGTAGTATATAGTAGTGTAGTGTACAGTGTAGTATGTGTGCATGTTGAACTTTTTTCGCACTGTACGTAGCCAACCGCGCTAATCGTCGGTGCGGGTGAAGGACAACAAACTGAACACAGCAGCAACAACAACAACAGGAAGTAGTTCTGACGAAGCGGGCCCTCAATCCAGACCCATCGTCCCCCGGGAGAGGCGTCTCCATCCGGCCGTCTGGATTCACCCGGCGGGGGGCGGTGTCATTCGTTACGGAATCCTCTCTCGCGGAATCAGAATCGGCAAATTTTATTTCGTCTGCAGGGGGAATCCGATGAGCTATGAAGCTCTTGTTCGGCGGAAAGGCCATTCGGGGGGCACGTGGGTCAGAACGTTACAAACGACGAACACGACGAAAAAATAAACCGCTCGGATTGCAAAGTATAGGAACGGTAAACAAATCACTAAAACAAATGTCCAAATAAAGCTAAACTGGATTTATTTTCATCTTAGCAGGTAAGGCCTGCTGAGCCGCCAGCTTGACTTTCAGCAGCAACCTGGCCACGAATGACAGCTCAATGAAGTGGCCTATTATCATCACGTGGGAATTCAAGGCAGCAGCCAAATCATTTAAATGCACGACGTTGATTTTAAATGTGATAACTACCTCGCCCGTGATACAGGAGGTCGTGGGTTCGATCCCAACCCTTGCGTGTCTCTGTCCCCGTGGTAGTGTGGATTTGTATCTGGTTCCTCCGGGTTTTCCCTCCACATTTAGGATGAACGTCATGCGTTTAGAGTATTTGGCTGCTATAAATGATTTCCAGACGATGATGATGAGCCCACTTTGTTGAGCTATCATTTGAGATGGCCAGGTCGCTTCTGAAAATAGGGCTCTTTTCAGCTCCGTGGGGGCCTTACCTGGTGTGTAAGAAGAAGTTTAGTCGCTTAGTTTAGAATTCCACATTGGGCCATTTGGCGGTATTTAATTATTTTTTGATTGGCAAACTCGGAGCATGATGGTGGCATTCAACAGGCCTCCTCTTGCGAATGCCGCAAGAGGAGGCCTGTAGCGTCCACCGAGAAGCAGCCAGCACGTTGGAGTACGTTTTTTATGGTCAAAATATACACACACACCACCCCCTCACCCCCAACTCTGTATTTACCGGGGAGGTCGTCGGGATAGAACCAGGGAGGTCGTGGGGATAGAACCAGGTTGGTCGTGTAGATAGAACCAGGGCGGCTGTGGGGATAGAACCAGGGCGGCCGTGGGGATAGAACCAGGGCGGTCGTGGGGATAGAACCAGGGCGGCCGTGGGGATAGAACCAGGGCGGTCATGGGGATAGAACCAGGGCGGTCGTGGGGATAGAACCAGGGCGGTCATGGGGATAGAACCAGGGCGGTCGTGGGGATAGAACCTGTGCGGCCGTGCGGATAGGACCAGGGTGGACGTGGGGATAGGACCAGGTCGGACGTGGGGATAGAACCAGGGCGGTCATGGGGATAGAACCAGGGCGGCCGTGGGGATAGAACCAGGGTGACCATGGGGATAGAACCAGGGTGGTCGTGGAGATAGAACCAGGGCGGTCGTGGGGATAGAACCAGGGTGGTCGTGGGGATAGAACCAGGGTGGTCGTGGAGATAGAACCAGGGCGGTCGTGGGGATAGAACCAGGGTGACCATGGGGATAGAACGAGGGCGGCCGTGGGGATAGAACCAGGGCGGCCGTGGGGATAGAACCAGGGTGGTCGTGGAGATAGAACCAGGGCGGTCGTGGAGAAAGAACCAGGGTGGCCATGGGGATAGAACGAGGGCGGCCGTGGGGATAGAACCAGGGCGGCCGTGGGGATAGAACCAGGGCGGTCGTGAGGATAGACCCAGGGTGGTCGTGTGGATAGAACCAGGGCGGTCGTGGGGATAGAACCAGGGCGGCTATGGGAATAGAACCAGGGCAGAGGTGGGGATAGAACCAGGGCGGTCGTGGGGATAGAACCAGGGCGGCCGTGGGGATAGAACCAGGGCGGCCGTGGGGATAGAACCAGGGCAGACGTGTGGATAGTACCAGGGCGGTCGTGAGGATAGAACCAGGGCTGCGGTGGGGATAGAACCAGGGCGGTCGTGGGGATAGAACCAGGGCGGCCATGGGGATAGAACCAGGGCGGTCGTGGGGATAGAACCAGGGCTGCGGTGGGGATAGAACCAGGGCGGTCGTGGGGATAGAACCAGGGTGGCCGTGGGGATAGAACCAGGGAGGTCGTGGGTATAGAACCAGGGCTGCGGGGGGGATATAACCAGGGCGGTCGTGGGGATAGAACCAGGGCGGCCATGGGGATAGAACCAGGGCGGCCGTGGGGATAGAACCAGGGCGGCCATGGGGATAGAACCAGGGCGGCCGTGGGGATAGAACCAGGGCGGTCGTGGGGATAGAACCAGGGCGGCCGTGGGGATAGAACTAGGGCGGTCGTGGGGATAGAACCAGGGCGGTCGTGGGGATAGAACCAGGGCGGTCGTGGGGATAGAACCAGGGCGGTCGTGGGGATAGAACCAGGGCGGTCGTGGGGATAGAACCAGGGCGGTAGTGGGGATAGAACCAGGGCGGTCGTGGGGATAGAACCAGGGCGGTCGTGGGGATAGAACCAGGGCGGTCATGGGGATAGAACCAGGGCGGTCATGGGGATTGAACCAGGGTGGTCATGGGGATAGAACCAGGGTGGTCATGGGGATAGAACCAGGGTGGTCATGGGGATAGAACCAGGGCGGTCGTGGGGATAGAACCAGGGCAGCCATGGAGATAGGACTAGAGCGGCCATGACTGGGGGTTCCGCTGGGCCACATTATCGTAGCCCCGTCAGTTTCCGCCGCAATAAAAAAAGAAATCCCGCGATGTGACCTGATTTGAGCCAAATCAGAGACGCGGCAGGACGGATTCTTAGAACTTTCACGATGCTCCCTCTCTGCGAACGCGAGTGAACATGAGCACCGCTTCTGCCCCTTTCTTGCAGTTGCTGGTGCGTGAGCGAGTGAGCGAGTGATTCTCGCGTGTACAGGACGCGCCCACCCGTGGGTGAGCACGTCCTGTACACGCGTGCACGTGTGTGTGTCTATACACGTGTGTTCGTGTGTGCGTGCATGAGCGCGTTCGACGTTGCCGCTGCTTGTGGCGTTGCCGACGGAGCTGAGCGGGCGGCTGGCGGGGGATGACGTTCAGCCTTGCCCCCCCCCCCCCGTGTGCGCCACAGGGCGACACGAACCGCTCCGAGTCAAGCTTCGGGAAGGGCTCCGTGAGCTTCGACGACGACCTGGGGAAGAAGTCGGAGTTCCCCATGATGACAAGTGAGTAACTCCATCGCCACCACCTCCGCCACCCCCCGAAGTTAAAATGCAGGGGGAGGGGATAAAAAGGTGAGACTGATATCGTCTGGAGAACGTGCGATGGCTAATGTGCACGCTATAATCACCGCACACAAAAATACAAAGATAAAGGCCCCCCCCCCCACACCCGTGTAGCCTGTAACAAACTGTTGGGGCAAGTTTTTTTAGGGAGTAGCAGCACCTATGAAGGCCGGAACTGTGGCACACAAGGGGGTGGGTGGCCAACACCACACCCTACGGCCTTTATCTCCCCAGTTTACACACCACAGCAGGTACTCATTTGACCTTGGGGAGACCCAGAACCGGTTCAGATATTTCTTCTTCTTAAAAAGCTCAGTTATTTTCAACGATGTTTCATTTTATTTTTACGAGGTAAGGCACACTGAAAGTGTATAGCTCTTTAGAATCTGAATATTTAGACTGCAGGAGGGGTAAACAAATCACTTAAAAAATACAAATAAAACTAAACTAGTTTAGTAAGGCCAGATTAAGCTATGTAGCTTCTTTTTCAGAAGCGGTGGAGGGAAAAACCGGAGGACCCGGAGAAAAATCCACGCGGCCACAGAGAGAGAGAGACACACGCAAGCATCTTCTAGCCACCGTGATGATGATGAGAGAGAGGGAGACACACAAACTCCATATATACAGCAGCAGGCGTCAGGGTCAGGATCGAACCCACGACCTCCTGCATACCAGGCGAGTTAGTTAACATCTGTGATGAGTACCTGCTGTGGAGCCGGTCAAGCCGCCTCTCGTAGGTGCCGGCCTTAATAGGCGCTCGCTAATGGCACTTGCCCCAACGGTCTGTTGAGGCTACACGGGGGATCTTTTTCTGCTCTTTGGTTTTGTTGCAGGGAGTGGTGGCGTGGCAGTTAGCGCACCGCGCCACGAACCCCGGCTGACCCGAGTTCGACCCGCTCTCGCGGCCATCGTTGGTTAGGAAAATCTGAACCGGTCCTCGGTCTCCCCTAGGTCGACTCGGCCTCAAACGAGTACCTGGTGCCGTGTGTAAAACATCAGCGCGCAGGGAGACAGGTGGCCGTGCCGGCCTTCATAGGCGCTCGCTAACAGCATTTGCCCCAACAGTCTGTTGAGACTTACGCGGTGGTGGGGATCTTTGTCTTTGGCAGTCGTGACGCCCAACGGGCATGTGGATTCCAAGTGCAGCCTGGGCCCGCCGATAATCACCCACACGGCCGCCACCCCGATGCCGACGCCCAAGGGCTCGCCGCACGCCGACGGCCCCGTGTCGCGGCACGGCAGCGCGGCCTCCATCGGGCCGCCCGTCCACAGCGCCAACCCCGACCAGAAGTCTCTGGTAAGGCCACGTGACCACCCACCGGACCCCCCCCCACCACCACGCCGCCACCACCAGGTGTTGTTCCCCCTGGCCGCGTGGCTCCACCTGGTCGCGTGGCTCCACCGAGGCCGCGTGGCGAGACGTGAGATCCTCCCCCACCCACTCCCCTCCTCTGGCAGTAGCCACACCCACTCAACTGATAGATCCCCACGCTACTCAGGTAGCTCCGCCCGCTGCTAGGGTAGCTCCGCCCACTGCCCAGGTAGCTCCGCCCACTGCCCAGGTAGCTCCGCCCACTGCCCAGGTAGCTCCGCCCACTGCCCAGGTAGCTCCGCCCTCTGTCCAGGTAGCTCCGTCCACCGCCCAGGTAGCTCCGCCTACGCAAACGTTTTAAACCAGGGACAAAATCCAGATTTTTGTGAAACTTCATGCCACTGGAACAGACTTGTCCTGCCCGTGTCTCACTCCCTCATCTCCCTCCCCCCACCATCTCCCCCTGGCAGGTCGGTAGCTTTAGCGCCGGCAGCTGGAGCAGCCGCCGCTCGAGTTGGAACAGCCTGGGCCGCGCATCGAGCCTCATCCGGCGCGGCGGCAGCAACGACGCCAACGGCGGCGAGCGTGAGTCTCTGCTCTCCTCGTCACGCTGCGGAGCGGGGGGAGGTGGGGGAGGGGGGGCAGCGGCGGCCGCCGTCACCGGACACAACTCGGCCGCTGGTAGCGGTTGGGGATCAGGCTCCGACGACGACGGCGGCGACGACGGCGGCGGGGAAGAGAGGGGGGGCGGTGGCGGCTCGACGACAATGATGGTGGGGGATGTAGAGAAGCAGCAGAATCATCGCCATCACCACCACCACGGTCATCAGCGCCACCACCACCAGCAGCAGCAGCAGCTTCACCACCAGCAGCGGAGCGCAAGCGTCTGCAAGGAAGCGCCGCGCAGCCGTCGCAGTGCGTCGCTCTGCACGTCTCCCGACGCGCCCTTTGACCCCGAGCCCATGGTGCTGGTGGTGCCCTCGCTTAGCCTGCCGGCGGGGGATGGACCGGCGGGGGCGGCGGTGGGGCGCCACGCTCGCAGGGACAGCGCCTGCAACGGGAGGGCGGCGAGGGACGCGGACGGGAAAAGAGCCGAAGAGGAGGAGGAGGAAGAGGAGGAGTACTCGGATGAAGTAAGATGCGGCTGTGCGCGCACGCGGCCGTGACGGGGATTGCGATGATGAGCGCAACGATGACGGTGATGGTGATGATAACGATGATGACGGTGCTGGTAGTGGTGGTGGTGGTGATGATGACGATGGTGGTGATGATGATAATGTTTGCGGTGATGCTGATGATGATGTCGATGATGATGATAGTGATGGTGATGGTCGCAATGGTGATAATGACGGTGGTGATGATGATAATGACGGTGGTGATGATGACGATGGTG
Organism: Lampetra fluviatilis; assembly: GCF_964198595.1. NCBI lineage: Eukaryota > Metazoa > Chordata > Hyperoartia > Petromyzontiformes > Petromyzontidae > Lampetra > Lampetra fluviatilis. Next base: position 2,233,023 of record NC_136332.1, on the reverse strand, counting down.
ATGATGATGGCGATGACGACGGTGGTGGTGATGTTGATGATGGAGGTGGCGATGATGGCGTTGGCGGCGGCAATGATGGCATTGGCACCGAGCGCCCGGACACGTGACCATCACGCACGTGTACGATAAAATAATAATAATGACTAATAATCAATATTTGCGAGGAGTAACGATTGTTGCTGTGATTGTGGCTTGGCAGAGCTGTCTGAATCGGATGAGGAAACGCCTGCAGCCTCTGAAGCCGAGGTTCTGTGCGGAGCGCGAGGACTGGTCGCTCTACCTGTTCGCTCCACGCAACAGGTAGAGGGCGCTTTGACGACGATGACGACGGCAAACGACCACTGCAAATGAGCCCGACGACAAAGGCAGCAAAACACGATGACCAACAACAAAAAACGACAATAACAAATAACAAACACGACAAACAACAACAAAACACAACGACAAACAACAACAAGACACAACAACAAATACTACAAATACAACAACAAAAAGACAACGACAAACAATAAGACACCACAACAAACACGACAAACAACAACAAAAACACAACGACAAACAAACAACAACACGCGACAAAACAACAAATTAACGACAAAAACACGACTACGAACAAGCAAACGACGAAGCGCTGCAACGAAAACGGATCGAGCGCCTCCCCAGAGGATGCTGACGTGGCGGCGGTGTCGTGGGCATCCTCGCCGTTGGCGGCGGCGGCATTCTCGCCGTCGTCGTCGGCGGCATCCTCGCCGTCGTCGTCATTGTCCATCGTCATCGTCGTGTGACCTCTTGCGTCCATCTGCAGGTTTCGAATGCTCTGCCAGAAGATCATCTCCCACAAGCTGTTCGACCACAGCATCCTCGCCATCATCTTCCTCAACTGCATCACCATCGCGCTGGAGAGGCCAGACATCCAGGATCGTAGCATGGTAATGGCGCGCCCCCACCATGCACGACGGCACTTGCAGACCGGGTCTCAGGGTCTTGAGATACGGCTCCAGGAGACCGGGTCTCAGGGTCTTGAGACTCGGCTCCAGGAGACCGGGTCTCAGGGTCTTGAGACTCGGCTCCAGGAGACCGGGTCTCAGGGTCTTGAGACTCGACTCCAAGGAGACCGGGTCTCAGGGTCTTGAGACTCGGCTCCAGGAGATCGGGTCCCGGGGTTCTGAACATTCCCGCTCTAACTCTCTCCGTGTGTTTGCAGGAGAGGCTACTGCTCTCCATCTCCAACAACGTTTTCACCGTCATCTTCACGCTGGAGATGACCGTCAAGGTTCGCAGGCCGCACATCTCACGGCATCACCACACATCTCACGGCATCGCCACGCCAACACACAGCCAGCAGGCTTCACCATGGCCTGGTCAGAGGCACCTGGGCTGACACAGCCAGCAGGCTTCACGATGGCCTGGTCAGAGGCACCTGAGCTGACACAGCCAGCAGGCTTCATCATGGCCTGGTCAGAGGCACCTGAGCCGACACAGCCAGCAGGTCTCATCATGGCCTGGTCAGAAGCACCTGAGCTGACACAGCCAGCAGGCTTCATCATGGCCTGGTCAGAGTCACCTGAGCCGACACAGCCAGCAGGCTTCACCATGGCCTGGTCAGAGTCACCTGAGCTGACACAGCCAGCAGGCTTCATCATGGCCTGGTCAGAGGCACCTGAGCTGACACAGCCAGCAGGCTTCATCATGGCCTGGTCAGAGCCACCTGAGCTGACACAGCCAGCAGGCTTCACCATGGCCTGGTCAGAGTCACCTGGGCTGACACAGCCAGCAGGCTTCACCATGGCCTGGTCAGAGGCACCTGAACTGACACAGCCAGCAGGCTTCACCATGGCCTGGTCAGAGTCACCCGAGCTGACACAGCCAGCAAGCTTCACCATGGCCTGGTCAGAGTCACCTGGGCTGACACAGCCAGCAGGCTTCATCATGGCCTGGTCAGAGTCACCTGAGCTGACACAGCCAGCAGGCTTCACCATGGCCTGGTCAGAGTCACCTGAGCCGACACAGCCAAGGCCTCCTATGTTCAACGGGTCCATAATGGCCATGTGAAACACCTAGCCCGCACTATTGAAATGATAGGTTCATGCCCTGGTCTTGGTATCTCTCTCTCCCTCTCAGGAGAGTCATAATGGCCATGCTGCTGCTGTCGCTGCTGATGACGATGATGGTGTTCGTGTTCACCTTTGGCCACAGGTGGTGGCCCTGGGCCTGTTCCAGGGTGAGAGAGCCTACCTGCAGACCAGCTGGAACATTCTGGACGGCGTGCTGGTCCTAGTCTCCATCGTGGACCTCCTGGTGGCCCATGTGGGAGGCCCCAAGATCCTGGGCATCCTCCGGGTCCTCCGCCTCCTCCGGACGCTCCGCCCGCTCAGGTGGGCGGAGCGTTTCATGCCGAGCGGACCTAGTAGTGGGACGGTCCTATTGCCAACAACGGTGTTGGTGGTAGTGGGTAGAGGCGCCTATTGGGAATCAGGATGTTTATTTATCACTGGAGGAGGAATCTGATTGAGCTATGAAGCTCTTTCCTCGCAGATGTTGAGTCAGTTCTGAAGGTATCAGCCCACCTACCCATAGCTTGCACAGAGATGCAGTGCGGTGAGAGGGTGAGTGAGCGGGTGAGTGGACGGGTGAATGAGTGAGTGGGTGAGTGAGTTGTGACCTGCAGTGTGGTGAGCGGGTGAATGGACGGACGAGCGAGCGTGCAGGTGAGGGAGTGGGTGAGTGCATGGGTGATTGAGTGAACAGGTTAGTGGGTGAGTGAGTGAGTTAGTTGAGTTGAGACCTGCAGTGTGGTGAGTGAGTGGGTGCATGCGTGAATGGGTAGTGAGTGGGTGGGTGAGTGAGTGAATGAGTTGAGACCTGCCGTGTGGTGAGTGAGTGAATGAATGAACGGGTGAGTGGGTGAGTGCGTAAGTGGGTGAGTGAGTGAGTGGGTGTGAGTGGGTGAGTGAGAGGGTGAGTAAACAGGTGAGTGAGTGGGTAGTGAGTGAATAGGTGAGTGAGTTATAGATTTGAAGCTTTCGTGACTGCAAGGATTCATACTCTTAGGTTTTTTCGGATTTATAATTTTTATTTCTATTATTATTTCTATTATTTTTATTTCTATTATTTCTTTTTTACCTACGTGACTTTACCGAAAAAACCTAAGAGTAGGTGAGTGAGTGGGTGAATGGGTGAGTGGGTGAATGAATGGGTGAGTGGGCGAGTGAACGGGCGAGCGTGTAAGTTGTGACCTGTGGTGTTACGTGGTGGTGGTGAAGGGGTATACAACAAGTCCATGTCAGCCGCAGACTTACTCCTCAACACATGGGCCGGAGGAATCAATGGGGGGGGGGGGGGGCGGGGGGAGACGTTCAGGGCAGGAGCGGCAACATCCACATCGACCCGCAGTCGACGCACGGGTAGAGTCAGTCGGAGGACACCACGTTCCCACTTTGCCGCATTCAATAAATCGTCGTTTGAATCCGCGCGGAGAGAAACGTTGGCCTCATTTCCCGGCTCTCTCGGGCCTCGTTAAACAAACGGGTTCATGAAGCAAACTCTCTCTCTCCGTCGTCTTCTCTCCCTGTTGTGTTCAAAGCGCCGTCTGTCTCTCTCTCTCTCGTGTCCTGAAAAAAAAAGTGATTTGATGAGACGCAGAATATTTATCCATACTGGAGGAATCCGATGACCTGCAAAGCTTTTTTGTCACAGATGTGGCACAGGTGTGTCACAGTTGTGGACAGGTGTGGCATAGGTGTGGCATAGATGTGCCAGGCCGGGTGCACTCCACACCTTTGATTTGGTGCGGCTGGCCCCGTGCTGCGCAAAAGAAGTTCGGCGCAGGTACGGACGGGCGGACGTGAAGCGTCGAAGGCTCTCTGCCCACCTGGGAGGGGGGGCAGATTCACTGCGGCCGCCTTGAAACCCACGCTGGAACTTCCACAAGGTGCGGCGAACGGACTGCCGCCGCTCCTGACGCTGAGGGGCGAGCGGCGGGAGTGCCGCCTGCAGCTTGAGCAGGGCCCCCTACTGGCAGACGAAACCCCCACCCCCTACCGTGACACCCAGAGCCTTCCCTGCTCATAGCCTCTGAGCTATAATGGTGTAGTGAAGACACAGTGTGCGAAAACACTGTTAGCTCTCTGTCTCACTCTCTCCGACTCTATCTCTCCCCTCTGTCCCTCGCTCTGTCTCTCCCTTTGTGTCTCTCTGTCTCACTCTGTCTCTATCTCTGTCTCATTCTCTATCTCTCTCTGTCTCTCTCTGTCTCACTCTCTATCTCACTCTCTCTCTCTATCTCTTACTCTGTCTCTCTCTCTGTCTCACTCTCAGTCTCTCTCTCTCTTTCTATTGGCTTCTCTGTCTCTCTCTTAGTCTGTCTCTCTGTGTGTCTCTCTCTCTGTCTCTCTTTGTGTCTCACTCTCTGTCTCTGTGTCTCTCAGGGTAATCAGCCGAGCCCCGGGTCTCAAGCTTGTCGTGGAGACGCTCATCTCATCGCTCAAGCCCATCGGCAACATCGTCCTCATCTGCTGCGCCTTCTTCATCATCTTTGGCATCCTCGGCGTCCAGGTAACGGTCGGCGGCGGTGGCCGCGGCGGTGGCGGCGGTGGTGGCGGCAACAGAGAAGGAGGCCCGGGTTCAACTCCCTGCCTGGGTTCAAGTCCTGGCCTGAGTGCCTTGTTGTGTTGTGGAGTTTGTGTTCTACCCTCCCCCCACCTCTTCTGCAGAGTGTGAGAGTGTGTGTGAGTGTGCGTGTCAGAGTGCGTGTGTGCGCTGTGTGTGGTGTGTGGGGAGAGGCAGTGTACCAGTCCTGGGCCTCCCCTAGGTCGACTCAGCCTAAAATTAGTACCTGGTGCGGTGTCTAAACATCGTCACCAGGGAGACAAAGGCGGTCTGTCGTGGTGCTGGCCACCCACCCCATCGTGTGCCGTGCCAGCGTTCATCGGTGCTACTCGCTAACAGCACTTTTGTATTTGTGTAGAACTTCTTTTGCACCGTACATAGCCAACCGCGCTAATTGGATGTGCAGGGGGCAGGAAAACAAACTGAACACAAAAAGCAGTTCTAAAGAAATGAGTTTGTCAATCTAGACGATGACGATTATTTGAAAGTGCACAGCTCCAGTGGCTTCCAAATATCGGAAGGGAAGAGCGTTCCAGACGGCCGCAGAAGTGCCGATGGTGACGGGAGCTCGCGTGATGATGGTTTATGCTCCTTGACGAGATCAGCGATGCATCACGGTGGCTATGAGATGTTAACTCCCTCGCTTGGTCTACCGGAGGTCGTGGGTTCCATCCCGACCCTGACGATGCCTGCTGTATATTTGTAGTTTGCGTGCATGTCTCTCTCTCTCTCATCATCATCATGGTGGCTATGAGATGTTAACTACCTCGCCTGGTCTACCGGAGGTCGTGGGTTCGATCCCGACCCTGACGATGCCTGCTGCTGTATATTTGGAGTTTACCGTGTCCCTCTCTCGCTCATCATCATCATGGTGGCGAGGAGATGTTAACTACCTCGCCTGGTCTATAGGAGGTCGTGGGTTCCATCCCGACCTTGACACCTGCTGTATATTTGGAGTTTGCGTCTCTCTCTCTCTCTCCCTGTGGATTTTTCTCCGGGCCCTCCGGGTTTTCTCTCCACATTTAAAATCAGCGTCACGCATTCAGATCATTTGGCTGCTGCTATAAATCGCACACGGTGATGATGATGATGATAATCCCACTTCTTTGAGCTATCATTTGTGATAGGCAGGTGGTCGCTTCTGAAAAAGTGCTACGCAGCTCAGTGGGCCTTACACCTGGTCAAATAGAACAAAATATTTTTGTTTTTTTATATTTATTTTAAGTGATTTGTTTACCTTCCTCTACTTTGCACTTTAATTTTTGTCGTAACTTCCTGGCCCACCCAGCTACTACTGGACGTCTGTCAAAAAGAGCTTCGCAGCTCATCGGATTACCTCCAGGATAAACATTCTGATTGTGGGTTCAACATTGAGAATGTGCTCAGAGTGGTTTTTGGGCTGCCGTTACACAGCCATAGCAGTCAATCAGTGCCCTACCTTATTACAGACCCCAATACAGACCATATTAGTCACCCCGTGCTCTTATGAATCTCAACGTTCATCTGATACACTACACTGTACACTAAACTATAGAATACACTTTACACTCCACTACTATAAACTACACTACTATGCACTACACTATACACTACACTACTATACACTACTATGCACTCCACTACACTATACACTACACTATACACTATATACTACACTATACACTACACTATACACTACACTATACACTACACTATACACTACACTATACACTACACTATACACTACACACTACACTATACACTACTATACACTACACTATACACTACACTATACACTACACTATACACTACTATACACTACACTATACACTACACTATACACTACTATACACTACACTATACACTACACTGTACACTACACTATACACTACACTACACACTACACTATACACTACACTATACACTACTATACACGACTGTACACTACACTAGACACTACACTATACACTACACTATACACTACGCTAGACACTACACTATACACTACTATACACTACACTATACACTACACTATACACTACACTGTACACTACACTATACACGACACTACACTATACCCTACACTATACACTACTATACACGACTATACACTACACTAGACACTACACTATACCAGTGGCGGCTCCTGCAAAATCTCTCAAGGGGGGCAAATGTCTGGATGATTGATAAGAATAAGGTCCACCCATGCAATGGATAAATTAACAGCTTAAGCATGTAAAGGCAACTTCACTTATTTAATATTAATGAAAAATAAAGTGACTCTTACAATACATCTTGTTTGTTTTTATACTCACTATTAATATACAATCCACTCAAGTTTATTTTATTAAAGATTCCACTAGGTGGCGACAAATTATATTGTTGGATGAAACGTGCTTACGTATGATGACGTAAGCACGTTAGGGCGAGCCCTCCCAGAAGCCATAGAGAATGCATTGCAGCGCCCCCATTCGAAAAAAAACATCTTTGAATGTAAGTCTATGGGGCCACTCGGGGCGATTCTCAGCCGGAGTGAAATCGCCCATAAAGAGGCGGTACTCCACAGAACGTGACATGACGCTGATTGGACTATATCCAGAGGCACAGTGACGGCTAGCGTGACTCTGTGGTTGAATGACATTGGTGGTGCGTCGCCCAATCGCCCTAATGAAGAAACCGCCCCTGCACTATACACTACACTGTACACTACACTATACACTACTATACACTACACTACATTATACACGACAATGCACTACACTATACACTACTATACACTACACTATACACTACATTATACACAACTATACACTACACCATACACTACGATACACTACACTATACACTACACTATACACTACACTATACACTACACACTACACTACACTATACACTACACTATACACTACACTATACACTACACTATACACTACACACTACACTACACTATACATTACACTATACACTACACTATACACTACTATACACTACACTATACACTACACTATACACTACTATACACTACACTATACACTACACTACTATACACTACACTATACACTACACTATACACTACACTATACACTACACTATACACTACACTACACACTACTATACACTACACTATACAAGACTATACACAGACTTTAGCCCTGCCTGGGGACTTCCCAGGCGTTCCCAGGCCAGCCGAGTGACATCGTCCCCCGTCAAAAAACATGATCATCTGCTCGCGTTTCTTTTTTAAGTATCTGTTGCCGTTTCTTTTTCTGCGTCCGTCCTCAGCTCTTCAAGGGGAAGTTCTACTACTGCGAGGCGCCCGAGGCCCTGCGGGTGGCGAACCGCTCCGACTGCGAGGCGCACCAGCTCAAGTGGATGCGATACAAATACAACTTCGACAACCTGGGCCAGGTGAGGGCCGCGGAGGCGGCGGCGGTGACGGCGACGGTGACGGCGGCGTGCCAAGCGTTGATGGGGCGGAGGGGAGGCCCCTCCGACCCCCACCGTCAGTATCTTTTGCAAAGCGGTGAGTGACCTGGCTCACGCAAAATGGCAAAAGCAGCAGAGGTAGAAGCAAAAGTGCAGCACTGAAGCGAATTGAGGTCATAGACAGCCAGACAGAGATCAGAGACTGCCAGATAGAGGTCATAGACAGCCAGACAGAGATCAAAGACTGCCAGATAGAGATCCATAACAGAGTCTTTTTTGGGTTAGATCGCATAAATATTGTTAAAACCCGCCACCACCCAACACAGCCAACTAGTAAGGGTTGTCACGTAAACAGAACATGCCAATTCGTCACTAGTACAGCACACCGGTGTGTTGGAAAGCCAAGCCACAACATTTACAATCTGAGTACGACATTTCTCCAATAATTACAAATAGCTTCATCAGGACACAGCCAATTTTGTGGAGAAGTCTACCTGTTTCGTTCCTTATATAGAGGCGTAGATGTGGTGACCACACTTCTGCGCTCTTGCACAAAGTTGGGGGGGATTACTGAGTCAACGTACATTATGCATGTGCATTATGCGAGCCCTTTGATCTTGTCCTTCCTGTCTATTATGTGTATTAAAATAGCCATACGGATGATATTGGTCGCGAAAGCTTATGTGTTAAACTAGGTAGAGATCAGTGCAAGAACAACCGCATTACAAATAAAAAAAAGATGCCCAGCAACAAAGAATGGTTCGGACATTTACGCTCCATTTTCAGAGGAGCGTCGAGTGGATGACGCTGCGTGTGCATGCCCCCTCGCCGCTGTGGCGTGCAGGCGCTCATGTCGCTGTTCGTGATGGCGTCGCGCGACGGCTGGGTGGACATCATGTACAACGGCCTCGACTCCGTGGGGGTTAACCAGCAGGTGAAGGTTGCTCATGGACAGCAGCAGCACTACCACCGGCGTCACCATCGCGTTGTCGTCACGATCATCACGGCCATCATCATCATCAGCAGCAGCGTCAGTGTCGCTGTCATCGTCATCACTGGCATCATCATCAGTAGTGTCAATGTCACTGTCATCGTCACTGTCACCATCATCAGCAGCATCAGTGTCACTGTCGTCATCATCAGCAGCAGCGTCAGTGTCGCTGTCATCGTCATCACTGGCATCATCATCAGCTGCGTCAGTGTCGCTGTTATCGTCACTGGTATCACGGTCATCATCATCATCAGCAGCGTCAGTGTCGCTGCAATCATCGGTGACGTCAGTGTCGAAATCATCACTATCATCATCGCCGCCATTTTAACTATTAACATCACCACCACCACCAGTGGCCATAAAGCTCTCTCTCTCTCGCTACACATATTCCTCACTCCTCTCCCTTCTCCTACTCCTCACTCCTCCCTTATGCCCCCCTCGCTCTCCTGACTCCTCCTCACTTCTCATTCATCGTACTCCAATCTCCTCCTGCCCCTTCTCTATCTCTCCTCCCTCCTTCTCACTCCTCCATCACCTCCTGCCATCATTCCCTCCCTCCCATCCCCATCATCTCTCCGCCTCTTCCTCCTCCACCACCATCATCATCTCCTCCTCCACCACCACCATCATCTCCTCCTCCCTCCTATCCTGTCCCCCCCTCCTCCTTCTCCTCCACGACCATCACCATCTCCCCCCCCCTCCTCTCTCTCCTCCCCCACCTTCTCCACCACCACCACCACCATCTCCCCCCCCCCTCCTCTCTCTCCTCTCCCACCTTCTACACCACCACCACCATCATCTCCCCCCCTCCTCTCTCTCCTCCCCCACCTTCTCCACCACCATCACCGTCTCCTCCTCCCTCCTATCTCCTCCCCCCCCCCTTCCTCCCGGACCTCAGCCCAGGCAGAACCACAACCCCTGGATGCTCCTCTACTTCATCTCGTTCCTGCTCATCGTCGGCTTCTTCGTGCTCAACATGTTCGTCGGCGTGGTGGTGGAGAACTTCCACAAGTGCCGGCAGCAGCAGGAGGAAGAGGAGACCAAGCGCAGGGAGGACAGGCGGCAGCAGCGGCTCGAGAAGAAAAGGCGCAGTAAGGAAACCTGGCGCAATGGTCGGTACACCCCGTCACGCGAGACCTTCCTGAGTCCGTCCCATCGCCAAATCAGTAGTAGGCCTCCCTCCTCTCTCCCTCCCTCTCTCCCTTCCTCTCTCTCTCTGCCATCCCACCGGTGGACCGGCCGATGGCCGATCCCCTTCCACCACCCGATCCTCCGCCACAGCCGTCGTTACGGTCGAGGGGAAATCTGCGGCAGTTCTTAAGTTGTTTGTTAAATCCCGTTACACAGATGCGTAAGTCACGGGAGTTATCAGTGACGGACGATGCCGGAGAGGTTGTTGACGACTGTACGTGGTTGTTGTTGTTGACGACGACTGTACGTGGTTGTTGTTGACGACGACTGTACGTGGTTGTTGTTGTTGACGACGTTGTTCTTAGCGATAGTTGTTCCAAAAAGGGGGGGGCTTGTTATTTCAGCAAGCGCTCGGGATGTGATGGTCGGCACATTGCCAACGCTCACCCGGAGGTCTCCCGTTGGAGTCCATCTCCCGGACGCGGCGGCTATGAACAACCGCCCTCCCCCACCAACAACAACAACGACGACAGCCGCCATTCAGCCACTAAGCGGCCGTGACGTCACCACCAGGCCATGTGCCAGGCCATGTGCACTTGAAGGCCACGTGAAGTGTCGAACGCCCGCTAGCAGGAGGCCACAGACAGACCATGGGTTGACTGACTGAGATGACTGGCCGATGCACCAGCACCACCACCACCGCCACCACCAATGCCACCACCACCAACGCCACCACCACCACCAATGCCACCACCACAACGAACGCCACCACCACCGACAACAACAACAACAACCGCCATTCGCCATTAAGTGGCGGTGACGTCACCACGACGCTTGTGCCAGGCTATGTGCACCTTGAGGCCACATGAAGTGTCGCCACCTACACTACCACCGCCACTACCACCGCCACCATCAGAGAGTACAAGTGTGAGTGACAGTACAAGAGAGACACTGACAGTACACACGAGACATAGACATCAACCAATGCAGTAGAGACAATTGAGAAATTATAAACGGGACAACGGCGACCACCACGAGCAGAAGCCCTGTCCAGGAGCTGTACCGGGTCCTCTGTGACCCCGCGGGTACACCGGGAGCGACTTAACAACTTCCTGCAGATTTCTATTGGCGCTGGCAAACGACGACGGTGGCGATGGCGACGGTTTCGCGGAGCTAACGAGGTGAGGCAAACGCAAAGCTTCTTTTTTGGCCCGAAACGCCGCGGCCTCGACAACGACGTCGACGCGACGTCTGTTTTTCCCAGGGTCCCCGGCGGTAAGAAGAAAACCTTACCGATGGCGATCTCGCGGCTTGCCACACCCGTCTCCAACATTTTGCGCGACTTTTCATCCGCCTGTAGCTCGCCGGCCGTAGAACTAACGCATGCACGCACACACACGCACGTAGCGTAGCGTGCACACATGTAGCGTAGCGTGCACACACGTAGCGTAGTATGCACACACGTAGTGAGAGAGTCGCCGACACTCGGTGCTGCGCCGCGGGTTTCGTCCGTAACATCGCCGTGCGTGCGCGCGTGGCCTTTGAAAACAGATGGGGGAGCGTGGTAGTGCAGCACACACAGAAAACTGCCATTGGCGATGGGGGTGGGTGGGGGGGGAGGGTTTGCTTGGCCTAGACTGCATCGGGGGTGTTGGATCGGTTGACGTGAGGTGCATCGAAGGCATGGCCGTTCAGAGGGTGGTGTGCCGGGCCGGGCCAAACCAACCCCAAGGCCTTCAAACTAAAGCGGGGGCATTACCGCTGACAACCCCCCAAAGCGCGGAGCCCAGGGCAGTCGCCCCGGCTTGCCGTCTGCCTTAGGGACGGCTCTGCGTGCACGGCACTGAGTTGGTTTTAATACGCCGAGTTCTTGTAGCTGTTGTTCAGGCGCGGGACCTCGCGAGGGAAGAGGTCGGTGTGGGGAGCAGGCAATGCTAAAGGCACAGCCCTGCATTAGGTCGCTCTCTCGTGCCACTGCTGACGGAAGCGACTTCAACAGAGCGGGCTCTAGGCCGATTTCCTCGGACCCTGTTCCATGTTGGAACCAAAAAAAGAAAAGAACCATCCCCAATATAGGACTATAGAGCTTGGGCGATTGCTGGCGGCATCCCGTATCAGGGCTGCCCCCTTGCCCCTTCGCCTGTGGCCTTCTATGCCTCTCCACGCGCGGAAGCCGCTGCGCGGCGTTGCAACTTGGAGCGGCGTTATTTTTTTCTTCCGATCGGCGATCAGTCTCGAACCGATGATGGCCGTGCAGTAACGACGGAGAGAGAAAACACCGTGTGGCCGTAATCGTCATCTTCTTTTGCTGAAATTTCTGTTGTCTCCTTCCCCCCCCCACCTCCCCACCACCACCCCAGTGTCGCTGTTTGCAGTCGAACAAAGCCAGATGCTTGTGAGAATTATGGCAAATAAGTATCTGAGCAAAGGTATAGAACGTTCCATTTCTTCCATTCATTTTGTGTTCCACAAACGTGGTTTAACTTTGTGTTTGGCTACTAAAATGCTAACACAGCTCTAACGAACTGAACGATAACACAACTTTAACACGTGGGCTTTCGCCACCAATGTTAACCAACATAATTGATTCCCCTTCTATTTAAGACCGAAACAGGAGGAGGATTTCTCCACAACTCTCTTTCTATTCGCCTGACGATGCTGCTGGTTGGTGTTGTTGCTGTAATTACCGGCGAAACGTCATGGTACTCGAATTGTAAATATTGTAGTGGATTTACTCTCCAACACACAACCAGTTAGTGCTGAACTAGTATACTACACTATACACTACACTATACACTACACTATAATTGTAAATATTGTAATGGATTTACTCTCCAACACACAACCAGTTAGTGCTGAACGAGTATACTACACTATACACTACACTATACACTACACTATACACTACACTATAATGGTAAATGTTGTAGTGGGTTTACTCTCCTACACACAACCAGTTAGTGTTGAACTAGTGTACTACACTATACACTACACTATAATTTTAAATGTTGTAGTGGGTAGAACGTCAACATTATCAAAATCTCCAGCACACAACCGCTGTGTGCTGAACTAGTAACGAATTTGCCACGTGTAGTTTACGTGACAAACCCCTTTACTGATTGACTGTGTGGTCGGGTGGTGGTGGCTTTAATGACGCAACTTTTATATTCACACGATCTGACCCCAAAACACCTCTATCATGGATAACACAACTCTAACCGTCGTGAACAGCGTTTACGTCCGTCACACAGACCAACCACAGATATCCACGAGAGGTGTGGGGATTTTTGCACAGCTTCAAAAATGGGGTCTAGTGATGCCTTCAAACTTGCCATATACATAATATCACCTGGATTTAGCAGTTTTCACTGCACTGCTAATAGTTTCTATTCATCGGAGTTTTTGGCTACATTCTGACAAACTCTGGGTGATGTGAATCTCCGGCAGCAGATACTCAGCCGGTGGTGTTAAATGAAGACCCATAGACTTACTCAGAGAATCGTAGACCTACAAAGAGACCTTTAAAATCATATAGAAACCAGTATCCTTAAATAGAGACCCATGGGCGCAAGTATAGACCCTCAGATCTACATATAAAACTTTCATCGAATTTTCGACCCATAGATCTCACCCAAAAGCCTCCATACCTATATAGAGACCTGCAGACTCACCTCTAAACCCATAGACTCGCATAGAAACCCGTAGACGTAGAGATGTGGACACGCATTGTCTCATAAATACACCCATAGACTTACATTTCCTTTCTTCTACCAGGGCCCAGGCCAACCACTCTTTGCCACCTCTAAACTCCAAAGGAACCGGGACATATGTACATACTGTACTGTATAGGGTGCCACGGTGGCTAAGAGATGTTAACTATCTCGCCTGGTATACAGGATTTTGCGGGTTCGATCCTGATCCTGACGCCTGCTGTATAATTGGAGTTTATACAGCAGGTGGCGTGGATTTTCTCCAGGTCCTCCTTCCGGGTTTTCCCCTCCACATTTAGAAACATCCGTTTAGAGTATTGGGCTGCTTCACATTTCCACGTGATGATAAGCCACTTCGTCGAGCTATCGTTTGTGGCCATGTCACTTCTGAAAAAGAGCTACATGGCTCAGTGGGCCTTACTTGGTAAAATAAATAAAAACGTTATATTTTTTCTCTATTATGTTGAACTTCTTTTGCACCGTACGTAGCCAACTGTCGCTAATCGGTGGTGTGGGGCCGAAGAAGATCTCTCAATAGTGGGGAAAAAACTCAAAACGGTGTTTGTCAATTACGCATCGAGTGGGCAAAGATTTTGGCAATGGCACCTTCCTCTGAGCACACAAACCCAACCGCGTGATGACTCGACTTGTTGCCGTGATGGAGGGAAAAAAACGTGAAAACCGTGATGCGTGGGCGCAGGAGAGGCCTCACGTGATCCTTAGAGGGCCCCACGTGCTCCTTAAAGGGACCCACGTGATCTTTAGAGGGTGCCACGTGATCCTTAAAGGGACCCGCGTGATCTTTGGGAGGCCACGCCTGATACTTACAGCGCGAAAGAAGTTCAACGCACGCACATGCATACAGCACAATGCATACCCCATGTGTGAGCATTGAAGAGTGTGCAGTGTTTATCAAAACGAGCACAACTTTTATGCCGACGGGCACACCACCGGGGTAGGGGAGTAGAGCCGAGCACAGAGCGATGAATGGGAAAAGAGGAACGGGAGAGGTAAGACAGAAGAGAGGGGAATGAGAGTTAAAGCTTGGAACGGGAGAGAGGGGAGAGGAGAGAGGGGAATGAAAGTTAAAGGATGTAATGGGAGAGAGAAGAGAGGAGAGGGGAATGAGAGTTAAAGGTTGGGAGGCAGAACGGAGAAACGGGAGCAAAGAATCAGGAGAGGTGAGGATGGGGAGGTTAGAGGCTGTATCGGGGCCTCTGCTCCTGCTGCTGCACAGAGCCGAGTCTGTCTTCACAGTGGGAGGCGACGGAGAGGGGGAGAGGGGAATCAGAGTGGGGGTGGCCAACACTGAGGCCGCGTGGCTTACGGGGAGGAGGCTTTGAGCTGATTCATTAGCTCGCTCGTGACTTCGAGAGGGGGATGCTGCGTCGACTTTACCGCGTGAAAAAGACGTAGGTTGCGCTCGGCATTGCGCCAAAATCGGAAGGGAAAATAAATCGCCTGAACACGGCACAAAAGCCCCCCCCCACCCCGATCCGCATCGCCAGTTCCCCCGTGCGGTCTCGCGAACGGACGCTGACATTGTGAGGGTCTCTCAGCAGGGACCGAGTGACTCGCGTGACTCGCAGTGTGCTTGCTATGAGGGACCAAGTCACTCTGTTTCTCATAGCCAGCGCACCGAGCCACTTGGCCCCTCATAGCAAGTGCACCGCAAGTTACTCGGTCCCTCATAGCCAGCGCACTCAGTCACTCGGTCCCGAATAGCCAACACACCATGCCACTCGGTCCCTCATAGTGTGTGCCCATTCATTTTCTTGGCAGTCATTTAAAACTAATAACGTAGAGGTTGTTGTTGTCGTTGCCCCTCCTTAATCTTTCCTGTTTCATTTTTTTTCCATGTAATCAAATCCCCCATTCCCGGAGAACACTAACGGACTCAGAAAGATCCGCGCGCTCTTTCTTTTCTTTCCCCCGTTATGCTTCTGCGGCGCGGTTTTTCGCCGAGCTCCGTCGCTTGCTTTCTCGCGGCCGCGTTGCGTGGAGGCCATTTTGAGATTTTGCCCTGAGGCCTAAAGTCATTGAGCAAAGCCTGCGGCGGTTGCTGCTGGGTTACGCATAACAAAATAATCCATTTGGCAGGCTTTCAAAAGGTTGCTTTGTTGACTAAATTGAGAATTCTGCTCTTGAAGCACCCGCATTTAATGATAAACTTTTGAGAGAGTTCCTGTTATCAGTAATAAGACAACTTTCCTGATCTAAGAAGGCCGTTGAGAGTGTCGCGGGATCCTCCCCCTGGTGCTTTCCCAGTAAAAGTGCAACGTTGAGCCAATATTTGGATAACGTTCGAACGTTGGCCCAATGTTTGCATGTTTACTGGTTTGTGGCCTAAGAAAGTGGTTGAATTCAAAGCTTTTCAATGCACCTCCTTCTTCATGACAAAACTCACATGGCCGCCGGCACCCGACGCGATTTGCCTGGTGTCCGATTTTTGCTCAAACTCTGGGTCATCTTGTGGTTCATAAGGGCCAGGCCGTAACAACTTCCCTATCAAACAGCCAGGGTGACTGTCTCTGAGATTCAAAAAACTAAGAACGACGTATCGTGGAGAGAGGAGGAAAAAAACTCCCACTAGCAAGAAGAGGGAAGCCCCCCTTTGCACGTCGACGCATTGTTTTGAGTGATGCAAGATTCCAAGTTTTAAGATAAAATTATTTGTTTTAGGCGAACTCGAGAGACCTGCCGGTAAACATTGAACGTTGGGCCCACAATTCCAACCACGTGCCAACGTTGGCCCAATGTTGTGTGTTTACTGGACTGGGCCAGAGGACGTACACACGTTGATCTTCTTTCGCACCATTCCTCGCCGACCGTGCTAAACCGTGCAATTCGGATCGTCGTTCTTTTTGCGAGCATTGTCGCGTTTTTTCGTCGACTTGTTACCGTTATTGTAGCCGCCAGAAAAACTCAATTGCGAGGCTATTTAACGAGACTTGGGGAATCTCACCCAGGATAGTCTGCTGCATCAACAACAACAAGAGGAATGATCCTGGACAATAACTAAATTGAGACGGGTGGCGGCAACATCTAAGCCCCCTAAAGAGTTTTCACGTCAACAGCAATTCCCCCTCCCCCGCCTCTGCTGTTTGAAACTCGATGAGCCGGCTGTCATTGAGCGAGGTGACCCCCCCCCCCAAAGTTGC
Organism: Lampetra fluviatilis; assembly: GCF_964198595.1. NCBI lineage: Eukaryota > Metazoa > Chordata > Hyperoartia > Petromyzontiformes > Petromyzontidae > Lampetra > Lampetra fluviatilis. The sequence continues at coordinate 2,216,017 of NC_136332.1, read as the reverse complement.
ATGGCAAAAAAATCGGATGCTCGTGCATTTCGCATGTAGTTGTAGCGATTACGGACGCATGTGTATTGCTGTTGCAGCAGTTGTGTGTGCGCGTGGTGTGTGGTTTGTGTTGTATGTACATACGTACACACCCGGATGCTGTTTGAACGGTTAACTCTCAATTATCCGGCGGGGAGGTAAGCCAAGCTGGGCCACTAACAACGAAGATGCGGACACATGCAAGATGTTCGTAAATTGGGGCACAAAACGCATTCGTTTTGCTAGGCTTCGATAGAACGGGGGCAGAGAAGGGGGTGGTGATAACGACGCGTAAGCGTGTCCGTTGCTTCTTGGAGTTGGTTGGATCACTCGCCCCCCAGCAACGACGTCAGACCACGTGATCACGGCCTGACCCAAACGTGCGTCATCGTTGAGAAGCCTCCACCACCCGACAAAAGTGAAACGAGTTCAATCGTCACGTTTTGTCACGAGCGTTTAAACGACGCACCAACGACGACGATTATTATAATAATAATTTAAAGTAATAAAGGGGATTTCTTTTTGGGTTAGACCGCGTAAATATAGATGTCTTGTTAAACCCGCCCACCACCCAACACAGCCAATTAGTAAAGGGTTTGTCACGTAAACAAAACACATGGCAATTCGTTACTAATTCAGCACACACCGGTGTGTTGAAGAGTAAGCCCACGAAATTTGTATTCACGCGATCCAACCCGGGTGTTAAACTGAATATTCCGACTTCCGGGACTCTGCCCTGCAGATGCACGATGCAGCATCAAGCGAAACGCCGCACGTGCGTGCGTGCTACTGCCACCACATTCGGCCACACGAATTGTCTCCTTCAACGACGGACACACATTTGGCCCGGTCGCAATGACGCACGCGGTGGCCCGAGCCCGAGAATGTAAACTGCGACTCAATCGGCGCCCTGGAATTATAACTCCCACCCAACGCGGATAATCGAGTGTTAGACCGTGAAACTCTCCTCTCTGCAGCGTATCGGAACGTCACGATATGTAGACTGCTCTCGTGTTAACCGGACGGTGGCGGCGGCGGCGACTCCGCACGGCCTCCCCAGTCCAGCGTGGCGGAGGTGGCGAGGGTTTGTGGATCACGAGCCGATGTCGGGAAAGTTCCCCTTCCCCGTGTTGGGCCTCGAGGGAGGAGGCGGTCGAGCAACGTGTGGACCAATCTCCATCTGTTCCTTCTGTGCGGGTATAGAGCGTTGCCCCCCTCCTCCCTCGCCTCTCACGCAAGGCGTGGGGCTTTCTCCGGGTGCTCCGCTTCCCTGCCGCGTGAATGATAAATATAAACGCAGCTCATCATAGACTTGTCGAAAAAAACATCGTGAAAATCTAGACCCAATGTAGCAGGACCCTCTCAAAAAGGAGTCCTTGGGCTGATTGTGGCCTTTCCTTGATATACAATTAATCATTGTCATATTAAATTGACCTCGCAGCACAGTCCGTCATTTCAGTATGAAATAACGTTGCCTCTCTGCCGCCAATTCCTATCGGCAGCCCGCCACCACCCCCCTTCACCCCCGACGGCCAAGAGTGTCGATTTCACGTTAGCGTGCTGGGTGCCAGCGCGGTCCACGAAACAAGCGCGAGTGTTTGACCAGAGCGCCAAAGTGGCCGTCGTTTTGGCTGACAGCCGCCGCTGGAGGCGGTGGGCCGATTGAGAGGAATTCGATTCAAGTTTCCCCAATTTGGAAACATCCCCGATGCACTTCGTGGTGTAACTGGAGGCACGAAAGCAGGCCGCAATATCGTCGTTGTCTTGCTACGCCGGAATGTTTCACGTAGCCGCGCGTGAAGGAATGAATAGACCGAGTGCTCAATGTATTTCTGCATATATTTATTGTACCAATGCGATTGTCGCACTTAATCGGTTAAGATCCGTCAAGTGTTTTCATCGTTGTGTAAACTATGGCGTGTCCCATAAGTCTGGAGTCAGATGCAGTCTGTTAAATTCAAAAGCGACCTCCCTCTGACTCCAATTTCCTACGAGTAGAATTATCGGGACTCGTTCTTCCTTACTCAGAGACATCTTGGACCTGCAGAAACAAAAATGTTTGAATTAGTTATTTTCCCCTATGATTCCAGACTTATGGGCCACCCTGTATAACCACTCGCAGGGCTCTTGATCAATCCACTGCTGGATGGAGGTTTTCCCGAGGCGCGGCCGTCGTGGTGGAGGTCGTTTGACCGTACTTCACCACGCTGGTCAGTGCGGGCTGCGTGAAGGGGTGGGGTTCGACCACGCTCATCGGCACCACGGGAGACAGCCTCCTCCATCCAGCAGTGGATAGATTGCGGCTCGCGGGGACGCGACGAATGAAAGTTCCTGTGAACGTTGTTACGACGTCGCACGCCGTCGCTTAGTTAACTCATCCGAGCCAAACGCTCCGTGACGTGCGACGTGGCACCTCTCCTGACTTGATCCCCCCACCTCCCCCCCTCCCCCCTCACCTCCCCCACCACCTCCCCCCCACCTCCCCGCAGAGGCCCAGCGCCAGCCGTATTGGGCCAGCTACTCACGCCCGCGTCTGCTCATCCACAAGATGTGCACCGCCCACTACCTGGACCTCTTCATCTCCATCATCATCGGCCTCAACGTCGTCACCATGTCCATCGAGCACTACGCACAGCCCAAGGTGGGGGAGGGGGGGGCGGTGGGGTTAAGCGGGGGGTGGGGCCTCTTCCCTTGTTGATCTTGTGGCGGAGATGTTAACGACTTCACCTGGTATGCAGGAGGTCGTGGCTTCGTTCCCCATCCTGACGCCTGTTTTATATTTGGAGTTTGCGTGTCTCTCTCCCCTTGGCTGCGTGGATTTTTCTCTGGGTCCTCTGCCTTCTCCCTCCACGTTTAAAATCACTGTGATAAGCCACTTCTTTGAGCTATCATTTGTGGCCAGGTTGCTTCTGATAAAGAACTACATAGCTCGGTGGGGCCTCACCTGGTAAAATAAAAAACATATTTTCAGTTAATCGTGGCTGCCTGCGACGCACCGCTACTGTGGAGGCAACAGCGAGGGTTGGTGTAATCATCGCCATGCCCGTGTCTTTTCACGTGTGTGTGTGGTTGTGTCGACTCAGCCTCAAATGAGTACCTGGTGCGGTGTGATAAACATCGCCAGTGGGAAGACAAAGGCGGTCGGGCGTGGTGCTGGCCACCCACCCCCTCGTGTGCCGTTCCGGCCTTCATAGGTGCTCGCCGACAGCACTTGCCCCTGCAGTCTGCTAAGGCAACACGGGGGATCTTTGTGCGCATTACTGGAGTTAGGAGCGGCGGTGCAGCGGTGAGCGCGCTATGCTACGAACCCGGCTACGACCCGAGTTCGATTCCCGCTCACGGCCACCTGCACCAGTGACGATGATCAGAACCGGGTCATGAGCCTCCCCTCGGTCGACTCAGCCTCAAACGAGTACCCGGTGTAGTGGTGCGAAGTCAACATCGCCACGGGGGGGTGGGGATGGGGAGACAAAGGCGGCCGCCTTCGTAGGTGCGACGACTCGCCGGCAGCGCGTGGCCCCAACAGACTCTGACAGGTGACACGGTGGGTGGGTGTCGGGGGTCAAAAATGTTTTCGTCCCCTTGTGGGGTCCCCGCAGGCTCTGGACCGGGCCCTCAAGTACTGCAACTACGTCTTCACCGTCGTCTTCGTGCTCGAGGCCGTGCTCAAGCTCATCGCCCTCGGCTTTCGGCGGTTTTTCAAGGAGAGGTACGGAGTGTCCGTCGACGCGACCAGTAGTGCGTCTGCGCATGTGCGTGCGCGCGTGCGTGTTGGTGCTTGTGTGCATGTGGGTGTGTGCACGTGTGGGTGTGTGCGTGTTGGTGTGAGTGCGTGTGTTGGTACGTGTGTGCGTGTGAGAGTGTGCATGTGTGTGCGTGTGAGAGTGTGCATGCGTGCGCATGCGCGTGTGTGCGTGTGCATTTGTGTGCGCGTGTGGGTGTGTATGCGTGTTGGTGCGTGCGTGTGAGAGTGTGTGTGTGCGTGTGCACGCGCATTGTACAGCCGGTTATAATCGTTGCACTCGCACTGCCCGAGCATTTGTGCGGCACTAGCGGCCGGGGTGGAGGGTCGGTTTGCGTGAGTGGCGACGCACGACCCGGGCTAGAGGATGCGGGTGATGTGTCTTGCGCGGATGTGCGGTGAGGTGACGTGCCAGCCAGCCAGCAAAACTTTTATCACATATATATCAACTGTGATGAAAACTAAGAACATGTGTTACCCTTTCTGGCAATAAAACGGGACTTGTGTTAAGATATTCAAACACCAACTAGATGATGATACCTGCTGCAAGACGTCAAGTTACTGCATTAACCGCACACACTACTTGTGCCGAAACATGCAAACAACACGTGGCTCTGATAATTCACTATGTAACACGATTTTTGTTCCTGGGTAGTGTTATTTTCCAATTGCTTTTGCCTCAAAAGTATATAAAATGGCTATTATTCCCCACAAACGTTGCTCTTGTGACGAGGACTTTGTGTGAAGGAATGACACAAATGCACACGTTTTTTCTTTGAAAATAGGTACCTTTCAACATATCACTGTCCTGGTCACAAAAGCAAAGTTTGTGTGGAATAATAGCCACTTTCTGTACTGTTGAGGCATAAGCAATTAGGAAATAACACAGTGGCGGCTCCTGCAAAATCTCTCAGGGGGGGCAAATGTCTGGATGATTGATAAGGATAAGGTCCACCCATGCAATGGATAAATTAACAGCTTAAGCATGTAAAGGCAACTTCACTTCTTTAATATTAATAAAAAATAAAGTGACTCTTACAATACATCTTGTTTGTTTCTATACTCACTATTAATATACAATCCACTCAAGTTTCTTTTATTAAAGATTCCACTAGGTGGCGACAAATAATATTGTTGGATGAAACGTGCTTGCGTATGATGACGTAAGCACGTTAGTGCGAGCCCTCCCGGAAGCCATAGAGAATGCATTGCAGCGCCCCCCGGTCGAAAAAAAACATCTTTGAATGTAAGTCTATGGGGCCACTCGGGGCGATTCTCAGCCGGAGTGAAATCGCCCAAAAAGAGGCGGTACTCCACAGAACGTGACATGACGCTGATTGGACTATATCCAGAGGCACAGTGACTGCTAGCGTGACTCTGTGGTTGAATGACATTGGTGGTGCGTCGCCCAATCGCCCTAATGAAGAAACCGCCCCTGAAATAACACTTACTACCCAGGAATAATAAATAAGTACATTTGTTACACAGTGATAATCTATGATGCACCAGAGACAGCGGCCTTCTGTATGGCCTCGTCTCACCACCAGACCAGTGAACAACGCAAACATGTGAACAGTACAAAGACAATACAATTATCAGAACACTTTTAGCTCGGGTCCAGCAGCGACATCTATGGGATACCTTGTTGACTTGATGCCATGCAAAATGTATCATCTATTTGGTGTTTGAACACATTAACACAACTTCCGTTTCATTGCCAGAAAGGGGTAAAACCCATCCTGAGTTTTCATCATTTTGGATACTGCCAAAAGGTCCCCCATAGACCGATAGAGTCGGATCATCATTTGTGACAAACACGGTCTTTCCCTGCTCCCACCCCTTCTACCCTCCCACTCCCCCTCTTCTGCCCCCCCCACTCCCCCGACGCGCCCTGCGGTGCCTGCCAGGTGGAACCAGCTGGACGTGGCCATCGTCCTTCTGTCCATCATGGGCATCACGCTGGAGGAGATTGAGATCAACGCCTCGCTGCCCATCAACCCGACCATCATCCGCATCATGAGGGTGCTGCGCATCGCCCGGGGTAATCACGCCCGCCCGGCCTCCCACCCCTCGGGCCCCCCGGCTTCCCGGCCCCCGGCCCGATCCCGATTGTGCCGATCCCGTGGAGGATGGAAGCCGAGCGACGTGGCGGCGTTGGGACTCGCCGCCCCGGCGTTCGTCTGGTTACCGCGTGTAGATTGCGCTCCGCGCATTCGCCGGTGTTGTTTGTTTGTTGCCTGCTTGCCGTTGTTGTTGTTGTTTGAGTCCCCCCTCCCTTCTCTGTCTCCTCCTCTCTGTGGTGCCAGTGCTCAAGCTGCTGAAGATGGCGACGGGAATGCGAGCGCTGCTCGACACCGTCATGCAAGCCCTGCCGCAGGTGAGGTGCGACGTCCGTCGTCCGACTCGTCTTCTTGTCTAACTCCAACCAGTCTAGGTGCAAGTAACAGGCGTAATCGTCACTTTCCGTAATATAAACTATAAACAACTATTAACTGTGATCTATGGTTCTTTCGGTAAAGTCACGTAGATAGAAAAATAATAACAATAAAATAATACAAATGAAAATTAAAATAAAGTGAATAAAAAATAATACAATATCATGATGTTTCGATCGCAACACAAGCTTTCGTCAACAGGAACAGGGAGGTTAGCCTCTGAGGGCAAGCTGTTTATAAAGATTTAGAGATGGGTGTGGCAGCTAATATTAACATGCTAATCCGTGACTAGTTCAGCGCACCGGTGCGCTGGAGAGTAAACCCGACACACATTTATATTCACGTGATCTAACCCAAAAATACTGGTCACGAAAGCTCTACTGCTACGTGTTCAGCGGCCCCGCCGTGACCAGAATGTCAGCGTGAGCCGCGTGCACGGTAAAGTCCTTGCTCTACGCCGGTTCGGTTAGCTGTGCGATTTTGGCCGGCTGAGCGTGTGTGCGCGGCCTCACCGAAATCTACCCAAAAGTCACTACACCACGCGGTTCAATACACTCAGATGCGGCTGTGCGGCCGGACGTGGGACAACGCTGTGCATGTGTGTGTGCATGTGAGTGTATGTGTGTGTGCGTGTGCGTGCATGTGCGGGCATGTGTGTGTGCGTGTCCGGAAAAAATAACCCCCTAACTCCTCATGGTGCCGGACGGCAACGCTGTGGTGGGCAATGCCGTGGGGGGAGGGCCAATTTAAATTGGCCTCTCCCCTCATGACGTTTGTAACCACCACAGCGGCCAAATGGGGGCTCTGGACGGGTGCGAGGGGCTGTAAACCCCTCCACCCTCAATTAATTACCACCAAACCACGACTGAAAAATGTAAGTATTAAGCTTGTGCTGGAGGCCCCGGGGGGACAGGCGTCTATGACGTCTCCTGGCCAAAACCCCTTTTGGCGGAGCCAGGAGACTGAACCCTTACCATCGGGGTTCCTCCAGAAACAACAAAAAAACACTACATTTGGCCACGTGGAATGTTCGAACGCTCACTGCGGAGGAGAGGCTGCCACTCCTCTGTCGGGAGCTGGACAGGTACCGCCTGAATCTCTGTGGCATTCAGGAGGTCCGGTGGACCGGCTCTGGCTCCTGCCATTATGAGGGGTGGACAGTCCTCTACTCGGGGCAGGAGACTACCAAACAACAGGGAGCGGCTCTTCTTCTGAACAAAAGAATGAAGGGGGCGTGGGAGCGTGGCGGTGAGGTGTGGGAAGCTGTAAGCTCCAGGCTACTTTGGGCTCGTCTTCCCATCAACCGGAGGCGAGGAGTGGTGGTCATGGTTACTTATGCCCCCACCGATGACGAACATCCCTGGAGGGATGCAGGCAAGGCCGATGAGTCAGATGCCTTATATGACCTCCTGTCACAGGTGCTAGCTAAAGTGGCCCCTCGGGATGGAGTCATCTTGTTGGGTGACTTCAATGCCCGAGTTGGTCATGATGCTGGCACCTGGTCTGGAGTTATTGGAAGGCATGGGCCAGATCAGCTCAATAACAATGGTAGGAGGATGTTAGATTTTTGTGCAGCCCATGGGCTTGTAATTACCAACACGCTGTTCCGGCATCGGCACATCCACACAACATCATGGATGCATGCCGGGTCCAAGCAAGAACATCTGCTGGACTACATAGTGACGGAACAGCGGATGCGGGCCAATGTCCTTCACACCAGGACCTACCGTGGAGCTGATCTGCCCTCTGACCATCGACTTGCCATTTGTAAGATGTGCCTGCCATTCTTCCACTCCAGTGGTGGATGTACACCCAGGACCCCTGGACTCAGCTAGCTGATGAAAGTTGTAAGCGAGAATTTCGTCATCGCTTGTGGCTGGGGTTTACATCGTCCCCCACTCCTCCAGATGTCGAGAGTAAATGGGCGAGGTTTAGGACTGTGACTCATGCAGCTGCAATGGCTGCTTTGGGTATGCGGTCCAGACCTCCCCAGAGACCCTGGCTGACAGTGGAGGTGTTCAGGATAGTTGAGAAAAAGCGACAGGCCCACTCTCATCGGCTACAGCATCCCACGTCAGGGAATGAGGAGGCTTACCGCAGCCTTTGCTCGGAGGTTCGGAGAGCCGTGAGGCACTGCAAGGATGGGTGGAGGTCGCGGGTTACTGAGGAGATGGAGTCTGCCTCAATGGCCCGCGATCACAAATCCCTATTTTACTCCATCAAAAAAGTAACCTGCAGCACCACACCGATTACCATCATTAGGGGAAAAAACGGTGATCCAGTCTCCAACCCCCAGAAACAGCTTTGCAGATTTGCTGAGCATTTCTGTCAAGTCCTGGGGGAGGGGAAATCCCTTGACATGGAAAACATCGTGGGACAAAGTGGGGATAACCCTGCTGAGGCTGCGGTGCCTCAAATATTTGAAGAAGTCACTCCCTGTGAGTGGCTGGCTGAGGTGCCATCTGTTGAGGTTGTACTAAAGGCGATCCAGAGTTTGAGACCAGGAAAGGCACCGGGCAGAGGTGATCTTCCAAGCGAAATGCTGAGGGAGGGTGGCGTTTGTGCACAGACTGCCCTACATGACTTCATAACAACAGTCTGGACCACTGGACGGGTTCCGCAGGATTGGAAGGATGCCCTTGTGGTCCCCCTCTTTAAGAAGAGGGACCGCACAGACTGTAACAACTACAGGGGCATCTCACTCCTCAGTGTGCCGGGAAAGGTCGTGGCAATGATTATTCAACATCGCCTTGCCAGGCACGCTGAGGAGACGCTTGCGGAGCCTCAATGTGGTTTCAGGAAACGGCGGTCCTGCACAGATGCCATATTTTCTGTCCTTTTGCTACAGCAGAGGTGTAGGGAATTCCAACAAGACCTACATCTCTGCTTTATTGACCTGGTCAAGACCTATGATACCATCAGTAGGCCTGGGCTCTGGTTTGTTCTTCGTGCTTTCGAATTCCCTGACCCTTTGCTCACGATCATGAAGGACCTTCATGATGGTGAGCGGGCCCGGGTAAAACTACGTGGCCGGGAGTCGGAGTCATTCCCTCTTCACCTTGGGGTGCCACAGAGATGTCCTCTGGCTACCACATTATTTAACATATTTTTCGATCATGTAGTCCGTGAAACCTTTGATGGCTGTACCAGAGGAATTTCCATCTGGTACAGATACAATGGGAGGCTGATCGATGCCCGGGTGCGGTCAAGGGATGGCTCCCTATTGGTCAACCATGTTACGTATGCCGATGATCTGGTAATTGCCGCTCACTCATAGGAGGAGTTGGAGACGCTGATGCTGAACCTGGAGCTTAGCCCCACCAAGACTAAGCAACACACCCACACAACTCCCAATCGGTGATGGGGCAGTTGTGGAGAGAGTGGAGAGTTTCCCATACCTTGGCAGTGTGCTCATGACCGGCTCCGGTTTAACAGCAGAGGTCTCACTCCGAATCAGTCGAGCGGCATTATCTTTTCATCGGTTGCGTAACGCTGTGTGGAAGCTACCTGGTCTGTCGCTCCGCACGAGGCTTCAAGTCTTTTCAGTCACAGTTATTCCATCCCTTCTCTACGCTTGCGAAACGTGGACCCCCCTAATGGAGCATCTTCGCAGATTGGAAACATTTAGGCTGGCCTGCCTACAATCCATCCTGGGTTTAACCAGGCTGGATTGTGTGAGGAACTCACAAATCCTAGAAAAGTCTGGGCAAAGTCCCATCGGTGAGCTCCTCTGGCAGGCAAGGCTGCGTTGGCTGGGTCATGTAGCCAGCATGCCCAGTCACCACATGCCTAAACAGCTTTTGTTCGGCCGGATAGAGGGGGCTAAGCGGGTGCGGCACGGGCTAGAGAAGAGATGGAGTGATGTGGTACAGGAGGACGTGGAGCTGAGTGGACTTGCCGATGACTGGTACCAGCGGTGTCAAGATCGGCCTCTGTGGAGGAGCCTCGTGAAGGACGCTACTGGGCAGTTGGAGGAAGTCGCCCTCCAACAACAATGGAGGGCGGAGGAGCGACGCTCACAACAACGAGCGGAACGCCGGGTGGCTAAATTACAGCAATTTGGCACAGTAGGGAGCACAGGTGGTGCATCAGCCAGTCATCTCAGTCATCTCAGTCAGTCGACCCGTGGCACCTGGGTCTGCCCCATGACCTCCTGCCAGCGGGCGTTCGACACTTCACGTGGCCTCAAGGTGCACATAGCCTGGCACAAGCATCGTGGTGACGTCACAGCCACTTAGTGGCGAATGCCGGTTGTTGTTGTGGGAGACAGTAGAGTAGCGGTTAGCGTGCTGCGCTACGAACCTAGCGACCCAGGTTCGATTCCTACTCCCGGCCAACACCATTGACGATTATCTGAACCGGTCCTGGGCCTCCCCTAGGTCGACTCATTTGAGGCTGAGTACCTGGTGCGATGTGTGAGCATCGCCAATCGGGAGACAAAGGCGGCCGGACGTGGTGCTGGCCACCCACCCCCTTGTGTGACGTGCCGGCCTTCATACAGTAGGCGCTCGCTAACAGCACTTGCCTCAACAGTCTGTTAAGGCTATACGTGGGATCTTTGTCTTTGTGTGTGCGTGCTCGGCAGCTGTCTCACTCACAGAGATACACACACAGAGATACACACGGAGATACACACACGGAGATGCACACGGAGATACACACAGAGATACACACACAGAAATACACACAGAGATACACACACAGAGATACACACACAGAAATACACACGGAGATACACACGGAGATACACACAGAGATACACACACGGAGATGCACACGGAGATACACACGGAGATACACACAGAGATACACACGGAGATACACACACAGAGATACACACGGAGATACACACACAGAGATACACACGGAGATACACACACAGAGATACACACGGAGATACACACACAGAGATACACACACGGAGATACACACACGGAGATACACACACAGAGATACACACGGAGATACACACACAGAGATACACACGGAGATACACACAGAGATGCACACAGAGATGCACAGGGAGATACACACGGAGATACACACAGAGATACACACGGAGATACACACGGAGATACACACGGAGATACACACGGAGATGCACAGGGAGATACACACAGAGATGCACAGGGAGATACACACAGAGATGCACAGGGAGATACACACAGAGATACACACGGAGATACACACACAGAGATACACACACAGAGATACACACACAGAGATACACACGGAGATACACACGGAGATACACACAGAGATACACACGGAGATGCACAGGGAGATACACACAGAGATACACACGGAGATACACACACAGAGATACACACGGAGATACACACACAGAGATACACACGGAGATACACACACGGAGATGCACACGGAGATGCACACGGAGATACACACAGAGATACACACACAGAAATACACACAGAGATACACACAGAGATACACACACGGAAATACACACGGAGATACACACGGAGATACACACAGAGATACACACACGGAGATGCACACGGAGATACACACGGAGATACACACACAGAGATACACACGGAGATACACACACAGAGATACACACGGAGATACACACACAGAGATACACACGGAGATACACACACAGAGATACACACGGAGATACACACACAGAGATACACACGGAGATACACACACAGAGATACACACGGAGATTCACACAGAGATGCACAGGGAGATACACACAGAGATACACACGGAGATACACACACAGAGATACACACACGGAGATACACACACAGAGATACACACGGAGATACACACAGAGACACACACAGAGACACACACAGAGACACACACAGAGATATACACACGGAGATACACACAGAGATACACACGGAGATACACACAGAGATACACACAGAGATGCACACAGAGATGCACAGGGAGATACACACAGAGATACACACGGAGATACACACGGAGATACACACGGAGATACACACGGAGATACACACGGAGATACACACAGAGATACACACGGAGATACACACACAGAGATACACACACAGAGATACACACGGAGATACACACACAGAGATACACACAGAGATACACACAGAGATGCACAGGGAGATACACACAGAGATACACACGGAGATACACACACAGAGATACACACACAGAGATACACACGGAGATACACACACAGAGATACACACGGAGATACACACAGAGACACACACAGAGACACACACAGAGATACACACACAGAGATACACACACGGAGATACACACACGGAGATACACACAGAGATACACACGGAGATGCACACAGAGATGCACACAGAGATGCACAGGGAGATACACACAGAGATACACACGGAGATACACACAGAGATACACACGGAGATACACACAGAGATGCACAGGGAGATACACACAGAGATACACACGGAGATACACACACAGAGATACACACACAGAGATACACACGGAGATACACACACAGAGATACACACGGAGATACACACAGAGATACACACAGAGATGCACAGGGAGATACACACAGAGATACACACGGAGATACACACGGAGATACACACGGAGATACACACGGAGATACACACAGAGATACACACGGAGATACACACGGAGATACACACACAGAGATACACACGGAGACACACACAGAGATACACACACAGAGATACACACACAGAGATACACACACGGAGATACACACAGAGATACACACAGAGATACACACGGAGATACACACAGAGATACACACGGAGATACACACGGAGATACACACAGAGATGCACAGGGAGATACACACAGAGATGCACAGGGAGATACACACACAGAGATACACACACAGAGATACACACGGAGATACACACACAGAGATACACACAGAGATACACACAGAGACACACACAGAGACACACACAGAGACACACACAGAGACACACACGGAGATACACACGGAGATACACACAGAGATACACACGGAGATACACACACAGAGATACACACACAGAGATACACACACAGAGATACACACACAGAGATACACACAGAGATACACACAGAGATGCACAGGGAGATACACACAGAGATACACACGGAGATACACACACAGAGATACACACACAGAGATACACACGGAGATACACACACAGAGATACACACGGAGATACACACAGAGACACACACAGAGACACACACAGAGATACACACACAGAGATACACACACGGAGATACACACGGAGATACACACGGAGATATACACACAGAGATACACACGGAGATACACACGGAGATACACACACAGAGATACACACGGAGACACACACAGAGATACACACACAGAGATACACACACAGAGATACACACACGGAGATACACACAGAGATACACACAGAGATACACACGGAGATACACACAGAGATACACACGGAGATACACACGGAGATACACACGGAGATACACACAGAGATACACACAGAGATGCACAGGGAGATACACACAGAGATGCACAGGGAGATACACACACAGAGATACACACACAGAGATACACACGGAGATACACACACAGAGATACACACGGAGATACACACAGAGATACACACAGAGACACACACAGAGACACACACAGAGACACACACAGAGACACACACAGAGATACACACACGGAGATACACACAGAGATTCACACGGAGATACACACAGAGATACACACGGAGATACACACACAGAGATACACACGGAGATACACACACAGAGATACACACAGAGACACACACAGAGACACACACAGAGACACACACAGAGACACACACAGAGATACACACACAGAGATACACACACGGAGATACACACACGGAGATACACACGGAGATACACACGGAGATACACACGGAGATACACACGGAGATGCACAGGGAGATACACACAGAGATACACACGGAGATACACACACAGAGATACACACACAGAGATACACACGGAGATACACACACAGAGATACACACGGAGATACACACAGAGACACACACAGAGACACACACAGAGACACACACAGAGATACACACAGAGATACACACGGAGATACACACAGAGATACACACGGAGATACACACAGAGATGCACAGGGAGATACACACAGAGATACACACGGAGATACACACGGAGATACACACGGAGATACACACGGAGATACACACGGAGATACACACGGAGATGCACAGGGAGATACACACAGAGATACACACGGAGATACACACACAGAGATACACACACAGAGATACACACGGAGATACACACACAGAGATACACACGGAGATACACACAGAGATACACACAGAGATGCACAGGGAGATACACACAGAGATACACACTTAGATACACACAGAGATACACACGGAGATACACACAGAGATACACACGGAGATACACACAGAGATACACACGGAGATACACACGGAGATACACACGGAGATACACACGGAGATACACACACAGAGATACACACGGAGATACACACACAGAGACGCACACAGAGACACACACAGAGACACACACAGAGACACACACAGAGATACACACACAGAGATACACACACAGAGATACACACACGGAGATACACACGGAGATACACACGGAGATACACACGGAGATACACACGGAGATACACACAGAGATGCACAGGGAGATACACACAGAGATGCACAGGGAGATACACACAGAGATACACACGGAGATACACACACAGAGATACACACACAGAGATACACACGGAGATACACACACAGAGATACACACGGAGACACACACAGAGACACACACAGAGACACACACAGAGACACACACAGAGATACACACACGGAGATACACACGGAGATACACACAGAGATGCACAGGGAGATACACACAGAGATACACACGGAGATACACACAGAGATACACACGGAGATACACATGGAGATACACACGGAGATACACACGGAGATACACACAGAGATGCACAGGGAGATACACACAGAGATACACACGGAGATACACACACAGAGATACACACACAGAGATGCACACGGAGATACACACACAGAGATACACACGGAGATACACACAGAGATACACACAGAGACACACACAGAGACACACACAGAGACACACACAGAGACACACACAGAGATACACACACGGAGATACACACAGAGATACACACGGAGATACACACAGAGATACACACGGAGATACACACAGAGATGCACAGGGAGATACACACAGAGATACACACGGAGATACACACGGAGATACACACAGAGATACACACGGAGATACACACAGAGATACACACGGAGATACACACAGAGATACACACAGAGATACACACACAGAGATACACACGGAGATACACACACAGAGATACACACGGAGATACACACAGAGATACACACAGAGACACACACAGAGACACACACAGAGATACACACACGGAGATACACACAGAGATACACACGGAGATACACACAGAGATACACACGGAGATACACACAGAGATGCACAGGGAGATACACACAGAGATACACACGGAGATACACACGGAGATACACACGGAGATACACACAGAGATACACACGGAGATACACACACAGAGATACACACAGAGATACACACAGATACACACACAGAGACACACACAGAGATACACACAGAGATACACACACGGAGATACACACAGAGATACACACAGAGATACACACGGAGATACACACAGAGATGCACAGGGAGATACACACGGAGATACACACGGAGATACACACAGAGATACACACGGAGATACACACAGAGATACACACGGAGATACACACAGAGATACACACAGAGACACACACAGAGACACACACAGAGATACACACACGGAGATACACACAGAGATACACACGGAGATACACACAGAGATACACACGGAGATACACACAGAGATGCACAGGGAGATACACACAGAGATACACACGGAGATACACACGGAGATACACACGGAGATACACACAGAGATACACACGGAGATACACACACAGAGATACACACAGAGATACACACAGATACACACACAGAGACACACACAGAGATACACACAGAGATACACACACGGAGATACACACAGAGATACACACAGAGATACACACGGAGATACACACAGAGATGCACAGGGAGATACACACGGAGATACACACGGAGATACACACAGAGATACACACGGAGATACACACAGAGATACACACGGAGATACACACACAGAGATACACACGGAGATACACACACAGAGATACACACGGAGATACACACACAGAGATTCACACAGAGATACACACAGAGACACACACAGAGACACACACAGAGACACACACAGAGATACACACACGGAGATACACACAGAGATACACACGGAGATACACACAGAGATACACACGGAGATACACACGGAGATACACACAGAGATGCACAGGGAGATACACACAGAAATACACACGGAGATACACACAGAGATACACACGGAGATACACACGGAGATACACACGGAGATACACACAGAGACACACACAGAGACACACACAGAGACACACACAGAGATACACACAGAGATACACACAGAGATACACACACGGAGATACACACAGAGATACACACGGAGATACACACAGAGATGCACAGGGAGATACACACAGAGATACACACGGAGATACACACAGAGATACACACGGAGATACACACAGAGATACACACGGAGATACACACACAGAGATACACACGGAGATACACACACAGAGATACACACGGAGATACACACACAGAGATACACACAGAGATACACACAGAGACACACACAGAGATACACACAGAGATACACACACGGAGATACACACAGAGATACACACGGAGATACACACAGAGATACACACGGAGATACACACAGAGATGCACAGGGAGATACACACAGAGATACACACGGAGATACACACGGAGATACACACGGAGATACACACGGAGATACACACACAGAGATACACACGGAGATACACACACAGAGATACACACGGAGATACACACACAGATACACACAGAGATACACACAGAGACACACACAGAGACACACACAGAGATACACACAGAGATACACACACGGAGATACACACAGAGATACACACGGAGATACACACAGAGATACACACGGAGATACACACAGAGATGCACAGGGAGATACATACAGAGATACACACGGAGATACACACAGAGATACACACGGAGATACACACGGAGATACACACACAGAGATACACACGGAGATACACACACAGAGATACACACGGAGATACACACACAGATACACACAGAGATACACACAGAGACACACACAGCGACACACACAGAGATACACACAGAGATACACACACGGAGATACACACAGAGATACACACGGAGATACACACAGAGATACACACGGAGATACACACAGAGATGCACAGGGAGATACACACAGAGATACACAGGGAGATACACACAGAGATACACACGGAGATACACACAGAGATACACACGGAGATACACACAGAGACACACACAGAGACACACACAGAGATACACACAGAGATACACACACGGAGATACACACAGAGATACACACGGAGATACACACAGAGATACACACGGAGATACACACAGAGATGCACAGGGAGATACACACAGAGATACACACGGAGATACACACAGAGATACACACGGAGATACACACAGAGATACACACGGAGATACACACACAGAGATACACACGGAGATACACACACAGAGATACACACGGAGATACACACACAGAGATACACACAGAGATACACACAGAGACACACACAGAGACACACACAGAGATACACACAGAGATACACACACGGAGATACACACAGAGATACACACGGAGATACACACAGAGATGCACAGGGAGATACACACAGAGATACACACGGAGATACACACAGAGATACACACGGAGATACACACAGAGATACACACGGAGATACACACACAGAGATACACACGGAGATACACACACAGAGATACACACAGAGATACACACAGAGATACACACAGAGACACACACAGAGACACACACAGAGATACACACAGAGATACACACACGGAGATACACACAGAGATACACACGGAGATACACACGGAGATACACACGGAGATACACACACAGAGATACACACAGAGATACACACAGAGACACACACAGAGACACACACAGAGATACACACAGAGATACACACACGGAGATACACACAGAGATACACACACGGAGATACACACAGAGATACACACGGAGATACACACAGAGATACACACGGAGATACACACAGAGATGCACAGGGAGATACACACAGAGATACACACGGAGATACACACGGAGATACACACACAGAGATACACACAGAGATACACACACGGAGATACACACAGAGATACACACACGGAGATACACACAGAGATACACACACGGAGATACACACAGAGATGCACAGGGAGATACACACAGAGATACACACGGAGATACACACAGGGAGATACACAGGGAGATACACACAGAGATACACATGGAGATACACAGATATACGCAGATATACACACAGAGATACACAAAGACACACACGGAGATACACACGGAGATACAGCAGCAGCCGCCATTCGCGTGTTGAACTGTTTTAAGGTCGTTGTTAATGTTTGTGAACATCTCAGACGCGCGGTTACTCCACATATCGGATTAACCGCACGTGGATAATCGAGAGGCTCCTGTAGAAGAAGATTGCCCCGCCGTAGTCAAGCCGAGCCTCCCCCCCCAGGGACCATGGGGGTGTGGAGGCCTTCATCCAGCAGTGGAGTAACCATGGCTGACTAAGACGATGATGACGATGAGCTGTGTGCCCGCAGGTGGGGAACCTGGGCCTGCTCTTCATGCTGCTCTTCTTCATCTACGCGGCGCTGGGAGTGGAGCTCTTCGGGAGCCTGGGTGAGTGGCGGGGCCTGGGTGAGTGGCGGGTGAGTGGCGGGGCCTGGGTGAGTGGTGGGTGAGTGGTGGGACCTGGGTGAGTGGCGGGTGAGTGGCGGGGCCTGGGTGAGTGGTGGGTGAGTGGTGGGTGAGTGGCGGGTGAGTGGCGGGGCCTGGGTGAGTGGTGGGTGAGTGGCGGGTGAGTGGTGGGTGAGTGGCGGGTGAGTGGTGGGTGAGTGGTGGGTGAGTGGCGGGTGAGTGGTGGGTGAGTGGAGGGTGAGTGGTGGGTGAGTGGTGGGTGAGTGGTGGGGCTTGGGTGAGTGGTGGGTTAGTGGCAGGTGAGTGGCGGGTGAGTTGCGGGTGAGTGGTGGGTGAGTGGTGGGGTTTGGGTGAGTGGCGGGTGAGTGGTGGGGCCTGGGTGAGTGGTGGGGCCTGGGTGAGTGGTGGGTGAGTGGTGGGTGAGTGGTGGGGTCTGGGTGAGTGGCGGCGCTTGTGGACAGGGAGGAGGGGGATGGAAGTTGCGCTCTGTCCGCTCGCTCTGTAACATCCGACAACATTTGCCGTCTTTACAACGGCGACAGTCGTCGTCGTGGTTGTTGTGCGTGCTGCTGCATTGGCACGATGGTGCACAATGCGGTGTCAGTGGAGAGAAGAAAACTCCCCCCCCCTCCTCTTCCTCCTTTCCTTTCCTTCCCTCCCTCCCCTCACCTTACCTCCCCTCACCTCCCTCTCCTGCCCTCCCCTCCTGTCTTTCTCCTCTCCTTCTCCTCCCCCTCCCCTCCCTCTGCCCCGTGTCACAGAGTGCATCAAGCACGCGTGCGAGGGCCTGGGGAGGCACGCGACCTTCAAGAACTTCGGGATGGCCTTCCTGACGCTCTTCCGTGTCTCCACGGGCGACAACTGGAATGGGATCATGAAGGTGAGCCGCGGGGTTTTCCTCAACGCGCCCCTCACGCCACGCCAGCCGGTCATTGAAACAAAAAGAAAACAATTGGCCATTAAAACTGTTACAAATAATTACTTTTCAACATTTCTTTAGCGGGTCAGGCCCCACTGAGCTGTGTTGCTCTTTCATTTTAAGAAGTGACCCCGGTCACCGCTCACCCGAAAGTGGCTGATCGCGTCGATTCGAAAACGTGGAGGGTAAAACTGGAGGACCCCGTAGAAAAATCCACGCGACGCCCACGGAACGAGAGACACCACAAACTCCAAATATACAGCAGCAGGCGTCAGGGTTGGGATCGAATCCACGACCTCCTGTAGACCAGGTGAGGTAGTTAACCTACCGGCGAGCTTTCGACACTTCACGTGGCCTCGGAGTGCACCGAGCCTGGCACGAACGCCGTGCTGACGTCGCCGCCACTTAATTTCGAGTCTTGTGGCTGCTATAAATGTTCACGTGATTCGCCGCCACTTCCACTAGGCCATCATTAGTGATAGCCAGAGCTGCTACATAGGCCCAGTGGGTCTCGCCTGGTGAAACAAAAGAACGAGCTGTACTAGTTCTAGTTTGGCCTGGTCGACGATGGCGTGTGCAGTTGTAAAGGAGACTCATCCTGATGATCTCTACTCAGCCACTCCGTCCAGCCGACTGAAGCAGCGAGCTTGCCCTGCTGCCGTGCTACTGCACCCCCCCCACCACCTCTCTACTCCCCTAGCCCAGCATCATCACCATCACTACCCCTATCACTACCCCTATCACTATCACTACCCCAACGCCTACCACTACCCCAACCCCTACCACTACCCCAACCCCTATTACCACCCCGAACATTAACCCTATCACTACCTCTATCACTACTTCAACCCCTACCACGAGCCCAACCCCTATTACCACCCCCATCACTACCCCTATCACTACCCCTATCACTACCCAAACCCCTACCACTACCCCAACCCCTATTACCACCCCGAACACTAACCCTATCACTACCTCTATCACTACTTCAACCCCTACCACTACCCCAACTCCTATTACCACCCCTATCACTACCCCTATCACTACCCCTATCACTACCCCTATCACTATCACTACCCCAACGCCTACCACTACCCCAACCCCTATTACCACCCCTATCACTACCCCTATCACTCCCCCTATCACTCCTCCTATCACTACCCCAACCCCGATCACTACCCCAACCCCGATCACTACCCTATCCCCTATCACCACCCCTGTCTCTATTCCCACCCCTCAACAACTTCCCACCTGTCTCCGTCACCGTATCTCGACCGGCGCGCACGGTCGTACGGTCGCACGGTCGTACGGCGCGCACGGTCGTACGCGCCGATCGTGCGATCGGACGATTGCCGTAAAAAGCGCCCCGGTAGTTCGCCGTCGGCCGGAGTAAAGCCTTAGACGGGACGATGGCGCGGACACACAGAGAGTCGCCCAACTCCCCGCCGCAGGACACGCTGCGGGAGTGCGCGCCGGAGGAGGACGGCGGTGGCGGCGGTCAGGAGGGCGGCGGCGGCGGCGGCGAGAGCTGCTGCTGCCACAACACGCTCGTGTCGCCGCTCTACTTCGTCACGTTCGTGCTCGCCGCCCAGTTCGTGCTCGTCAACGTCGTGGTGGCCGTCCTCATGAAGCACCTGGAGGAGAGCAACAAGGAGGCGCGCGAGGACGCCGAGCTCGACGCGCAGGTGCGGGCGCCGTGGCGACGACGACGACGACAACGATGACGACGATGACGACGATGATGGGTCGACGGGCGTGGTGGAGTGACGGTGGTGGCTCGATGGCGGGTCCATGGTGGTAATTTTTCTCGGCAGGAGTTGCCACCCAAATGCGCCATAGTGGCGAGATGTTAGCTTCCTCGCCTGGTCTACAGGAGGTCATGGGTTCGACCCCGACCCTGACGCCTGCTGCTGTATATTTGGAGTTTGCGGTGTCTCGCTCTCTCCCCGTGGTGGTCGCGTGGATTTTCCTCTGGGGTCCTCCATTTTATTCCCTCCACATTTAGAATCTGCGTGGAGTTATTTGGCTGCTACAAATGTCCACACGACGACGGTGATGATGACGACGATGACGACAAGCCCCACTCCGTTGAGCAATCTTTCGTGATGGCCAAGTCGTCGCTTCTGAAAAAGAGCCACCGCACACCCCGGTGGGGGGGGGGGGGGGGGGCCAGGCCCTCCTCACGCCTGCTAACAACAAACAATCGTCGGTTACCTTCGCGCCCTCCACAGGTGGAGATGGAGATGGAATGGGCGCGCTACGGCGGAGACGGAGCCGAGTCCGGCGGCATCGGTCGCGATTCTGAGAGCGGGCGCTCGTTCGAGAGGTGCAGCCTGCGCCAGGACTCCCCGCTGCAGCGCCACCACACGCTGGTAGGACGCCGCCGCCGCCGGCACCGTCGGCACCGCCATCACGGCTGGGCTTCCGCGTTGAAGAGCTTCTTGGCTCGTCGGATTTTTCCGGGGGCGGGGTACAGATTCTGGCAGATATTCCTCCCCCCCCCCAACCGCCTCAGTATAGCCTTAACAGACTGTTGGGGCAACTGCTGTTAACGAGTAGCACCGGTGAAGGCCGGGACGACACACGAGTGGGTGGGTGGGTGGGTGGCCAGCGCCACGCCCGGTCGCCCTCATCTCCCCCCCACTTTAGCAATGTTTAGACACCGCACCAGGTTTCGAATTAAAGCGTTCGTGACTGCAGGGATTCATCTTCTTTGTTCTTTCGGTAAAGTCACGTAGAAGGGAAATAATAAAATAATAAAAATAAAACATTAAAATACATTTCTCACGACGTTTCGGTCACAACGCAAGCAGCCATCATCAGGTGAAGAACAGGGCTGTCGGTACTCATTTGAGGCCGAGTCAACCTAGGTGAGGCCTAAGACTAGTTCAAATATATGCAAGTGTGAATGGTCATGAGCAGGAATCAAACTCAGGTGGCCAGATTTGTAGCGTTGTGCACTTACTACTGTGCCACCGCTCTCCACACACACTCAGTGTCTTGAGACTTGGCTCCAGGAGACTGGGTCTCAGGGTCTTGAGACTCGGTTCCAGGAGACCGGCTCCAGGAGACCGGGTCTCAGCGTCTTGAGACTCGGCTCCAGGAGACTGGGTCTCAGGGTCTTGAGACTCGGCTCCAGGAGACCGGCTCCAGGAGACCGGGTCTCAGCGTCTTGAGACTCGGCACCAGGAGACCGGGTCTCAGTGTCTTGAGACTCGGCTCCAGGAGACCGGGTCTCAGGGTCTTGAGACTCGGCTCCAGGAGACCGGGTCTCAGTGTCTTGAGACTCGGCTCCAGGAGACCGGGTCTCAGGGTCTTGAGACTCGGCTCCAGGAGACCGGGTCTCAGTGTCTTGAGACTCGGCTCCAGGAGACTGGGTCTCCGCCGACACCAACGGTCGCCCGGCAAGAGGCTGGGGCAGCCAAGCAGCGGCCAGCCTCCCTCCGGCATCACCAATTCCCGTTACCTGAGCTCACCTTGGTGTCTCTCCTCTCTCTTTCCGCGTGTTTGTCTGTCTGTTTGTCTCTCTCCAACTCTGTGTGTCTGTGTCTATCCCTGTCTGTCTCTCGTCTCTCCACCTCATTCTCTCCAAGCGTACATCTGTCTGTCTCTCCGTGTCCCTCTCTCCCCTTGCGTCTCTCTCTCTCTCTTGCCCGTGAGTCTCCCTCTCCCCACGTGTCTCCACCCCCCCCACCCGCCGCCCATCTTCTCCTCTCGCTCGCTCTGTGTAAGGAGAAAATGGGCTTCGACAATGTCTCGCTCATCGTCCAGGACTCGATGGAGGCGGAGCTGCTGATGATGGACAACATCTCGGGCTCCGTGTTCCACCACTACGCGACTCCGGTGCCCGAGAAGCGCGCCAACCACAAGCACGAGGTGACGCGTCGCCACCGCCGCCAGCGTGGCCATCACATCAGCATCCGCATCGTCATTGGTTGTCACCGGCATCATAGTCGCGGTGACCACCGTCGTGGTGACCACCGTCGCGGTGGTCATCACCATCGTCACGGTTGTTGGTACCAGTGGCGGCAGCGTCATCATCTTCAGCAACATCGCCATTGCCGTCATTACGAGCATTGCCCTCACCACCACCATCATCACCATGGTCACCACCATCACCACCACCATCACCACCACCATCACCGTCACCACCACCATCGTCACCACCACCACTGTCACCGTCATCACCGCACCACCACCACTGTCACCACCCCCAAGCGTGACCGAGCGTGGGTGCTGTCTGCGTGGCTCAGATCCCCTTTGCGGAGATGGAGGCCATGTCTGTGACGTCGGACAAACTCTCCGAGAAGTCCTGGTCGCTCCCGCTCACTGACGACTCCTACCCAGACGTGGGGGGCACACGCACACCCCAGGCCGAGGTGCTCGCCGCTCACTCGCTCGCTCACCACTCACTCGCTCGCTCACCACTCACTCGCTCGCTCACCAATCACACTCACTCACCACTCACTCTCACCCACTACTCACTCACAAATCACTCTCACCCATTACTCACTCACCAATCACTCACCCATTACTCACTCACCAATCACTCTCACCCACCACTCACTCTCACCCACCACTCACCAATCACTACTCACCCCCCACTCACTCACCAATCACTCTCACCCACCACTCAGCAATCACTCTCACCCACTACTCACTCACCAATCACTCTCACCCATTATTCACCCACTCACACTCACCCATTACTCACCCACCACTCTCACCCGCCACTCACTCATCCACCCACCCACCCCTCACCCACCCACTCACTCTCCAATCACTCTCACCCACCCACGCACCCACTCACACACCCCACACTCACCCACAACTCACTCACCAATCACTCTCACCCACCACCCACTCATCCTCCCACCCCTCACCCACTCACTCACCCACCGACTCACCCATCCACTCACTCACCAATTCACCCACCCACTCGCTCGCCCATTCACACACTCATCGTTCACTCGCACACTTACCACGCATTCGCCAACACATCGCATACTCAAGCCGTGCTTGCGCGTGTGTGTATGTGAGCGGGTCAGTGTGTGGGCGAGTGATTGGGTGGTTAAGGGAGCAAGTGATAAGTTTCACAGATGAGTGATTTTGTGAGCAAGCAAATTCATCGAGCACTCGGCGAGCTGGTGCATGACTTCATGGATGAGCCACTGCACGCTCGATCCAATGACTACACGAGTGACGCCGGCGACCCGAGTGCGGCTCCCGCTCAATGGCCAACATCTGAACTCGTCCTGGGCCTCCCCTAGATCGACTCGGCCTCAGATGAGCACCCGTTGCAGTGTTTAAACATCGCCAACGGGGGGGAGAGACAAACGCGGCCGCGCGTGGTGCCGGCCACCCTCACCTTCGTGCGCCGTGCCGGCCTTTGTAGGTTGCAGCTCACCGTGACAGCGCTTGCCCACAACATGTCCGCTAAGAAGCCCACACGGTGGCGGGGGATCTTTGCCTTTTGCAGGGCTGCTGCGCGGAGGACGCCTCCTCTCCCTGCCCGGAAGCGGGCGACGTCGAAGGCGGCGGCCACCTGCTCTCCGTGCGGAAAGTGAGCATCGGGCGCACCCACTCGCTCCCCAACGACAGCTACATGTTCCGACCGGTCGACTCCGTCGCCGGCCCGCCACTGCCGCCCGACGCAGGGGGGGCGGCGGTCTTCGAGCCGACGACACCAGCAGCAGCAGGTAACAAATACCCTCCCCACCACCATTCCACATTCTGTTGGCAAGCAGCAAGGATGTCCGTGAGAAGTTAACTTATCGTTTTGACCAGTTTCTCCTAGTTTCAATCAGTTTGTACCAGTTTGTACTAGTTTCAACCAGTTTCAACTAGTTTCAAACAGTTTCAACTAGTTTCAACCAGTTTCTACCAGTTTCAACCAGTTTCAACCAGTTTCTCTCCATGCGTCACGAGGGTTTACGTTCCGCAGAGATGCTCGTGAATAGGACATTTAGCGGGTCATGATTTTGGCCTACGAATGTCGTATAGCGCAATATCTGCAGACACTTCTAAAGCTTCGATATGTTCTCTTTCTCTATCATATCACTTTATCTCTCATCACTTTCTCTCTTGTAACTTTATCTCTCATCGCTTTATCTCTCATCGCTGATATCTGTCGTCACTTTATCTCTCATCACTTTATCTCTCATCACTTTCTTTCTCATCACTTTATCTCTCATCACTTTATCTCTCTTCACTTTATCTCTCATCACTTTATCTCTCATCGCTTTATCTCTCATCACTTTCTCTCTCGATGCAGCAGTTCCAAATGTGATTCGCGGGTTGCCAAAAATCGCAGCTAGCACGTTCATGCACAACGAGGGAACACCATAGTAGTAATCACAATAATCACGTGCACTTGTGACACACATCCACCACCACCACTGCCGCACGGCATTCACTCGTTTTTGTAGAGGCCCGAGGAACCGCAAGCGAGCGGTGAGCTCCTGCCAAATCCCTCCCCGTCCAAGTTCTGCAGTCCCCTATCTATACGAAAGTGTTATAAACCAATTAATGAGTGCTTATGCCGTTCTGTCGCTACTACCGTGTGTGTGGTCACCGTTCCTAGTGAACTTCATTCAGCGATTCGCTCACGGGCGGGGCAGTCGTCATCTCCTTGTCACTCTTGTATCGCGTCGCGGTGGCTAGGAGATGTTTACTCCCTCGCCTGGTGTACAGAAGGTCGTGGGTTCGATCCCGACCCTGATGCCTGCTGCTGTATAATTGGAGTTTGCGTGTCTCTCTCATCATCATCACGGTGGCGAGGAGATGTTAACTACCTCGCCTGCTATACAGGAGGTCGTGGGTTTGATCCCCACCCTGATGCCTGCTGCTGTATATTTAGAGTCTGCGTGTCTCTCTCATCTTCATCACGGTGGCTAGGAGATGTTAACTACCTCGCCTGCTATACAGGAGGTCGTGGGTTTGATCCCCACCCTGATGCCTGCTGCTGTATATTTAGAGTCTGCGTGTCTCTCTCATCATCATCACGGTGGCTAGGAGATGTTAACTCCCTCACCTGCTATACAGGAGGTCGTGGGTTTGATCCCCACCCTGATGCCTGCTGCTGTATATTTAGAGTCTGCGTGTCTCTCTCATCATCATCACGGTGGCTAGGAGATGTTAACTCCCTCACCTGCTATACAGGAGGTCGTGGGTTCGATCCCCACCCTGATGCCTGCTGCTGTATATTTGGAGTTTGCGTGTCTCTCTCATCATCATCACGGTGGCTAGGAGATGTTAACTCCCTCACCTGCTATACAGGAGGTCGTGGGTTCGATCCCCACCCTGATGCCTGCTGCTGTATATTTGCGTGTCTCTCTCCCCGTGGTTGCGTGGATTTATTCCCGGGTCTTCCGGGTTTTCCTCCACATTTAGAATCAACGTCGCGTGTTTAGAGTTATTTGGCTGCTATAAACGTACACGTGGCGACGACGGTCAGCCCACTTGTGTGGGCTATCATTTGCGATGGCCAGGTCGCTCCTGAAAAACAGAGGCACTGCATAAGCTCAGCGTGTGGGTGGGGGCCTTGCATCTGGTTACGATGAAAACAAAAATAGCGTTCAGTTTTGAAACAGTTCGATTTCATTGCGGCAACGTTTCCCACGAACCTCACCACCCCCCCCCTCCCCATCGCCTCCGTTCCCCCGCCCGCGTGTCGCCTCTCGCCCACGCCGCTGCGTTTAGGCCCGAGGCTGCCGACTCAGCAGTCGCAGGCGGAGGCGGCCTCCTGCACCTTCCTCCAGCTGCCCCCTCCTCCGCCCTTCGCCGCCTTTCCCGCGCCGGCGCACGCGCAGGCGGCGGCGGGCGTGCCCCGGCTGCCCCCGCCGGCGCCCCCTCGCTCCCCCAGCTCCCAGAGGCTCCTGCGAAGACAGGTGAGGAACCCCCCATTATCGCATGCTCGCCCGACGCGGATTCTCGGATCCATCCGCGCGGAGCTTCTTGCGGGCAGGAGGGACGAACTCCCCTCTTGAGATGGAGGGAGATCTCGCTTTACGAGGGTTGTCACTGTGCGTACGTACACGCACACGCACAAAGGCAAAGACCCCCCGTATAGCCATAACTGACTCTTGGGGCAAGTGCTGTGAGCGAGTAGCAGCACCGATGAAGACTGGCACAGTACACGAGGTGGTGGGTGGCCAGCACCATGCCTGGCCGTCTTTGTCTCCCAAGTGGCGATGTTTAGACACTGCACGAGATACTCATTTGAGGCTGAGTAAACCTGGGGGAGGCCTAAGACGGGTTCAAACATACGCCAGTGTCAATGGTCATGAGCGGATTCGAACTCGGGTGGCCAGATTTGTAGCGTAGTGCACTAACCACTGTGCCACCGCTCCACACACACTCAGAGTCTTGAGACTTGGCTCCAGGAGACTGGTCTCAGCATCAGCGACTCTGTTGCTTTATCCACGGCGGTGACGTGACGGTCTGCCGTCACTTCAGTTCTAGTCTAATCTCATCGCCTGATTTCCCGATTCCCTGATTCCCGCAGGCCGCGGTCCGAATGGACTCCATAGACGCCCCGACACTGGGCTCCAAAGACAGCCTCCTCTCCGCCACTCAAGACAGCCCTGTACACCACATGCCTCATCATCAGCAGCAGCAGCAGCCACAACTGCCGCTGGCGCCGCCGCCGCCGCCACCGCCGCTCCCATCTCTGCGGCCGCCCCCCACCGTGCCGAGGCCTCTCCCCCGACGGGTCGGGAGCGGCGGCGGCGGCGCTGCGGCTAACGGGGCGGGGGGGCGGCTGAGCCGGGAGGGCTCGGACCCCAACGATGAGGAGGTGAGGAGGATCACGAGGGGCTCGGCGGCGTCGTCGGGCCGCGAGGTGAAGAAGTGCCACAGCGTGGACGACCGAGGGCTGCTCTCCGTGGCTGCGGCCGCGGCGGCCGCGGCAGCTGCCGCGGCCGGGTCGAGTGCCGGGGCGGCGGGTTGCTGGTGGACGGACGACGCCAGGAGACACTCCATCGAGATCTGCCCCGAGGTTTGTGGCGGGGGAGGGCGCAGCAGCAGTGTGGCTCCGCGGTCCGGTGTAGTGTGGTGTGGTGTGGCTTGGTTTGGAGTAGAGTGGCGTGGCGTGGTGTGGAGTGGAGGGGTATGGAGTGGAGTGGAGGGGTGTGGCATGAGTTGAGCTTTGCTTGATTTTGTTGAGCCAGGGTGAGAACTCGAGTGACCGCGCTGGTCGGCGGTTCGGGGGGCGGGAGTGGGGAGGACAACAAGCTAAACACAACAAGCAGTTCTAAATAAATTAGCTCGTCAATCTCGAGGATGATGATAATGATTTAAAAGTGCATTATAGCTCCCAATGGCTTTCTAATATTGGAAGGACGTAGCGTTCCAGACGGCCTCAGAAAGTGCCGCGCGATGCGGTGAACCGTTTCTGTTCGTCAGTTTGACATGAAGCAGCAGTAGGAGGAGAGGAGGCTTTTGCAACCGATATCATCCACAATATCGATCGCCTAAATTTCCGCAATCTAACCCAAAGAAAACCTACATCATGGCCTCTTTGTTCGATTGGTCGGCCAAAAAGCCGCCACTGCGAGGATGGATGGGAGTCATCCTCGCAGCCTGCTCCGGCCCATTTTGACGTGGCACGCGTGGCACGGTTGGTGTGTGTTGGCACAGTAGGGGGCACAGGTGGTGCTTTAGAGGCCACAGCTGGTGGTGCATCGGCCGGTCATCTCCCCACGGCACGGCACCTGCAGGGTCCGCCCCGTGACCTCCTGCCATGCGGGGCGTTCGACACTTTCACGTGGCCTTGAAGTGCACACGGCCCGGCACGGGTGCCGCGGTGACGTCACCGCCGCTTAGTGGCGAATGGCGGCTGCTGTTGTTGCTGGTAGTGGTGGTGTGTGTGTGTTAGACGAGATTTTGTTGAGGAAGCAGGAGAGGAGTCTCGTTGGCCCGGCATCCGCCACGGCAACCAGAAACTTCGGTCCTCACGAGGTCGCGTTCCAGCTGGTTCCTGGGCAACCAGACTCGGGGTCCATCGATTAATTTGGCAGCTGCTGATGATGACGACGATTATTATAATGATAACGATGACGACGATTATTTTATCGTCGTCATCGTTATCATTATCGTCATCACCATCATGCTCTTGTTGCATTGAACGGGTCGCATAACTTATGTGGAGTGCTCTTGCAAATTTAAAAAAATCTGGCAAACCAGCGGCACATTCTTATGAAGCCAGAATCTGCTGACAACATTCCCAGAGAGTCAACGCCAGTCCCGAGGTGTGAACAAATGATGCTGCTGCTGGATCACGAATAAGAAGAAGAGGCTTAACCCTCGCTGGCAATCATACGGAAGGCGTGAAGATCATAGCTAACAACATCTCATCAGTGCCCTACCTTATTACAGACCATTTCAGATCTTATTGGTCACCGCGTGCCCTTTATACATCTCAACGTTCATCCTGCAAAGCCCAATCACAAGGAAGAAACACGAACAAATAGACAAACATTATTATTCTTTTGCCCATATTGAAACGGCGTATGGGCTTGAAAACTCAATTTCCCTGCACAAGAATACGGGGTAAACCATGTGGGTTGACACGGGATAGAAGATGTTCAAACGGCAAATCGACACCGATCGGCAAGGCATCGGAAGTCTGCGTTAACCGCACGCTCGCATACTCATGGTGAAACGTGCAAACAAAGATGCATCCTTGGTTTTGCTTTATGTATAATAATTAATATTTAATAATTTATATATAATAATTTATATTTAATAACTTATATTTCCTAATTCATATTTAACAATTTATATTTAATAATTTATATTTCATAATTTATATTTAATAATTAATATTTAATAATTTATATTTCATAATTTCTGTGCAATCGTTGCATCGCCGTGCTGTCTCTTGCCCTGGCTGCCTCCGCCCGCCCCCACCCCTGCCCCCCCTCACCCCCCCCCCCCACTCTACCCCCCCCACCCCACCCCCTCCACGGCCCCGTAGATGCAAACGCGAGCCGACCGTCGCGGTTCCCTGGCCCCCCTTGAGGGCAGACGCTCCCCGCGCCCCCCCCCACGCAAAGAAAAACTCAGCCCCCCCTGCATCTCCGTCGAGCCTCCGCCGTCGGAAACCTGCGGCGGCGGTAACGGCCAGGGTGGCGGCGGCGGCAGCCCTCCGGCCACCATCGCCGGCTGCGCCACCACCCCTCGTCTCCGCCGACGCACCCCGTGCAGCGCCGAGTCGTCGCAAGACGGCAGCGGAGCCTCCGAGGAGTCCTGTAGGCCGCCGCCGCTGCTCCTGCCGCCGCCGGCGACGCCGCCACCGCCGTCAGCGTCGTCGTCGTTCGGTTCCAATTCTTCGTCGTCGTCGTCTTCGTCGTCGCCGTCGCCGTTTTTCTTGGCCGTGCCGTGGTCCGAGAGCTCCCCGCGGCCTCCGGCGCAGGCTCCGGCCCAGGCCACGCCGAGGCCGCCCATGCCCCCTCTCCCGGCGCCGCCGCTGCTGCCGCCGCCCCACAAGAGGCAGAAGCGGGGCGGGGCGGAGCGGCGGCCCGACGGAGCGTCTCGCGACGACGCCGCACCAAGGGACGCGCCGCCCGCCATCGCCGCCGCCAAGCACGGCGACGTGGCGCAGCAGCCGCTGCTGCTGCTGCCGCCGCCGCAGCCGCTGCTGCCGTCTCCGGCGGCGACGGCCTGCCCGCACGGGCGAATGCGGTCGCCGTTGATGAAGCAGAGGACGTTGGCGAAGCAGGACGAGCAGTAGGGACAAGACGCCTCGGACCTCGGTGGCGGCAGTACCGCGGGCCGGCGTCGACTTTGCCGGAGACGCGCGAGCGAGTGCGAGCGAGCGAGCTGGTGCCGTCGAGATTCTGTATTGGGGGGTCCTGGCCGGTTGGGGTGGGTGGATTGCCGCGCCTCTCTGAGCGAGCTCACGCCGGCTGCGCCGTAGCCACCGTGCCGGCAAAATTTCTTAACCAGATTTCGGGCTGCCGTCTGATATTGCACCCAGGGTTGTCCCCTGCGTAGCGAAGTTGAACGTTGTTGTTGTTGATTTTAATTTCAGCCCAATCACCAATTTGATTCGAAAGGTTGCGACATTTGTTCTTTTGGTTTTAATCGGCTCGAGCCCACTCTCGTTTATCGATGAAATTGGGACGAGCCACCCTCCACTTCGCCGTGACGACGGAGCGCTCCATGGAGGGAAGGAGGGGGGAGAGGAATGGGAGGGATGGAGAGGGAGGGGAGGGATGGAGGAGAGGGAGGGAGGCAGGAGAGGGAGGAAGGGAGGGAGGAAGGGAGGGAAGGAGGGAGGAGAGGGATGGGAGGGATGGAGGATAGGGGAGGGAGGAGAGGGAGGGAGGGAGGGAGGGAGGAGAGGGAGGGAGGGAAGAGAGGGAGGGAGGGAGGAGAGGGAGGGAGGCAGGGAGGGAGGGAAGAGAGCGAGGGATGCCTTATTGTCGAAAGCAAGACGGGCCTCTGCGCCGTTACCATCCAGGGCAGTTTGCCCCTCATTTCAGGATGGCGCGAGGCTCTGCCGCAAGTCGGAGATCCCGAAGGGGGTTGCTTTTTTTGTTCCCCCCCCCCCCCCCCCCGAGCCGTCATCCTCCTCCCACTGCCTGCGACAACACGACGGCCGCGTTCCTCATTTCGCGTCTGCTGCGACCGATCGGGGTGTCCTCGACATTTACCCGGCTCAGTTAGGGGCGGGATTCCCGGTCAGCATGCCGATGTTGGCTCCTGGTTGGGACCGTTGGACCAATGCTCCGTGTTTACTGGGGCACCCCAGTACATTAAATCCATGGGACCATGGTGAGAGGGAGACACGCAAACTCCAAATATACATCAGCAGGCGTCGTCAGGGTCGGGATGGAACCACCGACCTCCTGTATACCAGGCGAAGTAGTCAACATCTCCGAGCCACCGTGGCGCCTGTCCACTCCGCGTTGTTCGTCTGGAGCCGCCGTGGCTTGCGCCACCGCCGTGGCTTGCGCCACCGCCGTGGCAGCGGCGGCCTTTTGCACCCCATCCCGTGAGCTGCTCGAGACCAAATCGGCCTTGTGGGAGAAGAATACTCAAACATTGCCTCCGAGCGTTCTTAGCGCAGATGAGAGACGCACACACACACACACATATATATATTTACCAATGTATATTTGAGAAAAGAGAACGCGTTTCCAATCGACGTCGAACTAATTTTCAATGTATTTTACCGCAGAGATCACGACATTAATAATTATTATTATTCGCGAAGGCGACGTTTTTTTTGACTTGAGGCAGCCCCCCCACGGTAAGCGTGCAACACAGGGGCCCACGGTTAGCACGACGTTGGGGGAACGTTGGCACGACGTCGGGGGAACGTTGGTCGTGCGACAGGCGAGCGTTGCTACGTTGGCACGCGGTGGGGGCTGGTTGGGGGTGGTGGTCAACAATCGCCGCGTCGCAGACACTTAACGAGGCAGGCACCGCTGAGATTCCGGGTTCGACGTGCGAGACCTGGGGGGTGTGGGGGTGGGGGGGGAGCGTTTTTCGGTGTCTTTCAAATCAGTCGGGGGGGGTGGGGGTGTGGGGGGGTGGGGTGGGGGTGTGGGGGTGGGTGGGTTCATAATTGCCTTGGTCATACACACTGAGCTGCCTCCGCTGAGATCCTGGGTCCGCCCCCCCCCCCCCCAGCGGTCCAGGGATGTTTCTTTTGGTCGTTTCTCTCGCGAGCGGCCCGCCGGCTCATCGTGGCCGCGTCCGAGATGCCGACATTGGCCACTGGTTTCGAGCCCCCCACCCCCCGGGGTGTCTCGGTATGGGCTCGTAATGTGGCTTCGTGTGCGGTGTTAGCGAGAGGCGGTGTGGGAGCAGATCCTTAAATCACATATCAGATATATTTATCGCATATTCGTGCGTTGAAGCAGTGTGTGTGTGTGCGCGTGTCGTGGTTACTACGCGTGCGTGCTATACAATTATGCAGGTACTTTCTGGAGTCACAAGTATACGGTTTTTAAATTGCGTGCACCTATATATATATTTGTGAGTACACGAGACTAAACACACTGCACGGTGCCGTATATGTGTGTGTGTGTATATACGTGCAACGGAAAATATGAAGTGCGTAACGCGGTGGCCTATGAGCAGAGTTGCTTCACTGATTACCACCGGGCAATTTCTGCATCCAACCCCTGCCCCCGTCCCCCTTTTGTTTTATTTTAGGCTGAGTCGACCTAGGGGAGGTACAGGCCGGGTCACTCATTCTAAAGGGTGGTGGTGGTGGGGGCGTGGGCAGGCCAAACGTTGCCAGTTTCACGTGATATTTTTGAGGGACCTTATGAGCTCGGAAGCTCTCAAGTCGGGTTTGGCCAATTTAAAAATAAAATACCGTTTACCGTGACGGACGTGACACATCGGAGAGCAAGAAGTGAAAAATACAAATGATTCGAACGTAAAAAACAGCGATCTTTCACTGCCGCGCTCTGGGTAGCGTGCCCATCGGTTATTTATTTTCTTTGGCTGCCCGCAGTCAGGACGATGCGCGGTCGCTGGCTCCCATTGGCTGCGAAGGAGGGGGGGGGGAACGGTAAGAACCGATCGACAAGGACCCAGCGTGGGGCGAAACCGTGAACCGGTTACCCGTACCGAGTTCGTCTCGGTACGCGGGGTCAGCCCGAATGCGCGCGAGCGGGACGACCCCGCGTACCGAGTTCGTCTCGGTACGCGTGCCCGGCGGCGTTACGTTTCATTTCGAGAGATGCCTAGTCGGAGGAAGAGTGAGGAGTGGCGCCGGTGTGGTTTCTTTTTAAGGACGTCGTCGACACTCGGCGCAGAGAGCCGCAGCGACGCGACCGCCGCCACTCTCCGATAGCCGGCGCCAAACACGGAGCCACGGCCGCCCCTCCGCGTGGCCTCGCCCCGGGAGCCTCGGTGACGTCTTCTGAGCCGAAGAGGTGCAGGCAAAGATCCTCCGCGTCGGTTTTTGTTCCGGTTCCGTTCCGGTGACGCACAAACGTACGTTTGACACAACTCATCGGAAACGGAATCCAAAGTGAAAACTGACGACGTACATGTATGTACGTACGTGTACATGTCTGTATGCATGTGCACGTACGTACACGTACAGACACACGTGCGTGCGTGTACGTGCGTCGGCGGAACGGTTAATGGGTTTACGTGTCCGAGGCTGACGTCTGCTCCTGTGAGCGCTCGCGGGCAGATTTGTTACATACCAGCAGCCCCGTTTTGTCAATCCACTGCTGGACGAGTGGTCTGGCATTGCAGGACGGAAACGTATTTTAAATAACAAAAAAGAATCGCCACGTATTGAGGGCGCTTGATTATCGGCGCATGAGGTGCGGGTCGGTGGCTAAAGCAGACGGAGTTACAAGCAAATTGCACTGCGAGAGAGAGAGTCTTGTTTATCTTGTCGAGATAAAACGAACAAAGTTTGTTTCTTGTGAGCGTGCGTGCAACTGACGAAGGGTTTCCACAGGTATTCTCTTACTTCCCAACTGATGCAGATTTCAGCGGTTGGCTGCTGGTCACTTAACCGCCCCCCCCCCCCCCTTTCGCCGCGCACCGGTTTGTGCAGCTCTTGAGAGCAGGGGGAAAGTATAAAATATCGGCGGTGTGTCGCTTAGAGCCGTGGTGTTGGCAGGTACAGACTCTCGACTATCCACGTGCGGTTTGTCCGATTTGCGGATTGACCACGGCACCTGAGATTTAGACGCCAACTCGTGGATTTTCCCCTTAAGCCCAAATGAATCATCTAAAAAACAGTCATACAACGTTATTATTCTCGGAAACTTTTATTGCAAGTCGCATCCTTTAACCGTAATCCACTTGAGATCGCCTCTACAGTACAGTAGTTGCCATAGCTTTACAACAGTGGGCGGAGTTTGATGTTGATTGGCGTGGCTCTGCTGCTGTCATTAATTTAGTGGGCCGAGTCTTCTGCTGGGTGGGAGCAGGAAAGTGTATCACTGATCTCGCGCATCGATCAGTCAATCGGTCGTTCGTTTTTGGCATCGAGATCCGTGGAAAATGGCCATTATTTGGATTGTCCGCAATTTTGACTGATCCGCGGGCCGTCATTTGCGTGGATAATCGATAGTCTACTGGGTAGCGCTTGCAGGGCTCACACCATGGTCCCCCCATAGGTTGGGGCCTGGTTTGCAAAGTAACGGCTGGCGGCAGGTTAACTCCTCCTGATGTCGACGCCCCTTGACGGTTCATGCAGAGGAAGATTTTCTTGACACAAGCCTGGGTGCAAACCCCGAGGATGATTTCTAGCAGCCCCGATGCCTTATGCCGAAAAGGTAATCCATTTCTAATCACAGCACTCGTCTTCGTTGTCAGACGGAGGCGTCAGGCCTACGTCGAAACCCTGTCCCTAACTCGAAGTGCTAACTTGGAAGACAAGTAGAGCCCTGGCTCTGACTCGAAACACCAACACTTGGACCTTATGGCGAGACCCCGGGGCCCCCAATAAACCGAAGTCAAAATCGTAATTAATTAATAACTTTTTGGCGACTCCGTCCCACCTCGCACATAAACGCCACGACCCACCAAATATCAATCCTCTCGTTCTTCACCAAGCACCCGTCGTTGCCAAAATTGGCGTAGTCATGAACAAAACTTTGAAACCTTGACTTAAAGCTTTCGTGACTGCAGGAATTCATATGCGTGGGTCTTTCGGTAAAGTCACGTCGATAGGTTCAATGAAAATAACAAAAATAAAACTACGACGTTTCGATCGCAACACAAGCGGTCTTCCTGAAGGCGACCGCTTGTGTTGAGATCGAAACGTCCTGAAGACGACCATTTGCGTTGCGTTTGAAATGTCGTAGTTTTTTGTTATTTTCTTTGAACCTGTCTACGTGACTTTACCGAAAGACCCAAGAATATAAAACTTCGATTAGTGCATCGTGTAGAGCTTGTCGAGTAGAATCGATTGCCGTATCGTTCGCCTTCAACAGACATAAAATGACGTCGCAACGCAGTTCATGCAAGAGCCGGGGGCTTATGGGACAAGGGGGTCCCGCCATAAGGTTCCTTGCGTAAGCCCTGAAGCACAGCTTCAAAATGGAGAACATCAATCCAGGAGGTCGGAATACCCGGGCAGCGAACACGCCGGTGTTACGTTAATGAGCCATAACTCCTAACCCCGCCGCTGACTCACGACTCCTCAAGCTAACCCCGAACAATCACGGACGCAAGCCCCTGCCGCTAACCTCTAACGATGACCCTCACTCTTGCACCAACCCGATTCCCCCGAACACTAAAATCCCCCGCCTATACAATTGGCTTGCCCACACACTGAAGCTCATGTGGTGCCATTCCGAAACACTGAAAACAACAAAACTCACACTCGTCAAGAACACTGCCTTAAAGAGGAAAATGGTGCAGGTGACGTTTCAGGCAACAGTCCTTCATGATGGCAGAGCACAGAACCGCCCCGCGCGAGGAATAACGCCAAGGAACAGTGCACGCACAATGCAATGTCATCGCCATCGGGCATGATCTGTCCACTGCTGGACAAAGATTTATCCGATTCATAACGGGAGAGCTGACCCGTCGAGTTTTCATCTTTGAGAATCAATCACGGGTGGGGTGGGTGTGGACGGTGGGACGGGGGTGGTTTACTTGTACGAGTACTTCAGATAGTGATTGACGATAACTGAGCTACCACTTGGCAATCAGGCAAAGACTGACAGCGCAGAGGCTATCATCGCCCAAGGATGCTGCTGCCGCTGCCATTCACGGGACCAGCCTGAAGCCTGCAGAAGTCCCGCGGTAGTCAGCGACGTGGCTGCCGTGCTTGGGGTGATCCCGATCGAGTCATTCTGCGGTGTAATTTTTATCGCTTGGAACCCGTGATGCGCCAACGGGGACCCGCTCACGGGGACCCGCCAACGGGGACCCGCTCACGGGGACCCGCCAACGGGGACCCGCCAACGGGGACCCGCTCACGGGGACCGCTCACGGGGACCCTTCACGGGGACCCGCTCACGGGGACCCGCTCACGGGGACCCGCTCACGGGGACCCGCTCACGGGGACCCGCTCACGGAGACCCGCTCACTGGGACCCGCTCACGGGGACCCGCTCACGGGGACCCGCTCACGGGACCCGCTCACGGGGACCGCCAACGGGGACCCGCTCACGGGGACCGCTCACGGGGACCCGCTCACGGGGACCCGCTCACGGGGACCCGCTCACGGGGACCCGCTCACGGGGACCCGCTGACTGGGACCCGCTCACGGGGACCCGCTCACGGGGACCCGCTCACGGGGACCCGCTCACGGGGACCCGCTCACGGGGACCCGCTCACGGGGACCCGCTCACGGAGACCCGCTCACGGAGACCCGCTCACGGGGACCCGCTCACGGGGACCGCTCACGGCCGCTTGCCGGGTGGCGGGGGACGGCACTCCGTAGGGGGGCATCCGAACTGCGAAAAAGCGGCGAGTGAACGCAGTCCCAGTGGGCCGTGTCTCCTCCTCCTACTCCTCCTCATCTTCCTCCTCGTGTCTCCTCCTTCCTTCTGCTTCTTCTCCTCCTCCTCCTTCTTATCCTCCTCCTCTTTCCTTCTCCTTCCCTCTCCTCCTTCCTCCTTCCTACTTCTGCTCATCCTATTCCCTCCAATGAGGCCTCTGTTCCACGTAGCACTTTCCCACTCACGCCAGAGAGAGTCAATGTGTTACAATCTCAGGAGCCGAGCACAGACGGAGCCCTCACCGGGCTGAGACCACTACACTCTACACTACACTACACACTACTACACCATAGACTACTCTACACTACTATACACTACACTGCTATACACTACTATACACTACACTACTATACACGACACTACTATCCACTACACTATACACTACTACACACTACACTACTATACACTACACTACTACACACTACACTATACACCACTACTATTCACTACATTACTACACACTACACTATACAATACACTTCTAGTCACTGGACTACTATTCACTACACTATTCACTACACTACTATATACTACACCACTATACACTACACTATTCCCTACACTACTATACACTACACTACTAAACACTACACTACTATTCACTACACTATCCACTACACTTCTATACACTACACTGCCCTGTTACAAATTTACGTCACTCTACACTACACTATACACTACAGTACTACTCTCTGTCTCTCTCTCTCTCTGTCTCTATCTCTCTGTCTCTCTCTATCTCTCTCTACCTCTCTCTGTCCCTTCGCACATCCGCAACGTCATCAAATGCGCCTCCGACCGCTGTCAAGCGACATCTCGAGGCCTCTCCCGATCCGCGTTCGGGGCCAGGGCTTCCCAGCAGCCCTGCGCATCTTCACTTGTTGACTTGTCTCCAAAACGCCTGGCGCGTTGTAAATGATTATCGCCGCCACCACCGTCGTCGTCGTCAACTCGCCACGCTTGACAGCATGGTTTAGTCACGGCCAGTCGCCGGAACACGCGGATTCGATCCCAGGCTTGTCAGCGGCAAAAGGAGTGTCGCCAATGTGGATGATACATCACGGCCACCACCCGGCGGTGTTGCCCCAAACCAATAATACTAATACTACGACTACTACTACGCGTGTCCCACCTGGGCACGTGCATCTGTGCGCACACTCGCGCAGCGACCAGCAGCCACGCGCACACCGCCTGGCAGTGCAGTACAACGCCTGGGGGGAGGGGGGAGGGGGGGACAGTTCCGCTTGAAGGGGCAAGCGAACACCGTCAAGGCTTCGGGCACACGGTGTCTCATGAGCAGTCCTGGGGGGCGGGGGGGCTCTCACTTGAATCAGTGCTGGGGGGCGGGGCGGGCTCTCACTTGAATCAGTGCTGGACAACTGCCGATCTTTCGTTCCTCTCTCTAAGCTATGGGTCGGAGACGGCGGCGGGGGGGGGACATCCATTATGACGCGAATGTCATGGGGCGACACACCCCACACGCGACTCGACGTCACCGCGCCGCCGCAGGGCACGCGGCAGATGACGCGCTGGGCGCATTGTGACACGGGGCGCTGGAGAGAGAGAGAGGGGCGCTCCTGAAAAGTTCACTTTTGAGGTCCTCATCGGGAAGCCCACGAAGCTTGAGACACAGACACACTGATGGGACAGCTCTGGGTAGT
This sequence comes from Lampetra fluviatilis, assembly GCF_964198595.1. NCBI lineage: Eukaryota > Metazoa > Chordata > Hyperoartia > Petromyzontiformes > Petromyzontidae > Lampetra > Lampetra fluviatilis. The sequence continues at coordinate 2,175,731 of NC_136332.1, read as the reverse complement.
GACAGTCCTGGGTAGAGACAGTCCTGGGTAGTGACAGTCCTGGGTAGTGACAGCCCTGGGTAGAGACAGTCCTGGGTAGAGACAGTCCTGGGTAGAGACAGTCCTGGGTAGAGACAGTCCTGGGTAGAGACAGTCCTGGGTAGTGACAGCCCTGGGTAGAGACAGTCCTGGGTAGAGACAGCCCTGGGTAGAGACAGTCCTGGGTAGAGACAGCTCTGGGTAGAGACAGCCCTGGGTAGAGACGGTCCGGGGTAGAGACAGCCCTGGGTAGAGACAGTCCTGGGTAGAGACAGCCCTGGGTAGAGACAGCCCTGGGTAGAGACAGTCCTGGGTAGAGACAGTCCTGGGTAGAGACAGTCCTGGGTAGAGACAGCCCTGGGTAGAGACAGTCCTGGGTAGAGACAGCCCTGGGTAGAGACAGCCCTGGGTAGAGACAGCCCTGGGTAGAGACAGTCCTGTGTAGTGACAGCCCTGGGTAGAGACAGCTCTGGGTAGTGACAGCCCTGGGTAGTGACAGTCCTGGGTAGTGACAGTCCTGGGTAGTGACAGCCCTGGGTAGAGACAGCTCTGGGTAGTGACAGTTCTGGGTAGTGACAGCTCTGGGTAGTGACAGCCCTGGGTAGAGACAGTCCTGGGTAGTGACAGTCCTGGGTAGAGACAGTCCTGGGTAGTGACAGTCCTGGGTAGTGACAGCCCTGGGTAGTGACAGCCCTGGGTAGTGACAGTCCTGGGTAGTGACAGTCCTGGGTAGAGACAGTCCTGGGTAGAGACAGCCCTGGGTAGAGACAGTCCTGGGTAGTGACAGCCCTGGGTAGAGACAGTCCTGGGTAGTGACAGCCCTGGGTAGTGACAGCTCTGGGTAGAGACTGCCCTGGGTAGAGACAGCCCTGGGTAGAGACAGCCCTGGGTAGAGACAGTCCTGGGTAGTGACAGTCCTGGGTAGTGACAGCCCTGGGTAGTGACAGCTCTGGGTAGAGACTGCCCTGGGTAGAGACAGCCCTGGGTAGAGACAGCCCTGGGTAGAGACAGTCCTGGGTAGTGACAGCCCTGGGTAGTGACAGCTCTGGGTAGAGACTGCCCTGGGTAGAGACAGCCCTGGGTAGTGACAGTCCTGGGTAGTGACAGCTCTGGGTAGAGACAGCCCTGGGTAGTGACAGCTCTGGGTAGTGACAGCTCTGGGTAGTGACAGTCCTGGGTAGAGACAGTCCTGGGTAGAGACAGCCCTGGGTAGTGACAGCTCTGGGTAGTGACAGTCCTGGGTAGAGACAGTCCTGGGTAGAGACAGCCCTGGGTAGTGACAGTCCTGGGTAGTGACAGTCCTGGGTAGAGACAGTCCTGGGTAGTGACAGTCCTGGGTAGAGACAGTCCTGGGTAGAGACAGCCCTGGGTAGAGACAGCCCTGGGTAGAGACAGTCCTGGGTAGTGACAGTCCTGGGTAGTGACAGTCCTGGGTAGAGACAGTCCTGGGTAGAGACAGTCCTGGGTAGAGACAGCCCTGGGTAGTGACAGTCCTGGGTAGAGACAGTTCTGGGTAGTGACAGTCCTGGGTAGTGACAGCCCTGGGTAGTGACAGTCCTGGGTAGTGACAGTCCTGGGTAGAGACAGTCCTGTGTAGTGACAGCTCTGGGTAGTGACAGCTCTGGGTAGTGACAGCCCTGGGTAGTGACAGTCCTGGGTAGAGACAGTCCTGGGTAGAGACAGCCCTGGGTAGTGACAGCTCTGGGTAGTGACAGCCCTGGGTAGTGACAGTCCTGGGTAGTGACAGCTCTGGGTAGAGACAGCCCTGGGTAGTGACAGCTCTGGGTAGTGACAGCTCTGGGTAGTGACAGCTCTGGGTAGTGACAGCCCTGGGTAGAGACAGCCCTGGGTAGTGACAGCCCTGGGTAGAGACAGCCCTGGGTAGAGACAGCCCTGGGTAGAGACAGTCCTGGGTAGTGACAGCCCTGGGTAGTGACAGCCCTGGGTAGAGACAGCCCTGGGTAGTGACAGCTCTCGGTAGTGACAGCTCTGGGTAGTGACAGTCCTGGGTAGTGACAGCTCTGGGTAGTGACAGCTCTGGGTAGTGACAGTCCTGGGTAGAGACAGCCCTGGGTAGAGACAGCCCTGGGTAGTGACAGCTCTGGGTAGTGACAGCTCTGGGTAGTGACAGTCCTGGGTACTGGGTAGTCACCGTCCTGGGTAGCGGCTGCCTCGCCCCTGGGGCCTCGTGGCTAAGAGGAGATGGAGGCGTTGTGCGCGCTGCGGCGGGGTTTGTGAATCTTAATTTAAAAGTATTTGTAACGCCGTCGGCAAAGATGTTTGTACATAAATGATTTATATTTTTTTGAAGAGACACAACTGGGCGTTTTTTGTGTGATTTAGCAACATTCGTGTGGCAATCTTAATACTACTGGTGAAGAATAATGAATTAATGTTCAGTCTGTAAAGGATAACGAAATCTTAAACATTTAACCTGTACGCACGGCCTCGTTTCAAGTGACTAGGTATTTAATTTTCCCGGCGTTGCGTATTCGAAACTAACCCGATGTATATATCGTGTGAAGTATGTCAGGTCGAGTAATAATAATAATAATTAATAAATCAAGGGTACGAGGAGTTGATGGGAACGTCTGTGGGGTGGTGAGGTTATAGGAGGTGCGAGGCGCTCCACACAACACGGAGATTGTCGATTTAACACAAATAAAGTGGCGCGAGGATCTGTCGGAGCAAGGTTTTCATCAGAAGCTTCACGTGACGGAGTGAGGTGTGCGGCAGCGGCGGCGGCTGCTGCTGCGTTTGGACATCGTGGGGAGCAGGGAGCTCTGTCGTGGGGGGGGGGGGTCTGTGCGGGGGGGTCTGTGGGGGGAGTCTGTGGGGGGGAGAGTGTCCGTGTGGGGGGGGTTTGTGTGTGGGGGGTCTGTGGGGGGGGGGGGGGGGTCCGTGTGGGAGGAGGTCTGTGTGTGGGGGTCTGTGGGGGGGGGTCCGTGTGGGGGAGAGGGTCCGTGCGGGGGGGTCCGTGTGGGGGGGTCCGTGTGGGGGGGGGGTCCGTGTGGGGGAGAGGGTCCGTGTGGGGGGGCGGTCTGTGTGTGGGGGGGGGGTCCGTGTGGGTGGGCGGGGTCCTTGCGCGTTGACTGCGAGGGAGAGAGGGTAAACCAGTGAGAGGTTTGGAGAGATCCGGACAAACGTGAAGAGAAGGGGTAGGGGGGGTTACAGAGATAACGATTGTGAGGGATGGCAGCTCAAGCGCCCTGGAAACAATGAGAAGACATCTTTAAGTTCTGAGACAATTCTGGGGAATCTGGACAAATCCCAGAGAGGTGTCAGGAGAGGCTCCAACTCACCGCAGTCAGCGACTCGCTCACCCACTCACTCACCCGCTCACTCACTCACTCACCCGCCCGCCTGCTCGCTCGTTCACCCGCCTGATGATGACGACGACGATGATGATATTGGTGATGATGGCGATGGCGGTGTTGACCGACGACGATGATGATGGTGAAGATGGTTATGAGGATGCTAACGGTGAAGATGATGAATATGATGACGGTGAAGATGATGATGATGAATATGATGATGACGACGAACGAACGGCGGGCTCTGGCGCATGGACCATCTTCAGTGCGCCTCAGAGAGTCCTGCAGAGGACCTCACCCACCGCTAACATCACGACTCTGGGGAAACACAAATCCCCTCCTCCCCACACCCGTGTCACACCCCCCACACACCCTCGGTCTGTCTTCAAATCGACAACTCACGACCCCCGAGATCACTCGGGAGAAGAGCAGGGAGGACGAGGAGGAGGAGGGGGGAGTCTCCTGCACGACGATTCCGTCCTTTTTCTGTGCCCCTAAGGGGCCGTCCATAAATGACGTCACGCACCTGAGAAATGTGACGTCACATCAAAATGCGCAACTTTAAAATAAATATAGACAACACGTTCTACTTAATTAAATATACTTTTTAATAAATGTTTTCTCCTACAACATCAGAGTGCAGCGCCACATTAAATACGCACTACAATGACAATAGTTTAAAGCGATTTGAAGCATGGGCGGGGGGCAGAGCTTTGTGACGTCACATTTGAGGGGGGGGGGTCTGACTTTTTGTGACGCCGTGTGACTAGGGGGGGGGGGTAAAAAATCGTCCACAATCGCGTGACGTCATTTATGGACGGCCCCTAAGCCAAGCAGCAGCGCGTCACTTAGGTATCCCAGGCCTCTGTGTGGTTCACGGTACACGGTGCGCTATGATGGACGTTGCTCAGTGTTTATCGGTCGGTCACTATTGCATTAATCCACGTACGTATTTACATATTTATATCAAAGTATATAATTTAAACTCGTGCGTTCACATATATTACACCCGGCCCCGTGGTTGAATTCAATTGTTCTTTGAAGGCAGATGGAACCCAACCGACAAGGCAGCGGTCCACGTTTGCAGAGAGCCACCTTCGCCTGGTAGCTTAACATTGAGATGCACTCCAACAACCAAATTGTCTATCCCCCCCCCTCCACCCACAAACGCAAATCTCATCCCGGGCTGTCCTATCGGCGTCCAAAGTCGTGGGGCGGCGCCAAGTGTGGGTTGACTGACAGCCCTTCTTCCGGGACGTGCCGGCACGCAACGTAAGAGTAGGCCAAATACAACACGTGGCCTCCACAAGGAGGCACCTTTCGAGAGATGCGCTCCTGGTTGAGGCTGCGTGTGGCGGTGGTGGTGGTGGTGGTGGTGGCGGTGATGGTGGTAGTGGTGGGTGGTGCTGACGGTGGTGGTGCTGGCGGTGGTGATGGCGGTGGTGGTGGTAGTGGTGGTGTTGCTGGTGGTGGTAGTGGTGGTGGTGGTAGCGGTGGCTGGTGGGCAGGCGGGCGTGAGGAGCGCTTGCCAGTGCTGCGCCTTTAGCACCGTGCAGCCGACGGCGCTGTGCGGGATGCACGGGGGGTGGGGACCTACTGGAACATCTGTTTAAAATAACTAACAAAGAGCTTTATAGCTCATCGGATTCCTCCAGCGGTCGGAATTTCGATTCCGCCTGGCGGCGTGGCCCGCCGCTCGCTTGCGCCGCGGGCTCCCTCTGCCTTCTAGGGTTCTACATGACTCGTTAGAGACGTGAGCGGGATTACTTCGTTTCGTTTGTTTACAAAAGATCGTTACCTTTTGTGTGTGAAAGGTATTTAATCACTAACTCAACGGTGGTGTTTATGTTTGTTGTTCTCCCCCCCACCTCCTCCACCACCACCACCACCACCTCCTAAGGTCTTCTTAATTTGAACTAATAAAGACAATCACGTAATAAAGACAAATGTCGAACCCCGCTCATCGTGCCGAACGTCTTCACGGTGCTTTTCTCTCTTCTCGCGCCGCCTTAGAGTTCAAACGCGCCCTGCGGTCCCTGAGGGGGCAGCTTCGTGCGTAGACGGTGGGGGGGACAACAACACCACCAACAACAGCAAAAACAACAACACCATCAACAACAGCAAAAACAACAACACCATCAACAACAAAACCGACATCAGAATCAACGACACCACCAACAAAATCAACAACAAAAACAACGCCAACAACAACACCAACATAATCATCAACAAAGCCAAAACGACAACAAAATCAAACACAACACCGACAAAATCATCAACAACAATAACAACAACACCACCACCAACAACAAAAACAACACCATCAACAACAAAACAGACATAAAAATCAACGACACCACCAACAAAATCAACACCAACAACAAAAACAACGCCAACAACAACAAAATCAACAACCACACCAGAAACAACACACAGAGAGCCGGTTATCACCTACAATCCTGAGTTCAACGCCTGGGCCTGGTTGTGTTTGTGTGTCTCTCTCTCTGACGGTTCACAATGGCCATGTTGGAGACACTGACCCAGATATTCTGAGACCCTGGGTTTCAGCCCCGGTGTGTGTGTCTGACGGTTCACAATGGCCATGTTGGAGACACTGACCCGGCGATTGTGAGACTCTGGGTTCCAGCCCCGGTTTGTGTGTCTCTGACGGTTCATAATGGCCATGTTGGAGACACTGACCCAGCACTGTTTAGGATCCCGGTTCAAGCCCCGGGGTCTGGGTGTCTCTTTTTGTCTTTCCCGAGGTGCGAGACCAAGTCACCCCCAATTCTCCAGTCCCTTCACTCCAACAGGTCTCCAACACAAATCCTCGGTCAACTTCAACATCACACTCGCGGGCTCCCAAGGTCCTCCGTTTCCGCTCGAGCTCTGGGAAGACGGCAGGTCCCCTCTGGCTCAACTTGAGTTGGCCCACAGTTGCCCGTTCCGTGGAACCATGGGAGACATGTGACGCTCTACCTCCAGAAACTCTACTCACAATGTGATTAAAGGAGCTGCGCCCCCCACTAAAACCCTTCATGTGCTCTACACCTCTGCTGAATGAATGCGCAAGTGAGCGATCTACCTGGCGGTTGGAGATGGAGCGTCGGTGAGGGTATAAGCGAGCGAGGTTGTTGGCGATTTAAAGTGTTAAGTCAATGAGAGTGGGTGGTTGAGCGGGTGGTTGAGAGGGTGGTTGATTGAGTGGTTGAGAAGGTGGTTGAGAGGGTGGTTGAGTGAGTGGTTGAGCGGGTGGTTGAGAGGGTGGTTAAGTGAGTGGTTGAGTGAGTAGTTGAGAGGGTGGTTGAGAGGGTGGTTGAGAGGGTGGTTGATTTAGTGGTTGAGAGGGTGGTTGATTGAGTGGTTGAGTGAGTGGTTGTGTGAGTGGTTGAGAGGTTGGTTAAGTGAGTGGTTGATTGAGTGGTTGAGAGGGTAGTTGAGAGGTGGTTGAGTGAGTGGTTGAGAGGGTGGATGAGTGAGTGGTTGAGAGGGTGGTTGAGAGGTGGTTGAGTGAGTGGTTGAGTGAGTGGTTGAGAGGGTGGTTGAGTGAGTGGTTGAGTGAGTGGTTGAGAGGGTGGTTGAGTGAGTGGTTGAGAGGGTGGTTGAGTGAGTGGTTGATTGAGTGGTTGAGAGGGTGGTTGAGAGGTGGTTGAGTGAGTGGTTGAGAGAGTGGTTGATTGAGTGGTTGAGAGGGTGGTTGAGAGGTGGTTGAGTGAGTGGTTGAGTGAGTGGTTGAGTGAGTGGTTGAGAGGGTGGTTGAGTGAGTGGTTGAGAGGGTGGTTGAGCGGGTGGTTGAGTGAGTGGTTGAGAGGGTGGTTGAGCGGGTGGTTGTGAGGGTGGTTGAGTGAGTGGTTGAGCGGGTGGTTGAGAGGGTGGTTAAGTGAGTGGTTGAGTGAGTAGTTGAGAGGGTGGTTGAGAGGGTGGTTGAGAGGGTGGTTGATTTAGTGGTTGAGAGGGTGGTTGATTGAGTGGTTGAGTGAGTGGTTGTGTGAGTGGTTGAGAGGTTGGTTAAGTGAGTGGTTGATTGAGTGGTTGAGAGGGTAGTTGAGAGGTGGTTGAGTGAGTGGTTGAGAGGGTGGATGAGTGAGTGGTTGAGAGGGTGGTTGAGAGGTGGTTGAGTGAGTGGTTGAGTGAGTGGTTGAGAGGGTGGTTGAGTGAGTGGTTGAGTGAGTGGTTGAGAGGGTGGTTGAGTGAGTGGTTGAGAGGGTGGTTGAGTGAGTGGTTGATTGAGTGGTTGAGAGGGTGGTTGAGAGGTGGTTGAGTGAGTGGTTGAGAGAGTGGTTGATTGAGTGGTTGAGAGGGTGGTTGAGAGGTGGTTGAGTGAGTGGTTGAGTGAGTGGTTGAGTGAGTGGTTGAGAGGGTGGTTGAGTGAGTGGTTGAGAGGGTGGTTGAGCGGGTGGTTGAGTGAGTGGTTGAGAGGGTGGTTGAGCGGGTGGTTGAGTGAGTGGTTGAGTGAGTGGTTGAGCGGGTGGTTGAGTGAGTGGTTGAGAGGGTAGTTGAGTGAGTGGTTGAGAGGTGGTTGAGTGAGTGGTTGAGAGGGTGGTTGAGTGGGTGTTTGAGAGGGTGGTTGAGTGGTTGAGTGAATGGTTGAGAGGGTGGTTGAGTGAGTGGTTGAGTGAGTGAGTGGTTGAGAGGGTGGGTGGGTGAGTGGTTGAGAGGGTGGTTGAGTGAGTGGTTGAGTGAATGGTCGAGTGAGTGGTTGAGAGGGTGGTTGAGTGAGCGGTTGAGAGGGTGGTGGAGGGGTGGTGAGCGAGTTCGTGATTTAATTTTCGAGTGAGAGGGTGGGAGATGGAATGCCTGAGTCTAGGGCCCCCCACCCCACTGATGAGACTCGGCTCCAGGAGACCGGGTCTCAAGTGTCTTGAGACTCGGCTCCAGGAGACCGGGTCTCAGTGTCTGAGACGGGTCTCAGTGTCTTGAGACTCGGCTCCAGGAGATCGGGTCTCAGTGTCTTGAGACTCGGCTCCAGGAGACGGGGTCTCAAGGTCTTGAGACTCGGCTCCAGGAGACTGGGTCTCAGGGTCTTGAGACTCGGCTCCAGGAGACCGGGTCTCAGTGTCTTGAGACTCGGCTCCAGGAGACCGGGTCTCAAGTGTCTTCAGACTCGGCTCCAGGAGACCGGGTCTCAGGGTCTTGAGACTCGGCTCCAGGAGACTGGGTCTCAGGGTCTTGAGACTCGGCTCCAGGAGACCAGGTCTCAGGGTCTTGAGACTCGGCTCCAGGAGACTGGGTCTCAGGGTCTTGAGACTCGGCTCCAGGAGACCGGGTCTCAGGGTCTTGAGACTCGGCTCCAGGAGACCGGGTCTCAAGTGTCTTGAGACTCGGCTCCAGGAGACTGGGTCTCAGGGTCTTGAGACTCGGCTCCAGGAGACCGGGTCTCAGGGTCTTGAGACTCGGCTCCAGGAGACCGGGTCTCAAGTGTCTTGAGACTCGGCTCCAGGAAGGCGGGTTTCAGGGCCGTGAGACTCGGCTCCAACAAGGATCTCAAACCCACAAGAGGCACCACAGTCTCTGGGAAACACGACGAACAAACGCGACATTGGAGCCTACCCTGTCGCGAGCTTCCCGCGATTTTGGTCACCAGTTAGGTCATGTTGTTTCAAAACCCGGCCACGATGTGTTTTGACGTCGTGGAAACGCGGGTTTAAGTTCGCGGGAGGCAATTTTGTCTATTTTTGTTTCTTCCCCACGACACATCTTCCGAAGCTGCCTCGTCTCATCGCGAGCAGGCCGGCCTCGCTGTTCCAAGCCAGCAACAGGTACCCCCCCCCCCCCACCGTGAGAGCCGCCACGTTGTCGGAGGGACGGCAGAACGACGGCCGAGAGAGGGAGGACCCCATGACGCAGCTTTCGCGCGGAGCGGCGGCGGCGGCGCCAGGGAAGATTCCCGCACGGCGCTCTTCCATTGTGCCGCCCCCACCGATTCGAGGGACCTCGCGAGCGCACGCCGCGCGCCCCAAGGGGCCGTCCATAAATGACGTCACGCGATTTTGGACAATTTTTTACCCCCCCCCCCTCGTCACGCGGCGTCACAAAAAATCAGACCCCCCCCTTCAAATATGACGTCACAAAGCTCTACCCCCCCCCCAACGGAAGAAGACACACACATACACACGCGCACCCACACTGACCCACAACACAACTCGCGCTACGAATAGCCCGGCAGTGACAGATTCCCACGAAACACGTGCTGCTGTTACTGTTGTTGTTGTTGTTGCCGTTTCACTCCGTGAGAGCCGGTCGCTCAATCGCGTCCAGTCTGTTTACAGCTGAGAACTCGGAGCACAGGTCCCAGGGGGGGTCCCAGGGGGGGGGGGGCACGAACCCCCCCCCCTCCCACGAATCCCCCCCCCCCTCCCACCGCCACCTGACTTCTCAGGATGTTCGCCTTTGCCACGTCACGCACTCATCTGCAAGCTGCTATTTATACACGAGCGCAATGAATAAGTGACGCGCTTCAATGTCACAGGCCCATTCGTGGTGCCATCGGGCGTGGCTTTGTCCGTACAAGGATGAGTGGAACGGGAATGGACGTATTTTGTTACGATCCCAATGCTCGATTAAACGGGAATCGACCTATTTTTAAGAATACAAAGCTTGATCCGTGATTGATCCATACTCAAACACATAGGCACATGTATTTAAAACATCACGGCTTGATCCATGATCGATCCATGCTCGAACGCAAGTTGAACTTCTTGGGCACCGTACGTAGACAACCGTGGCTAATCGGACAAACTACACGCAACAACAAGCAGTTCTAAAGAAATGTGTTCTCAATGTTGTATAGTGGTGTAGTGTATAGGTAGTGTAGTGTATAGTGGTGTAGTGTGTAGTTTATAGCAGTGTAGTATATAGTAGTGTAGTGTGTAGTATATCGTACTGTAGTGTATAGTGTAGTATAGCAGTGTAGTATATAGTAGTGTAGTATAGCAGTGTAGTATATAGTAGTGTAGTATAGCAGTGTAGTGTATAGCAGTGTAGTATATAAGTGTAGCATATAGTCGTTTGTATGTGTGTATGTTGAACTTCTTTCGCACCGTACGTAGCCAGCCGTGCTCTGGATAGTGGCGGAGGGGCAGCCAGGGGATAGGTCGGACACTGGGGAGATGGAGCGTGTGTCGAGCAGGCGCTGGGCGGTGATGGCTAGGGGAGAGGCCTTCATCCAGCAGTGGAAGGACAGCAAAATGAGCACGAACGAGTCGTTCTCAAATGCAGTGAGGCTGTGCTGCCCTCTAGCGGTGATCTGTCAAAACACCACGACGAGTTTCGAGGCTCATCGCGCAGCGCTTTCAAAAGTAAATAAAATCCACAACTATGGCTCAGATTGTAAATTTTGTGGATTTTCTCTCCAACACACATTCCTGCGAAGGGAGCTGGTAGGAACGTTGGGTTGCTCGGTCAATGGCCAGGGTCAACGGCGGCGTGGTGTATTCCGCAAATATGCCCGACTGTGAGGGCGGGCACAAGCCGGCGTGAGTAGGTTAAACGTTGAGTTTTTTAAGGGCACCACGGGGTGACCAGCCCCTCCCCACTCAGCCCCACCCCTCCCACCCCCCACCCAGCCCCACCCAGCTCCTCCCCACCCTCCCCACCCAGCCCCTCCCCACCCTCCCCACCCAGCTCCTCCCCTCCCACCCATCCCCACCCTCCCCACCCAGCCCCTCCTCACCCTCTCCTCCCCACCCAGCCCCTCCCTCCCCACCCAGCCCCTCCCCACCCTCCCCTCTCCACCCAGCCCCACCCCTCTCATTTTTTGATGCACGACGGACAGACACAATAATCCCCTGTGGGCTGGTGGAACCAGGAGGTTCCTACCAGTACTAGTAACCAATTGGCATGTTCTGTTAACTTGACACACCTTACTAATTGGTTGTGTCGGGTGGTGGCGGATTTAATGACACATTTATTTTTACGCAATCTAACCCCCGAAAAAATTGGTCGCGAAAGCCTACGTGTTAAGTTAACGAATTTTACCAGCGTAAGGCCCCACTGAGCAATTTGGCTTATTTTTCAGAAACGACCTGGCCAAAGGTGGCTTATCACGTGGACATTTATAGCAGCCAAATGCTCTAAACGCATGTTGATTCTAAATGTGGAGGGGAATAACCGGAGGGCTCTGATCAGCATGATGAGTCTCCAATACAATTGCACGGGCTATCATCGACTGGACCAAAAAGTAAACTATTTGTTTTATTTTACCAGGTAAAGCCAACTGAGCTACATTGAGGGAAAAAAAGTATTTGATCCCCTGCTGATTGTGTACGTTTGCCCACTGACAAAGAAATGATCAGTCTATAATTTCAATGGCAGGTTTATTTGAACAGTGAGAGACAGAATAACAACAACAAAAATCCAGAAAAACGCATGTCAAAAATGTTGTAAATTGATTTCCATTTTAATGAGGGAAATAAGTATTTGACCCCCTCTCAATCAGAACGATTTCTGGCTCCCAGGTGTCTTTTATACAACAACATTAACCGTGTGCGACATCGCCAACGCAGCAGCAGCAGCTAATTTGTGCAATCTCGAGGAAGGGGTCACTCTTGTGAGTGTATAAAAATATAATAATAGTACTTTCTGTTTTTTTGGGTTTAGCAACGTAGTAAAAAATAAAATAAATTAAAATGAAAACAAATAAAATCACGACGTTTCGAAAGCAACACAAGCCTCCGTCTTCAGGTGGTACCGCCACAGCAAAATTGCTTAAATTTTGTTGTTTTCATTTTAATTTATTTCATTTTTTGCCTACTCGACTTTACCGACAAAAACTAAAAGTATGGATCCTTACAGTCACGAAAACTTCAAATCTAGAATTAATATAAGAATAGGTTTTACCCTTTCTGGCAATAAAAGTTGTGTGAAGATGTTAAAACGCCAAACTGAAACCTTTTTTGCAAGGAATCATGTTACTGCATTAACCACACACACTGCTTGTGGTGAACATGAAAAGAAAAAAATGCAATAAAACAAAGAAATGCAATAAAACTAATCAGTTTCAAAGACAACGCATCATATACTATCAGAGCATGTTTATTGTTTTACATGTTCATCACAAGTACCGTGTGGTTAACGCAGACATGAGTTTGTTGTTTTAACATCTTAACCACCGCCTATTCGACTTGCCAGAAAGGGTAAAACGCCTATTCTTATGCGAAGGGGCTTGCCCGAAACGTCGCCACCCACAGAACGCCCCGTAGCCTCTAGCCCCGCCCCGTGACCTCTAGCCCCGCCCCGCGGCCTCTAGCCCCGCCCCGTATCTTCTAGCCCCGCCCCGCGACCTTTAGCCCCGCCCCCTGGCATCTAGCCCCGCCCCGTATCCTCTAGCCCCGCCCCGCGACCGCTAGCCCCGCCCCCTGGTATCTAGCCCCGCCCCGTATCCTCTAGCCCCGCCCCGTATCCTCTAGCCCCGTCCCGTATCCTCTAGCCCCGCCCCGCGGCCTTTAGCCCCGCCCCGTGGTCAGCCTCCTCCATCGCCCTCCACCTCCACGTGCTTGGGCAGACAAGCGGCTCGGCCTGCCAATTAGAAACTAAACAACAACGCGCCGAATTACTCGGTTTAATACAACAACAATTTGTTATCCTGCAAGTGATTTGCCTCGTCTCTCGTCGGAGCCATGTCGGACAACGAAGACAAGTGAGTGTCTGTGTCTCTGTGTGTCTCTGTGTGTGGTGTGAGTGTCTCTGTGTGTGTGTGTCTGTGTGTGTGTGTGTCTCTGTGAGTGTGTGTGTGTGTGTCTGTGTGTGTGTGTCTCTGTGAGTGTGTCTCTGTGTCTGTGAGAGTGTGTCTCTGTGTGTGTGCCCACACGCGGCCTGGTTGTGTGGGGGGCCCGCGGTGTTTGGCGGCTGCGACAGAGAGACGCCTCCGCGTGTAGGCCCCGGGGCTGGGGAATTGATGTAAAACAACAGTCGGTCAGTCAGTCAACACCCCCCAGAGTTAAACAACTTCGGTCGGTCAGTCAACCCCCCCAAGTTAAACAACAGTCGGTCAGTCAGGCTTTACGGTGGCTATGAGATGTTTACTACCTCGCCTGGTGTACAGGAGGTCGTGGGTTCCATCCCGACCCTGACGCTTGCTGCTGTATATTTGGAGTGTGCGTGTCTCTCTCATCATCACCACGGTGGCTATGAGATGTTGACTACCTCGCCTGGTATGCAGGAGGTTGTGGGTTCTATCCCGACCCTGACGCCTGCTGCTGCTGCTGTATATTTGGTGTTTGCGTCTCTCTCTCCCCGTGGTCGTGTGGATTTTTATCCGGGTCCTCCGGTTTTCCCCTCCACATTTACAATCAACACCACGCCTGTCAGAGTGTTTAGCAGCTAAACATTTCCACGTGACGAGGCACAAGGTTGGGCGATCATTCGTGGGCCAGGTCTGAAGAAAGAGCTACACAGCCCAGCGGGGGCCTTAACCTGGTCAAATAAATCAACACTCGTTTAGTTTTATAGTTTAGTTGCTGGGTGGTGATGGCTAGCGGATGTCTTCATTCAGCAGTGGACTGTTTTGATTTAAAGCTTTCGTGACTGCAGGGATTCATCTTCTTGGTTCTTTCGGTAAAGTCACGTAGAAGGGAAGTAATAAAATAATAAAAATAAAACATAATAAAATTAATCAAACATAAAATTATTCTCACGACGTTTCGGCCACAACGCAAGCAGCCGTCCTCAGGTGAAAACCAGGTCCGTCGAGGCGACAGAGTCTGAATGTGTCTCTGAATGTGTCTCATTCAGACTCTGTCGCCTCGACGGACCTGGTTTTCACCTGAGGACGGCTGCTTGCGTTGTGGCCGAAACGTCGTGAGAATAATTTTATTATGTTTTATTTTTATTATTTTATTACTTCCCTTCTACGTGACTTTACCGAAAGAACCAAGAAGATGAGTGGACTGTTTACGGCCGTCGTTGATAATAAGATCCGTGCGCGCTGCCTCCCCTCTGCGCCCCGCGTCTCCGCCTGCAGTTTCGATGGAGATGATTTTGCTGAAGATGAGGAGGCGATGGACGACCTCGACAATGCCGAGGAGGTGACGGCATCGCCATGAGCGTCTCCCTCTCACCTCGTCCCAGTGTCGTGTATCCTCGTATCACCTTCGCTGTCCTGTGTCTCCCTCCACGTCCCTGTGTCTCCCTCCACATCTCCCTGTGTCTCCAATCAAGTTCCTGTCTCCCTCTTAAAATCCCTGTCCGTCCCTCTGCCTCGCTGTGTCTCTCCTCATCTCACTGTGTCTCCTTCCATCACCCTGTCTCCCTTCCATCTCACTGTGTCTCCTATCTCCCTGTGTCTCCCTTTTAATCTCCCTGTGTCTCCCATCAAGTTCCTGTCTCCCTCTTAAAATCCCTGTCCCTCCCTCTACCTCGCTGTGTCTCCCCTCATCTCACTGTGTCTCCTATCTCACTGTGTCTCCTTCCATCACCCTATCTTCCTTCCATCTCACTGTGTCACCCTTTATCTCCCTGTGTCTCTTTCCATCTCACTGTGTCTCCTATCTCCCTGTGTCACCCTTCATCTCCCTGTGTCTCCCATCAAGGTCCTGTCTCCCTCTTCACATCCCTGTCCCTCCCTCTGCCTCGCTGTGTCTCCCCTCATCTCACTGTGTCTCCTATCTCACTGTGTCTCCTTCCATCACCCTATCTTCCTTCCATCTCACTGTGTCACCCTTCATCTCCCTGTGTCTCTTTCCATCTCACTGTGTCTCCTATCTCCCTGTGTCACCCTTCATCTCCCTGTGTCTCCCATCAAGGTCCTGTCTCCCTCTTCACATCCCTGTCCCTCCCTCTGCCTCGCTGTGTCTCCCCTCATCTCACTGTGTCTCCTTCCATCACCCTGTCTCCCTTCCATCTCACTGTGTCACCCTTCATCTCCCTATCTCCCTTCTATCTCACTGTGTCACCCTTCATCTCCCTATCTCCCTTCCATCTCATTGCGTCTCCTATCTCCCTGTGTCTCCCTTCATCTCCCTGTGTCTCCCATCAAGTTCATGTCTTCCTCTTAAAATCCCTGTCCCCTCTGCCTCGCTGTGTCTCCCTTCATCTCACTGTGTCTCCTTCCATCACCCTGTCTCCCTTCCATCTCACTGTGTCTCCTATATCACTGTGTCTCCCTCCACATCTCTCTGTGTCTCCCATCAAGTTCCTGTCTCCCTCATAAAATCCCTGTCCCTCCCTCTGCCCCGTTGTGTCTCCCCTCATCTCACTGTGTCTCCTATCTCACTGTGTCACCCTTCATCTCCCTGTGTCTCCCTTCATCTCCCTGTGTCTTCCTTCACCTCGCTATGTCTCCCATGACCTCCCCGTGACCACTCTCCCCCCGTGTTTTTCCACGTGCCACCAAGTCTCTCCGCGTCCGCCCCGCCAGTATCCCCCAGTGTCTCCCCACGTGTCCATCTCTTTCCTCACGTGTGTGTGTGCGCGTCCCAGAGTGACCCTATCTACATGGCGCGTATCCCTGTGTGTGTGTTGTGTCTCTCTGTCTGCTGCCCGTGTGTGAGCAGGAGGGCGAGGAGAGAGTGGAGGTGCTCGCTGCGGGAGATGGGACCCCAGGGGCAGCGAAGAGAATCACCACTCCGTACATGACCAAGTACGAGAGGGCACGAGTCCTGGGCACCCGCGCCCTGCAGATCGCGTGAGTCTCGCACGGCAAAGACTGGTCCCGGGGCCCTCTTAGGTCGACTCGGCCTCAAATGAGTACCTGGTCGCGGTGTGTAAACGTCGCCACCGGGCAGACGAAGGTGGCCAGGCGTGGTGCTGGCCACCCGCCACCTCGTGTGCCGTGCCGGCCTTGGTAAATCTACTCGCCAACAGCATTTGCCCCAGCGGTCTGTTAATGCTATACGGGGATCTTTGTCTTCGTGCTGTGTGTGTGAGCAGCATGTGCGCCCCAGTCATGGTGGAGTTGGAAGGGGAAACCGATCCACTGCAGATCGCTATCAAGGAACTCAAGTGAGTCGAACCAGGGGTTCATGATGCATAGCTGTCAACCCACTCGGTTTACCCCGTATTCTTGTACAGGGAAATTGAGTTTTCAGGTTAATATGGCGTACAGCCGTTTGAATACGGGCACATTTTTTAAAATCTATTTGTTTGTGATTGGACTTTGTAGTATGAACGTTGAGATTTATAAGGTCACGGGGTGACCAACAAGGTCTGAATTTGTCTGTAATAAGTTAGGGCACTGATCAGGGGTTGACAGCGATGATTAATGGCCGTGTCGGAGATGCTCAGCTGGCGCTGCTGAGATTCTCTTGAGTCCAATAAAAGGAACAGCTGCCACTGGGGGTCCCCTAGGCCTAGACTGCAGCAGGGCATTGGGTTGGTTGCAGAGGTCGCCATCGGGTACCCGATACCCGTACCCTACCCGATACCCGGCTACCCGTACCCGGAATCAAAACCCCGTTTGCGACCCTGGTGCGGCCGGGTATGGGTAAGTAATCAAAACCCGTATGCGACCTCTGGTTGGTTGACACACGAGAGGTGATGTCAGGTGCGTTGAGCTGTACGCATTGATGTGTGCACCACTCCACAGGCAAATCCCTAAATCCTCGTGTGCATTTGCAGGGCTCGGAAAATACCCATCATCATCAGGAGGTATCTGCCCGACGGGAGCTACGAAGACTGGGGAGTGGATGAACTCATAGTCACGGACTGAACACACACACATGGTTATTCAGATTCATGGGGATGGAGGGTCAGGACTCGGTTCCAGGAGACCAGGTCTCAGCATCTTGAGACTCGGCTCCAGGAGACCGGGTCTCAGTGTCTTGAGACTTGGCTCCAGGAGACCGGGTCTCAGGGTCTTGAAACTCGGCTCCAGGAGACCGGGTCTCAGTGTCTTGAGACTCGGCTCCAGGAGACCGGGTCTCAGCGTCTTGAGACTCGGCTCCAGGAGACCGGGTCCTGGGATCTTGAGACTCGCCTCCAGGAGACCGGGTCTCAGGATATGCAAGTTTTAGTGTTGTGTAGACTTTTACGCATCATATTAAATTAAACAAAAACTCATCAAGAATTGTACATTTCGGAATTTGACAAGTTGTATCGTTGTAATCTTTTTTGAAAATAAACATTTTTAAAAATCAGCCTTGGGTCCCATGTTCTCTCAGCTGTGCAAATGAAATTGACCATCTGCTGCCCTATTGAACAACTATTGAAGGTGTCAGACAATAGTGAACACGTCCCTTGAACTGAGCAACCTCGTTAAGAGCCTTGGGAAAAAGGATTGGGAAGAAATGACAGTGATTCATTGCAAGAGACGCAGAGAGGTTTTGTGAGTTGGAGCCCTCTGGTGATGAGATGTTAACTACCTCGCCTGGTATACAGGAGGTCGTGGGTTCGATCCCGACCCTGACGCCTGCTGCTGTATATTTGGAGTTTGCGTGTCTCATCATCACGGTGGCTAGGAGATGTTAACTACCTCGCCTGGTATACAGGAGGTCGTGGGTTCGATCCCGACCCTGACGCCTGCTGCTGTATATTTGGAGTTTGCGTGTCTCTCATCATCACGGTGGCTAGGAGATGTTAACTACCTCGCCTGGTATACAGGAGGTCGTGGGTTAGATCCCGACCCTGACGCCGCCTGCTGCTGTATATTTGGAGTTTGCGTGTCTTTCTCCCCGGGTCGTCCGGGTTTTCCCTCTACATTTAGAATCAACGTCACGCGTTTTTTGAGTATTTGGGCTGCGATAAATTGCCGCACAGTAAGTCGCTTGAGCTACCATTTGTGATAGCCGGGTCGATTCTGAAAAAGAGCTACATAGCTCAGTGGGCCTTACCTGGCAAAATAAATCAGTAAGTAATATTTGACAACACTTTTTTTTAAACACGCTTTTATGAAATGTACTAGTAATGGAAGAACTGCACGACTCCAGGAAGTGGCCCCGAAGCTTGTCATAACGTCAGGGACCGTGGACAATTAGACCCAAGCCGAAAAATAACATAACAAAAAATGTTTAAAAATATATATTTTTTTATGAAAGAATATAGTATTGTCATCAGTATGACATAAGTATACCAAGTTTGCAGTCGATACCACATTGGGAAGTGGGTTAAAATTGAGTTACAAGATTTGAGGATACGACAACAACAGACAGAGTGAGTTCATAGAAAGCGTGTAATTATACAAATGTGTTTAGCAGTGTGGTGAGTCAGTAAATGGGTCGGTGGATGAGACATTGATGACATGCACTGTTGAGTGGATGTGAGTGAGTAGATCGCGTGTGGCGAGCGGTCCCGCCACGCTACGAACCCAGCGACCCGAGTTCGATTCCAGCTCATGGCAACCAACACGGGTGACGATTATCTGAACTGGTTCTGGGCCTCCCCTAGGTTGACCCAGCCTCAAATGAGTACCTGGTGCGATGTGTACACGTCGCCACTAGGGGAGACAAAGGCGGTTGGGCGTGGTCCTGGCCACCCACCCCGTTGTGTGTCGTGCCGGCCTTCATAGGTGCTACTCGCCAACAGCATTTCACCATACTTCACCGATCCGGGTCATTGCAGGTTTGGTTGAAGGATGGAAACACCCGAGGAACGGTTCAGATGCTCCTAACAGCAAGCCACTGATGTTATCCTGCTGTGATTAAACACCGCGAGAGAGAGGGACGCGTGGGTGAGACATTCCGGGGGGTGGGTGGGCGTCGTGACCTCGTGTCAGCGGGCAATTGCAGGGGCCGCGCCTTTACCAAAAATTGTTTTTGTGTTATCGTGAAACGGAAAATCACATTGGAAGAGCCGGAACTTATTTTTCATACCGGCCCCTCAATTGACTCCAGCCGCGTTTCCGACGGAACCGTTTCGGGTGGGACTGGGACCACCCCGCCTCCCTCCATAAACACCGCAGACTCTGAACGCGCCGATTATTAATTTGTTTTTTTTAGCGCAGCCGCTACATTGTTGTTGTTTATTGTAGACTAACCATGGAACTCTCCGACATATTCTACGTCAAGGCCGAGTACATCGAGACAGTTGAGTCGTTTACGCCTTTCGACTTTTTTTGTTTGCGTCCTAGTCAACGGGGGCCTAGGGCGAGCTAGTCCCAGGTCCCACGCCCTAAACTCTTTAAATCGTTAAACTAAAAGAACCTTTAACGATGCAACGTTTCGCTATCAACGCGTTAATTGATGCGCCGTTAATTTACGAGCAACGTCGGTCCATGCGTGTCTGTTTTGGAAGGATATTTGTGATGTGTTGTTGTTTTTAATGGACTTGTGCCGGTGAACACCGCGGGGAGCGGTGGGGCAGCGGTTAGCGCCACGCTGCGCTACGAACCCAGCGACCCGAGTTCGATTCCCACTTGTGGTCAACACCACCGGTGATGAATATCGTAATGGGTCCTGGGCATCTCCTAGGTCGACTCCGCCTCAAATGGGTACCTGATGCAGTGTGTTAACATCGCCACAGGGGAGACAAAGGCGGTCGGGCATGGTGCTGGCCATTCACATAGCTGTCAACCCACACGGTTTACCCCGTATTCTTGTGCAGGGGAATTTTAGTTTTCACGTCCATACGTTTATATACGGGCAGCAAAAAAGTGTCTTTGTGTTTCTCCCCTTGTGATGGGACTTTGTAGACTGAGCGTTGAGATTTATAAGCTGCACGGGGTGACCAATACGGTCTGTAATGAGGTAGGGCACTGATAAGGGATTGACAGGTACGTCGTAGTGTAGTGTATAGTAGTATATAGTGTAGTGTATAGTGTAGTGTATAGTAGTGTATAGTGTAGTGTATAGTAGTGTATAGTGTAGTGTATAATAGTATATAGTGTAGTGTATAGTAGTATATAGTGTAGTGTATAGTAGTATATAGTGTAGTGTATAGTAGTATATAGTGTAGTGTATAGTAGTGTAGTGTATAGTGTAGTGTATAGTAGTGTATAGTGTATAGTGTAGTGTATAGTGTAGTGTATAGTAGTATATAGTGTAGTGTATAGTAGTGTAGTGTATAGTGTAGTGTATAGTGTAGTGTATAGTGTAGTGTATAGTGTAGTGTATAGAAGTGTATAGTGTAGTGTATAGTGTAGTGTATAATAGTATATAGTGTAGTGTATAGTAGTATATAGTGTAGTGTATAGTAGTATATAGTGTAGTGTATAGTAGTATATAGTGTAGTGTATAGTAGTATATAGTGTAGCGTATAGTAGTATATAGTGTAGTGTATAGTAGTGTAGTGTATAGTAGTATATAGTGTAGTGTATAGTAGTGTATAGTAGTGTATAGTAGTGTATAGTAGTGTAGTGTATAGTAGTGTAGTGTATAGTAGTGGAGTGTATAGTAGTGTAGTGTATAGTAGTGTATAGTAGTGTAGTGTATAGTAGTATATAGTGTAGTGTATAGTAGTGTAGTGTATAGTAGTGGAGTGTATAGTAGTGTAGTGTATGGTAGTATATAGTGTAGTGTATAGTAGTGGAGTGTATTGTAGCGGAGTGTATAGTGTAGTGTATAGTAGTATATAGTGTAGTGTATAGTAGTGTATCGTAGGGGAGTGTATGGTAGTATATAGTGTAGTGTATAGTAGTGGAGTCTATGGTAGTATATAGTGTAGTGTATAGTAGTGTAGTGTATAGTAGTGTATAGTAGTGTAGTGTATGGTAGTATATAGTGTAGTGTATAGTGTAGTGTATATTTTAGTATGAACGTTGAGATTTATAAGCGGCACGGTGTGACCAATATGGTCTGAATTTGTCTTAATAAGTCGGGGCACTGATAAGGGGTTGACAGGCGTGTGAGAGCCTCCCCCACTCCGTGTTAGTCGCGACGGAGGGTTTGGCCATACTTGGCCACGCTGGTCAGTGCGGGTTGATGGAACGCTGGAGCCAGGGCCCGTTCAGATGTCGCTCGCCTCTGCAATGTGATCGCGAATCGAACTTAGGATGGCCGACTTCATAGCGCTGCAGGATTCACGTCCTTCATTTAACCAGGTGAGATGACATTGAGATTCTTTGAATCAGGTGAGATCCATTGAGATTAATTACTCACATCAGTCTCTTCAAAATATTTCGGCTCAAGCAAGTGCGAGGTACCATTCATCTCCGTCGATTGCCTGTCGCCGGCGGTGGAAATTCCACATTGCCATGGCGGGACCCAGTCCATTTCTCCTCGCTCTAACCCCCTTTTCCCCGTTCTCTCTCGTCAGGCCTCGGGAAACAAAGTGAGTCGACAGTCCGTGCTGTGCGGGAGCCAGAATATAGTCCTGAATGGCAAGGTGAGTCTGTAGCGAATGATTATGGTGATTTCCACAACGGTCACACGCATCGCCCTGAAGCTAACGCTAATGCTACAGCAGAAGAACTCGCACCAAGACGCGCACTAATACCAGCACACGGATTAGTCGCCTGTTGCAGAGGTTCAGGGTTCATATCCAGCAGCCGCCCTGGTTACTACCGCCGAAATACCACGTGCCTTCTGTTCAAAAGTGGACGGTAAAGAGTGGGCCGCTAAAGTAGAAAATTACACCGAAGTGTATTCAATGAAGATTGTACACAGGTAAACCATCGCCCCCCCCGCCTACTGGTGGACTAATGCCCCAGGTCCCTCTTGCAAATGAGACTCAACCTGGTCTCTTGAAACAAAATAAACTTGAACGCTATTACAACAACACCCGCCATTCACCAATAATAGAAGGTGACGCCACCACGGTGTCGAAGACTCACTGACAGGAGGTCACGGGACAGACCCAGCAGGTGCCACGGGTTGACTGACTGAGACGACTGAGATGACTGGCCGATGCACCACCTGTGCCCCCTACTGTGCCAACCTGCTGTGTTATAGCCACCCGGTGTTCCGCTCGTTGTGAGCGTCGCTCCTCTGCCCTCCATTGTTGTTGGAGGGCGACTGCCTCCAACTGCCCAGTAGCAGCAGCGTCCTTCACGAGCCTCCTCCACAGAGGCCGATCTTGATCCCACTGGGACCGGTCTTCGGCAAGTCCACTCAGCTCCACGTCCTCCTGTACCGCATCAGTCCAACTCTTCTCCAACCCATGTTGTGCCTGTTTAGCCCCCTCTATCCGGCCAAACAAAAGCTGCTCGGGCATGCGGTGGCTGGGCATGCGGGCTACATAACCCAGTGTATTCCACTGTAGTGTTATCGTGGAATACACTCTTGACACGAATACGTTAGCAGTAACACTGCCACTCATACTAACACTAGTACTGTTAGTAGCATGAGTATTAACACTCGCACTATCACCCGATAGCATCATAATGAGAAGATTATATTTGCCACCGATTAAAGCCCGTACAGATAAAAAGCTCATTTTTTTATCAAGGGGCGACTTGGCCGGCAGACGACATTGAAGCGTTCCACAATTATAGATTTAAAAAACGCACGCAATCATGATAGCAAAATTGAGTGATTTGAATAATAGACTCGGTTTAAACAAAGGGCAGAGGTGGCAGAATGCAGATGCTGAGAGACGAAACTCAGGCAGTTCCAAACACTCTGGGGCAGCAGCGACATGAAATGCTTTGGATCCAAATTGTCTTCGAAATCTGGGAACTACGAACAGCAGCGTTCTTCTTTCAGCGAGGGTTGGGGGCCACTTTCGCCGATGAGACATCGCCAGTGTGAGGAGGGCCGCCACACATTGTAAACCATTGGGGTGTTTGTGACAGCAGCACGATGATGATGATGACGGTGGTGGGGTGTTTTCACTCTTTGTGTATTGTCGGGGACCGCCCATCAGGGTCTGCCAGTGGCCTCCGGGCCTTGCAATGAACAACACCGGATTAATAGACGTGAGCACGGTGAGTCTACAACGCTCGTACTATGCCCCTGACCGTGCATTGGTCTCCGCTGTCTCAGACGATCGTGATGAACGACTGCATCATCCGCGGCGACCTGGCGAACGTGCGAGTCGGGCGACATTGCGTCATCAAGAGCCGCAGCGTCATCCGCCCGCCGTTCAAGAAGTTCAGCAAGGGGTGACTCGCTCACTTCTCACGCCATCACCACCGTCGTCGTCATCGTCATTACCATCGTGGTTACCGTCATCGTCATTACCATCGTGGTTGCCATCATCACTACCATCACCACCATCACCACCGCCATCGTCATTACCAGCATGATTACCGTCACCCCCACCGTCATCATCACCCCCGTCATCATTACCATCGTGGTTAGCATCACCCCCCACCATCGTCACCACCATCGTCATCGTCATTACCATCATGATTACCATCACCACCACCGTCATGATTACCATCACCACCACCGTCATGATTACCATCACCACCACCGTCATGATTACCATCACCACCACCATCGTCACCACAGTCACCACCGTCATCGTGATTACCTTCACAACCATTATCATCGCCACCACCACGTCATTGCAATCATGATTACCTTCACCATCACCACTGTCATCATGATTACCGTCACTACCATTATCATCACCACCATCACCACTGTCATCGTCGTTACCATCATGATTACCATCACCACCACGATCATCATAATTACCATCACCATTATTGCCACCATCACCACCGTCATCATTACCATCATGGTTACCGTTAATACCACCATCACCACCGTCATCATGTTTACCATCGACACCATTATCGCCACCATCACCACCGTCATAATTAGCATCATGATTACCGTCACGACCATCATCACCATAATCAATGGGTGAGACCTGCACGCTACACACATCGTCGTCATCATCACCACCAACATCATCACGGTGTGAGATTCACACATACTACACACATCAACACCACGATCATCATTGTCGTAATTACCATTATTACCATCATTATTACCATCATTATTACCATCATTATTACCATCACCATCCAGGGGTGAGACACATTACACATCATCACCACCACCATCACCATCACCACCACCATCATCAACGCATCACAGGGAGATCGTTGTCTGTAAGTGTAGAGCGTATACGTGTATATCCAGCGTCTGTGTGTGTGAACGCTGCGCTACGAACCCGGCGACCCGAGTTTGATTCCCGCTCACGGTCAACACCAGTGACAATTATCTGAATCGGGTGCTACTTGCTCACAGAACTTGCCCCAAAAGTCTGTCAAGGCTACACAGGAGGGGGGGACCTTTACCTTTGTGCGCTCCTCAGGGTCGCGTTCTTCCCTCTGCACATCGGGGACCACGTGTTCATCGAGGAGGACTGCGTCGTCAGCGCCGCGCAGATCGGATCGTACGTCCACATCGGCAAGAACTGCGTCATCGTGAGTGCTCGCACCCTCCGCACGGCGACGACACGGAACCGGTCCGCAGGTTAAACCCGAGGGATGGATGGATGGTCGGCGGGGGGCTCAGGCGGGGGGCCCCTTTTGGAGCGTTCCACGTCTCGTAGGTGGGAAGGGAAGGGAGGGGCAGGCACGAGTGTGGCCGAGACAAAGGTCCGGGTTGCTTTGCCTTGGAGCGACGGGCCCAGGTAGCTTGCGCACAGCGGCGTTATGCGTCTGATGAAAAGATAATGCCGCTGCGACTGATTCGAAGCAAAACCTCGGCTGCTGAACCGGGTCCGGTCGTAAAAACAAACTGCCCAAGTGCGGAGAACTCCACTCACCGGACAACTGCTCTAGAAAGATCCCCTGTGTAAGTAACCTTCATCAGACCATAGAGGCGAGTGCCGTTTGCGAGTAGCAGCACCTGCGTACTGTGGCACATGAGGGGGGGGGGTGGCCAGCACCGCGCCCGGCCGCCTTTGTCACCCAAGTGGCGATGTTTACTACACGCCACACTGGGTACACTCACTCGCACACACGAACACACACACACACACACGTACCCTCACACACACACGTACCCTCACACACACACGTACTCACACACACGTGCCTCGCACACACACGTACTCTCACACACACGTACTCTCACATACACGTACTTTTACACACACACACACGTACTCTCACACTGCAGACCAGGGGGCGACCGTACAAACCCCACGCAGAAAGGCACACCCAGGCCTGGAACTGAACCCGGGCGCCGCTCGCCATAGGCTCGCTGTGAGGCACGGGTGTTGTCGGTGCGTGACGCCACCGCGTGCGATTATGTGCGACTGTGTGCGACTGTGTGACTGTGTGTGACTGCGTGCGACTGTGTGTGACTGCGTGTGACTGCGTGCGACTGTGTGTGACTGCGTGTGACTGCGTGCGACTGCGTGTGACTGTGTGCGACTTTGTGCGACTGTGTGCGACTGTGTGCGACTGTGTGTGACTGTGTGTGACTGCGTGCGACTGTGTGGCACTGTGTGCGACTGTGTGTGGCTGCGTGTGACTGTGTACGACTGTGTGTGACTGTGTGTGACTGCGTGCGACTGCGTGTGACTGCGTGTGACTGTGTGCGACTGTGTGCGACTGTGTGTGGCTGCGTGTGACTGTGTGCGACTGTGTGTGACTGTGTGTGACTGCGTGCGACTGCGTGTGACTGTGTGTGACTGCGTGCGACTGCGTGCGACTGCGTGCGACTGTGTGCGACTGTGTGCGACTGTGTGCGACTGTGTGCGACTGTGTGCGACTGTGTGTGACTGCGTGCGACTGCGTGCGACTGCGTGCGACTGCGTGTGACTGTGTGTGACTGTGTGCGACTGCGTGTGACTGTGTGCGACTGTGTGCGTCTGTGTGCGTCTGTGTGCGTCTGTGTGTGGCTGTGTGCGGCTGTGTGCGGCTGCGTGCGGCTGCGTGCGGTTGCGTGCGACTGTGTGCGAATGCGTGCGTCTGTGTGCGTCTGTGTGCGACTGCGTGTCTGTGTGCGACTGCGTGTGTCTGTGTGCGTCTGTGTGCGGCTGCGTGCGGCTGCGTGCGGCTGCGTGCGACTGCGTGCGTCTGTGTGCGTCTGTGTGCGTCTGCGTGCGACTGCGTGCGACTGCGTGCGTCTGTGTGCGTCTGCGTGCGACTGCGTGCGGCTGCGTGCGACTGCGTGCGGCTGCGTGCGTCTGCGTGCGACTGCGTGTGTCTGCGTGCGTCTGTGTGCGACTGCGTGCGACTGCGTGCGGCTGCGTGTGTCTGCGTGCGACTGCGTGTGTCTGTGTGCGTCTGTGTGCGACTGCGTGCGACTGCGTGCGGCTGCGTGCGTCTGCGTGCGGCTGCGTGCGGCTGCGTGCGACTGCGTGCGGCTGCGTGTGGCTGTGTGCGGCTGTGTGTGGCTGTGTGCGTCTGTGTGTGACTGTGTGCGTCTGTGTGTTACTGCGTGTGGCTGTGTGCGGTGCAGGGCAGGCGCTGCGTGCTCAAGGACTGCTGCCGCATCGAGGATGGGACGGTGCTGCCGCCGGAGACGGTGGTGCCTCCCTTCACCAGCTTCTCCGGCTCCCCCGGTGAGTGCGGGCGAGCGTCTTGGCCTTCACTCGCGCAGCCGATGCAATCTCTAAACTGTAATAAGTCATTTTTAAAAATACTTTTTTTTAAACACGCTTTAATGAAATGTACCGTACTAGTAATGGCAGAACTCCACGACTCCAGGAAGTGGCCCCGAAGCTTGCCATAACGTAAGGGACCGTGGTGATTTAAAGCCAACGTCAGTTGAGCGTGGACAATTAGACCCAAGCCGAAACATAACATCTAAAAAATATATTTTTTAAATACATTGTTTTTTATTTTTAATGATAGAATATAGTATTGTCATCAGTATGACATAAGTATACCAAGTTTGCAGTCGATACCACATTGGGAAGTGGGTTAAAATTGAGTTACAAGATTTGAGGATGCGACAACAACAACAGACAGAGTGAGTTAAATAAAAGCGTGTAATAATAAATCGACTCTCAACTATCTTTTTACTTTACCGGTGTAAAGAGCCGGAAACAACAGAGACCGCTCGCCGGACGCGGTGCGCGCGCAAACGGACGGTCGGCAATTGCGTCAGGGCCTCTGATCGGTGCAGAGAGGCCTGTAACGAGGATTGGGTTTGGGCCGGAGAGTTGAACCGATTGGACGAGAAATGCGAGCGTAAAAGGCGGGGAAACGAGGGTGGACCGTCGGCGGAGATGGTGGACAACCGTCAGGAGGAAGAGGAGGACGACGAGGGAGAACGGCCGAGGGAAGTGGGGGTGAGCGAACACTGAGAGAGAGCGGGGGGGGGGGGGGTTCGAGGGGAAGGAGGGACGCTTGGAGAGAGGACGAAGTCGGAGCATTGAGAACCAAATCCCGGGCCTAGAAATCGCGTTGCTGTGTCCACAGTAGTTTCAAGTTTCATGTATTAGGTCTAGCCCTGTGAGCCATGCGGCTCGTGAGTCGGGTGCAACCGCAACAAACAAAAACATGAACGGAGAAGATCAAACGACGACGCGCAACAGAAACATCCTGGGATAAACCAGCAAATCTTCCAGAAGAAAAAAAAACACCACCGCATTACAACACCATGTACAAAACTCCCCGTGTGACGCAAGACTAATGAAGGCTGTTAGCAAAGCGAGGGCGTGTGTCGGCGTCACTCCACCAGGTGAGGCCCTGCTGAGCTACCGAGCTGTCTTGTCAGAAGCGGCCTGGCCTATCACAAATGATATCGCGACGAAACGGCGGCTTTTTGGACATTTACAGCCGCCACTCTCAACGCGCGACGTTGATTCTCAATTGTGGAGGGAAAAACCCGAGGACCCGGAGAGAAATCCACGCGACCACGGGGCGAGAGAGACACGCAGATTCCAAATGTACAGCAGGCATCAGGGTCGGGATCGAACCCACGACCTCCTGCATACCAGGCGAGGTGGTTAACATCTCGCCACATTGACGCCCTACAGAAGGCTACACAGGGGATGGGTTAACTCATCCCATCATCTGTCCCTCCGAGGTGGATAAAATGAGAACCATTAAAACAATAAGTACCGGGTCAACCGTGGTCTTTCGTACGGCTGCTCGTGTAGATGCAGAGCCACGACTCCAGTGTCAGAGTCAGGTGGTCAGGCCAGACAACCGCGTCAGGAGCACGCGGAGTAGTGAGTGTATCGTCATTGTCGTCGTCGTCGTCGTCGCTGTGATGTCTCCTTTGTGGATCTGGGCATTGCGTCGTTATATATGAGCGGGTGCGAGTGTGTGTGTGTGCACGCGTCTTAGCTTAACGTCGTTTATGTAGCGCCCGGAGCATTAGCAACGATACAGCGCGCGCGTGCGACTTGTGTGGTGGTGAGGATGAGGGGGATTTAAATAGATGAGAGGAAGTAGTGGGGCAAAATTTGTGATGCGTGAATTGGGTAAAAGAAAAATTTATGAAAGCAAATGATGACGAATGGATCAGATGGATGGGGAATGATGCGCTTCAAACCCGGCGACCCAAGTTCGATTCCCACTTGTGGTCAACACCATTGATGAATATCTTAATCGGTCCTGGGCCTCCTTTAGGTTGAGTACCTGGTGCTGTGTAGTAAACATCGCTACTCGGGAGACAAAGGCGGCCAGGCGTGGTGCTGGCCACCCACCCCCTCGTGTGCCACAGTGCCGGCCTTCATAGGTGCTGCTACTCGCTAACAGCACTTGCCCCAAATAGATGTAAAGTCTATACGGGGGATCTTTGCCTTTGGTTCAGGACTGTGCACCGGGGAGCTACCTGAATGCACACAGGACCTGATGATGGACGTGACCAAGAGCTACTACCAGAGGTTCCTGCCCATCTCACAGGTCAACTGAGAAGAGGTGAATGTCACCCTCGTCGTCATCATCTCCATTGTCGGCTCATCATCACCGTTGTCGTCGTCGTCATTGTCATCATCACCGTCCTTGTCGTCGTCGTCGTCATCATCATTGTTGGCTTTATCATCATTGTCATCGTCGTCATCATTGGCTCATCATCACTACCATCATCGTCATCATCATCACCGTCAGCAGTAGCATCAGTTTCAACAGCAGCTGCAGCAGTAACTGCAACGTTGTCAACATCATCTCCATCTCATCGTGGCTGGCATCATCATCATCATCACCACATAAGCGGTGGGATCAGCAGCAGACATCGCACAAGCAGCAGAGTTATCATTCGCAGCAGTGATAGTAGCAACAGTGACAACATCATCATCAGCATTTCCATAATCGGCAGCAGCAGCATCAGCAGCCACATGATTTACCGTCAGTGGCATTACCATCATAATTACCAACATCATCAGCAGTAGTAACAACATCTTCATCATCATTCATAATAAAGGTTTATTATGAATAATATTGGTCGCGAAAGCCTACGTGTTAATCTTCATCATCAGTTAATGCAACATCATCACTGGCATCATCATCATCACACTTTTGTTGATGTTGTTACAGTTGTAGTTTACGTAGTGATATCTATGAGAGAAGGACCCCTTTTGCCAGCATCAAAAATGATGAAAAATAAGAATAGGTGTTTCCCTTTCTGGCAATAATAAAACAGGAGTTGTTTTAAGATGTTCGAACACCAAATCAAAACAATGTTTGCATGGTCACCACAAGTACTTTGTGTGATTAATGCAGTAAGTTGATTCCTTGCAAAATGTTTCTATTTGCCATTTGAACATCTTAACACAACTCCTGTTTCATTGCCAGAAAGGGTAAACACGTATTCTTATTTTTCACACATGCTCTGATTATAATCTATGATGCATTCTCTTTGAAACTGATGGGCCTACCCCAGTGTCGGCAGCCTTCCTGATGGCTTCGTCTCACCAGCGGTGTTAGACCAGAGAACAGCAACGAAGACAAATACCTAAAGCTGGGCCTGAGCGGCTTTATCTATGGCAGGGGGGACCCCGTTTGCGAGCATCAAAAATGATGATGTAAGAACAGGGGCTTCCTATTTCTCGCAGTCGGTGTCTGTTTGGCGTTAGAACATCTGAACACTCGTGTTGCTCTTGCCAGGAAGGATCAAAGCCGATTCCTTATTTACACACAGTGATGTTGGTAAGAATAATCACGATGCAGCTGCTGCTGCATGAGCTTCTGATGCAGCTGATGATGATGTCAACTTTTAGAAATTTTTTATGTTTTGTCCGTTTTTGTTTTGCAGGAACTTGGACTGTTGTTAGCCTTTTTGTTGCGTTCAACTCGAAGAAAACATCTCCGCGTAAAATGGTCGCAAGAGTCAACTCTCGATTACCATTTGGAGCATGGGGAGGGGGGTGGGGGCGGTGGCGGGGGGGTAAGAGTGGCACGGCTCAAACGTAAACCACGGATAATGCAAAATGCATGTAAATGACGATATGAACCGTATTCATATTGATTAGCTATGGGTGGAGTTGTGGGGGGGGGGGGGCAGACTGTGACCACGTCTGTTTTTATTGCTTCTATAAAGTAGCTGTTGGATTACTTTGCCAGGATGACCCCCCCCCCCCCCGACGAAGCGAGGAGTGGCGAGCAATCGCTTCAATTGCCGACAAGTTAGCGGTCGCGTGGCCCCATCCACTGCCTCTGACCGTCCACCAGTGAGGAGCGGAGCTACTCAACTGGTTTCCTTAACCGACGTGGTTGTGATCCCATGTCCACCCACTCTGACCGTCCACCAGTGAGGAGCGGAGCTACTCAACTGGTGTCCTTGCGGTTGCGTGGCAACTCGAGTGTCGAGGAAGCCCCGACGGGTGAGGAGCGGCGAATAATGAAACCGGCTCGCACTTCAAGACGTTTTTATTTATTTTTGTTCGCAATATTTCACCCGCAAGCCGGACAACGAGGAGAACAACAACAATTCGCCAGTCGAGAGTTCACTTGCGGAAGGAGAGACACACTGCTCCTGCCAGCGGGAATGTGGAATTTACAAGGTTCTTTAACGATTCGCCGTTGACTCGTTCAACGAATTGTCACGGTTCCCGACTGGCAACCTCATCGGCAGCGGCAACGCCATCACCGCCATCACCAGCAGCAGCAGCATCATCATCGTACGCTTAGTGATGTCGACGGTTGTAGATTATGTTGATCTTGATGGTAATTATGTATGTTTGTTGAACTTCTTTCGCACTTTACGTAGCCAACCGTGCTAATCGGAGATGCGGGGGAAGGACAACACACTATGGGTCTCTGTGAGTAGTCTATGCGTCTCTGCGTGAGTCTGTGGGTCTCTGTGTGAGTAGTCTATGGGTCTCTGCGTGAGTCTGTGGGTCTCTGTGTGAGTAGTCGATGGGTCTTTGTGAGTGTATCAGCCTACTGCGGTTGTTGCCCATCTGAGCACTCTCCTTGCTTGGCTTCCGATATCCGACGAGATCGGACGAACGGAACGAGTGAGTGCGTGCAAAATCTAAATGACTGTCCAGCAGCGTGGAGTTATGATGCAGCTACTTATGATGCTGCTGATGATGATAACGATGATGCTGGTAGTAAAGATGTCGATGCTAAATTTTGACCAATATAGAGTCCTTCTCGTTTTCAGCCGTCTCTTCTGTACCGTTTCCTCTCGATTTCCCCGTCTCCTTTTGTCCAAGTTGCGGCCGCTCCGCGCGACGTCACGGCAGTGTGCGGCGACCGGCAGCACGGAGATTTTTTTTGTGTCCACCGTGGACGATCGATTCCGCACTCTGTCAATCGAGCCGTGGGTAACGTCGACCACCACGTGCCCCCCACGAACGCGATGACGATGACGACCGCCGCTGCCGATTTGCTGTACAAACCACAAATCTGTCTATCGCCTGATGATGCCGGTTGTAATTACTGGCGAAACGTTGTACTCAGATTGTAAATGTTGTGGCTTTGCTCTCCAACACATTGGTGGCGATGTACTAGTAACGAATTGACATGTTTTGTTTACGCGACAAACCTTACTAAATGGCCGTGTCGGGTGGTGGCGGGTTTAATGACACATTTACGCGATCTAACTAAAAAAAACCCTCCATTATGAAAGAAAGCATCACGATTAAACATGTCAACGGAATCAGATGTTCGGGATCTTGCCTCATCTCGCTCGGTGCACCACACGAGTCACATGGGTTTGAGTTTTATCGACGGCAGCGTCGTATCATTTGCACCAAACCGCATCTCGCAATCGCCGAGGAACCTCCGGCAGAGCTGGAAGGCAGCAGCAGCAGACAGGCGGTGAGAAAGAGCTTCATAGCTCATCGGATTCTGATTCTAGATTTGAAGCTTTCGTAACTGCAAGGATTCATACTCTTAGGTTTTTTCGATAAAGTCACGTAGGTAACAGTAAATCTGGCTGTGACGGTCCCACCTGATGACGGCGACTTGTGTTGCCTCCGAAACGTCAATTTTTATTTCTATTATTTTTATTATTTATTCTGAGTCGGCGCTACCAACAGTTGCCCAAGATCTGCAGTCCTCTTGTCTTTATTCAGGAGTTTGCGCGTCTTATCTCCCCGTGGTCGCGTGCATTGTTTTCTCCGGATCCTCCGGTTTTTCCCACCACATTTAGAAACAACGTCGCCCATGGTCAGATTATTTGCTGCTATGGATGTCCACCTGATGATGAGAAGCCGCCACTTCGTTGAGCTATCATTTGTGATGGCCCGTGAGCTTTGCCTGGTAAAATAAACACAGCTATGCGATTTAAAAGTATGGCCTTTTTGCCAGGATCAGTGGAAAAAAATACAAGACTAGATTTTACCCTTTCTGCCAATAAAACAGGAGGAGTTGAGATGTTCAAACACCAAATATAAACCTTGTGGTTAATGCGAACTTGATTCCCTGCAAAAGGTGTCTTTGGTGTGTAAACATCTTAGCACCTTTTTTTATTGCCAGAAAGGGTAACAGATATTATTATTATTACTATTTATTCATAGTTATGCGATTTGTTTACCTTTCCGATACTTTGCACGCCTCTCGTCTTCTGTTGCTGTCACCTTCTGACCCCGTGCCCCGACTGGACATCCGTGAAACAAGAGCTTCACAGCTCATCGGCTTTATCCTGCGGTACAAATAAACCTTCTGATTAAGACGTTTTCAGTCAATTCACGAGTGTCTACAGGTGTGGTGAAACCGGAACACGGGGAGAAACCCCACGTCTTGCACGGGAGGGGAGGGTGAAACGCTCTATCCCCCTTCAAGGTGGAACAGATGGAGATTAGTCCACATTTTTTCGGTACCGCGTTCATGCTGGGCCAGGGTACCCACGACTCTTCGACTTCCACGGCGAAGGGAGTTTTGCAACAACATCCCTGCGTGATCTACCGACCCCTCGCTGTGCTGGGTCACAGGGCAGCCACGCGCATAGCCACCACCGCCCATGAGGTATTGCGTCATGTTTGTGATGTTGCATTTTTTTGTTTACATTCAAATATCGGCAAGTTATTTACTCAATTAATATAAGAACTTACTGTCCTTCATTATGGACAATATTCAATATTTGTCATGAATTCAAACTAATACATTTGTTGCACGTTAAAATGACTACGTGGACTCTTCTACTTGTGAACATTCGACTTACACACTTCCAGAGATACGAACAAACGTGTCCGCATGTCCAGTTGCCTGTTCGGACCGGGAGTCGTAAGATTAACCGCCATGCAATAGACGGATGTGGTGGCATCTACAACATCTGCAGAACGTGAAGACCCAGTGGCGTCTACATCTGCAGAACGTGAAGAACCAGTGGCATCTACATCTGCAGAACGTGAAGAACCAGTGGCATCTACATCTGCAGAACGTGAAGAACCAGTGGCATCTACATCTGCATAACATGAAGAACCAGTGGCATCTACATCTGCAGAACGTGAAGAACCAGTGGCATCTACATCTGCAGAACATGAAGAACCAGTGGCATCTACATCTGCAGAACATGAAGAACCAGTGGCATCTACATCTACAGAACGTGAAGAACCAGTGGCATCTACATCTGCAGAACATGAAGAACCAGTGGCATCTACATCTACAGAACGTGAAGAACCAGTGGCATCTACATCTGCAGAACGTGAAGAACCAGTGGCATCTACATCTGCAGAACATGAAGAACCAGTGGCATCTACATCTACAGAACGTGAAGAACCAGTGGCATCTACATCTGCAGAACATGAAGAACCAGTGGCATCTACATCTGCAGAACATGAAGAACCAGTGGCATCTACATCTGCAGAACATGAAGAACCAGTGGCATCTACATCTGCAGAACATGAAGAACCAGTGGCATCTACATCTGCAGAACATGAAGAACCAGTGGCATCTACATCTGCAGAACATGAAGAACCAGTGGCATCTACATCTGCAGAACATGAAGAACCAGTGGCATCTACATCTGCAGAACGTGAAGAACCAGTGGCATCTACATCTGCAGAACATGAAGAACCAGTGGCATCTACATCTGCAGAACGTGAAGAACCAGCGGCATCTACATCTGCAGAACATGAAGAACCAGCGGCATCTACATCTGCAGAACATGAAGAACCAGTGGCATCTACATCTGCAGAACGTGAAGAACCAGCGGCATCTACATCTGCAGAACGTGAAGAACCAGTGGCATCTACATCTGTAGAACGTGAAGAACCAGTGGCATCTACGTCTGCAGAACGTGAAGAACCAGCGGCATCTACATCTGTAGAACGTGAAGAACCAGCGGCATCTACATCTGCAGAACGTGAAGAACCAGCGGCATCTACATCTGCAGAACGTGAAGAACCAGCGGCATCTACATCTGCAGAACGTGAAGAACCAGCGGCATCTACATCTGCAGAACGTGAAGAACCAGCGGCATCTACATCTGCAGAACGTGAAGAACCAGCGGCATCTACATCTGTAGAACGTGAAGAACCAGCGGCATCTACATCTGCAGAACGTGAAGAACCAGCGGCATCTACATCTGCAGAACGTGAAGAACCAGCGGCATCTACATCTGCAGAACGTGAAGAACCAGCGGCATCTACATCTGCAGAACGTGAAGAACCAGCGGCATCTACATCTGCAGAACGTGAAGAACCAGCGGCATCTACATCTGTAGAACGTGAAGAACCAGTGGCATCTACGTCTGCAGGAGATTATACAACTTTTAAAGCCACTCCCCATGTTTAGTGTACAACGTTTTGGAATCGACGGGAGCAAATTTGGACTTACGAACAGATTTCTGGGGAACCTAACTTGTTCGTAATTAGAGGAGTCCTGTATATGTTTCATAATCAAGAATATGGCGTTTACAGGGTCACGCCATGGCATTTACATCGTAAAATTGTTGAGTGCTCACGACGATACGCCAGTGCAGCGAGGCGGGAACAAAAACACCCGCGGGCGTTTGTTTGCCCGAAATCTTTTTTCACTCACGCGGGGGACACCCAACTTCCGGTGGGCGGGCGTACTCGCCCCGCCCACCGGAAGTCGCCGCCAACATGGCCGCGCCCATTGGAGCGTGGTGGCGACTTTAAAGTTCTCCGCTATTTTTTGTTACTTTGTATTTACCAGTTTATCTACCTGGTGAAGCCCATTTAATTCATCACCAGGTATAGCCAACCGAGCTGTTAGCTCGTTTCTCTTCTTTCAGGGGTGACCTGGCCTCACGCGACAGCCCCTTCAAGTGGCTCACATCGTTATCGGCAACATCATCGCCACACGCGGGAATTTAGAACAGCAGCAGCAGCAGCAGACGCACCACGTAGACGCACGCGCCTTGGTACTAAATGCGGAGGTGGGCGAAGCCGGGAGGAGGATCAACGCGACTACCACGGGGAGAGAGAGATATCGGAGACCCAATATCTCACTAGAACAGGCGTCGGCAGGGTCCGGGATCGAACCCGACTCGCGTAGCAGGCGGGCTGAGAACACAGCGGTGGCAACTGCCTCCAACACGCGCAGAGGGGCTGCTGGGTGCGGGTGGGCTGTGAGGCGTACCGTGCGTTAGAAGTGAGCACCTTGACACTGGGGTGGAAGAGGGGGTTGGTGTGTGATGGGGAGCGGTGGTGTAGCGGTTAGCGCGCTCCGCTATGAACCTGGCGACCCGGGTTCGATTCCCGCTCACGGACAACACCAGTGGCGATTATCTGAACCGATCCTGGGTCTCCCCTAGGTCGACTCGGCCTCAAATGAGTACCTGGTGCGATGATGTAGACATCGCCACTAGGGAGACAAAGGCGGCCCGGCGTGGTGCTGGCCACCCCCTCGTGTGCCGTGTCGGCCTTTATAGGTGCTCGCGAACAGCACTTGCCCCTACAGTATGTTAAGGCTATACCGGGGTGGGGGGGATCTTTGTCTTTGTGTTGTGAAGGCGGGAGCGGGAGGCTGCAAACAAGCGGCGAGCGATGAATTCACCGCTGGTCGCTTTGACGCAACCCGCGAGAATCATCACGAGGCGACCGCTCGCCCCGCCGCGCCGCCCGCGGTCGTCGGCGGCGGCGGCCGAGAAATCCGCCTCCTCCTTCTGGGCGCTGTGCCGCGAGCGGCACTTCGTGTACGCGAACATCGGCGCCGGCGGGCAGACTCCGGCTCACGGTGCGACGACGCTGCCCCGGGGAGCGGAGGTGGCGGCCGACGATGAGGAGGGGTTGAGTTTCGGGCCCATGGGGGTGGAGCTGCGGAGGAACGTGCGCGCCGCGTGGTGGGCCGATGTGGTGACGGCCCGGCAGGACGTGGTCGGGGTGGAGACGCCGGCCCTGAGCCCGGCCACTCGCGAGCTGAGACGCTCTCTCGTCGACGGTGAGCGCCGCGCGCTGCGTTGCGTTTTCGCCCATCGGGGGGTTTCGCACGTTCAGAGATAGTTCGCCGCGTGTGCCGCACCGATACAAATCCTCGCCGTCGTCCGTCGTGATCATCGGTTGGGTCAGTCAGATTTAAGAGGAGGCCGCGGTGGCTAGGAGATGTTAACTACCTCGCCTGGTCTACAGGATGTCGTGGGCTTGATCCCGACCCTGACACCTGCTGTACATTTGGAGTCTGTCATGTCTCTCTCCCCGTGGTCGCGTGGATTTTTCTCCGAGTCCTCCGGTTTTTCCCCTCCACATTTCGAGACATTCGCTGAGAATGTTTGAGCTGCAATCCATTTCCAAATCATTTGCGGCCAGGTCGCTATATAGCTCAGTGGGGCTCACAGTGAGCCACCAATGCAGATAACCTGGGTTCAAGTCCTTGTGTCTGGGTGGCGTCGCGAGTCTTGAGGGTTCATGATGGACATGTCCGAGTCGCCGTGTGTTTATCTGTCTCTGTTCTACCCTCCTCCTCTCCTGTGTGCCTCAAGGCATGCTGGGATGCTACCCACAAGCCCTTGCACTTTCCAACCGCAAACTTCCCTTTGGCCTTGCACAGGTGGGCGTCTGCAGGCCGCGGGGAGAGAGGTGAGTGAGTGGGAGCGGAGACAGACTAGCAGTGGACTGAACATGGCTGATGATGACTTGGGGCGGTGACATGGCCGAGTGGTAACGCGTTGGCCGCTCGTTGCCATGCTGTGTGTGTGTGCGAGTGTGTATGTTGCTTTGTTGAGGTAGTGTGGAGGTTAGAGCTCTGCGCTGAGAACCCGGCCACCCGAGTTGGATTCCCGCTCACAGCCAACACCAGTGGCGAATATCTGAACCGGTCCTGGGCCTCCCCTAGGTTGACTCGGCCTAAAATGGGTAGTTGGTGTGGTGTATAAGCATCACCACTAGGGAGACAAAGGTGGCCGGGTGTGGTGCTGGCCACCCAACCCCTCGTGTGCCGTGCCAGCCTTCAAAGTTGCTTGCTAACATAACTTGCCCCAACAGTCTGTTAAGTCTATACAGGAATCTTTGTCTTTGTATGCGTGTTTGTTTCCGCTCACAACCAATAACAGTGGTGAATATTTGAAGCGGTCCTGGGCCTCGCCTAGGTTGGCTCAGCCTTAAATGAGTACCTGGTGCGGTGTGTAAACATTACCACTGGGGGGACAAAGGCGGCCGGGCGTGGTGCTGGCCACCCACCCCTTCGTGTGCCACAGTGCCGGCCTTCTTCATAGCTGCTCGTTTATAGCACTTGCCCCAAACATTCTGTTCAGGCTATATGGGGGATCTTTGTCTTTGTGTGTGTTGAGACAGGGAGCACACGGAGATGAGCCTGCTGTGGTTCTGCTCTGCTCGCACAGCGTCTCAGTGGAGCGAGTTCTGGCTCCGACAGAGACTCAGCTGGTGGAGATCGGTGGGGCCATAGGCACACAGACACCCGCAAACAAATACAAAGATCCCCCGTGTAGCCTTGACAGACCATTGGGGCAAGTGCTGTTTGCGAGTAGCACCTAAGAAGTCTCGCACGGAACGCGAGGGGGCGTGGGGCCAGCACCACGCCCGACCGCCTTTGTCTCCCTACTTGCGACGTTTTTATACACCACACCATGTACTCATTTGAGACTGAGTCGACCTCGGGGATGATCGGGAATCGATCTAGGTTTGCTGGGTTTGTAGCGCAGCTTGCTAACCACTACACGTGCGCACAGATACACGCCGATATACAGATACACCCTCTTAGATACTCACACATACACTCAGATGCATAGATACAGGATCGCAGCGGGTCTGGGTCAGAGTCTCTGACACCACCATTGTGGTTCACACAGCACAGCTATCATCATCCCCCGCGGCTTCACCTGCTAACTCAGTCTCCGACACGGCCATTATGAACCCATCATCATCCCACGGTGGCTAGGGGATGTTAACTACCTCGCCTGGTACACAGGAGGTTGTGGATTCCATCACAACCCAGACGCCTGCTGCATATTTGTAGTTTGCGTCTCTCTCTCCCCGTGGTGAGATGTTAACTACCTCGCCTGGTATACAGGAGGTCGTGGGTTCGATCGCGACCCAGATGCCTGCTGTATATTTGGAGTTTGCGTGTCTCTCTCATCATCATCATCACAGTGGCTAGGAGATGTTAACTACCTCGCCTGGTATACAGGAGGTCGTGGGTTCGATCGCGACCCAGACGCCTGCTGCTAAATATTTTGAGTTTGCGTGTCTCTCTCTCTCCCCGCGGTCGCGTGGATTTTTTCCTCCGTGTCCTCCGGTTTTCCCCTCCACGTTCAGAATCGACGTCACCGCGCGTTTACGGAGTACTTTGCCGCGATAAATTTTCCGCGTGACAATCATCAGCCGCTTGGTCGAGCTCCCTCTTGTGAGGGCCAGGTCGGCTTCTAAGAAGGAGCTACGCGGCTCAGTGGGGGCCCCATAGATGGTAAAATAAAACTAACAAAACACTAAATTGGTTGTAACGGTCTAGTTGAAAGTTTTATCTCCCCCCCCCCTCCGTGTTTTTTGCGGACGTCGTCACAGCTGGCCGTGCAGCCGTCTCACTTCACATCGACGGAGGGCGGAGTCGGGGAGGGGGGGGCCACGCGGGGGGGGCACGTGGTGCGCTACCGCGTGCCCTGGGAGCAGCGCGCCGTCGAGGACGTGCGCAGCCTGGGGCCCGTGAGCGGCGCAACGGTGAAGAGACGACGGTCACACGGTGTTGTGTGTGTGTGTGCGTGCGTGTACGTACGTGCGTGTGTATGCGTGTGTATGTAGGTGTGTGTTTGTGTGGGGAGCGGTAGTGTAGCAGTTCGCACGCTTACGGCTGTAAGAATGGCACAAATACCAAACGTACCAAATCATCATAATTATTGTTACGATGAGCCAGGATCTCTCCGCTGCTGGACACGCGCCTGTGTGCGTGTGTGTGCGTGTGTGTGTGTGCGTGTGTGTGTGTGTGTGCGTGCGTGGTCCAGGCACCGCGGTCGTCGCCTCCGTACGCCGTGCTCGTGTCCAGCAGCCTCGACTCGGCCGCCCTCTCCCTCCTGTGGGATGCCTGCTCGCCAGGGGTCAGGGGTCACGCAGGGGGCAGGCAGGTACGCATACCCACAATGCACCCTCTTCTGTAGGTCAAGCGTAGGGGGCAGCACTGGGTTATTCCCAGGATGCACCTCTTGGTCTTCCCTGAAGAGGGGGCGACATTTGGATGCCTAGAGATTGTGGTGGTCAGAGGGGCAGCACTTGACATTGTCCCACAATGCACCTGTGTGTGCAGGTGATGAGGCTGCACCCCCGCGTCGCGCCCGTCAAGGTGGCGGTCGACCTGGGACGAGGCCCCACGGCGGAGCTCCGCGAGGTGGAGCCTGCACACACGCGTGCGTCTGTGTGAACGTGTGTGAACGTGTGTGTGAGCACGTGTGTGTGTGAACGTGTGTGAACACGTGTGTGTGAGCACGTGTGTGTGTGAACGCGTGTGTGTGAACGCGTGTGTGTGAACGTGTGTGTGTGTGTGAACGCGTGTGTGTGAACGTGTGTGTGTGAACGTGTGTGTGTGAACACGTGTGTGTGTGTGTGTGTGAACGTGTGTGTGTGTGTGTGTGTGAACATGTGTGTGAACACGTGTGTGAACATGTGTGTGAACGTGTGTGAACACGTGTGTGTGAGCACGTGTGTGTGTGAACGTGTGTGTGTGTGTGTGTGAACGCGTGTGTGTGAACGTGTGTGTGTGAACGTGTGTGTGTGAACACGTGTGTGTGTGTGAACGTGTGTGTGTGAGCACGTGTGTGTGAACATGTGTGTGAACACGTGTGTGTGAGCACGTGTGTGTGTGAATGCGTGTGTGTGAACGCGTGTGTGTGAACGCGTGTGTGAACGTGTGTGTGTACGTGTGTGTGAGCGTGTGTGTGAACACGTGTGTGTGTGAACGCGTGTGTGTGAACACGTGTGTGTGAGCGTGTCTGTGTGTGCGAGCGTGTCTGTGTGTGCGAGCGTGTCTGAGCGTATGTGTCAGCATGTGTTTGTGAGGAGCTTACACACATAGCCTGGCACAAGCACCGTGGTGACGTCACCACCACTTGCTGGTGAATGGCGGTTGTTATTGTTGTGTGGGGAGCGGCGGTGTCGCACTTCGCGCGCTGCGCTACGATCCCAGCGACCCGAGTTCAATTCCTGCTCACGGGCAACACCAGTAACGATTCTATGAACAGGTCTTGGACCTCCCTTAGGTCGACTCAGCCTCAATTTAGTACTTGGTACGGTGTGTAAACATCACCACTGAGAAGACAAAAGCGGCCGGGCGTGGTGCTGGCCACCCACCCCCTCGTGCGCCGTGCCGGCCTTCATAAGTGCTATAATACAGGATTTGTGGGTTGGATTGCGAAAATATGAACATGGCGTTAAACACGCCACCACCCGACAGCCAATTAGTAAGGTTTGTCACGTAAACAGAACATGCCAATTCGTTTCTAGTCAGCACACCGGTTGTGTGTTGGTCGCGAAAGCCGACGTGTTCAACTGACTTCTACTCACGCGTAGAGCGAGCATACCCTGCATAGCTTATGATGTTGCTTTTCCTGCTGCTGCTGCTAATGTTTATGATGATGCAAATGATGATGATTGCACTGCTGATGATGGTGATACTGCTGCTGCTACTAGAGCGAACACTTGTGTTGATGTGATGATGATGTTGCTGATGCTGGTGTTGATATGTCGATGATGATGGTGGTGTTGATGTTGTTGATGATGATGTTGGTGTGCGAATGTTGCTGATGGTGATGCCGGTGTTGTTGTTGTTGCTGATGATGATAATGATGCTGGTGTTGATGTTGTTGCCGATGGTGATGCCGATGTTGATGATGTTGGTGTTGTTGCTGATGATGCTGGTGTTGATTTTGATGCTGGTGTTGATGTTGTTGCTGATGCTGGTGTTGATATGTCGATGTTGATGATGATGGTGGTGTTGATTTTGTTGATGATGATGTTGGTGTGCGAATGTTGCTGATGGTGATGCCGGTGTTGTTGTTGTTGCTGATGATGATAATGATGATGGTGTTGATGTTGTTGCCGATGGTGATGCCGATGTTGATGATGTTGGTGTTGTTGCTGATGATGCTGGTGTTGATATTCATGCTGGTGTTGATGTTGTTGATGTTGTTGCTGATGCTGGTGTTGATTTGTCGATGTTGATGATGATGGTGGTGTTGATGTTGTTGATGATGATGTTGGTGTGCGAATGTTGCTGATGGTGATGCCGGTGTTGTTGTTGTTGCTGATGATGATAATAATGCTGGTGTTGATGTTGTTGCCGATGGTGATGCCGATGTTGATGATGTTGGTGTTGTTGCTGATGATGCTGGTGTTGATATTGATGCTGGTGTTGATGTTGTTGATGTTGTTGCTGATGATGTTGTTGGTGTTGTTGCTGATGATGATGATTTTGATGCTGGTGTTAATGTTGATATTGGTGTTGTTGCTGATGATGATGTTGATGATGATGATGTTGGTGTTGATGTTGTTGATGTGGAGCTGTGCGAGGGACTGTGTGCTGAGCTGGTCGCCGCTGGGGCCGTAGTTTGGCCCGGATACAGAGACACCCAGCAGAGCAGCCTGGAGCAGCTCTATAGCCGGTGAAGCACTCACTCACATGGTACACATGCACAGTACACACACGCAGTACACACGCACGCAGTACACACGCACGCAGTACACATGCACGCAGTACACACAGTACACACAGTACACACACAGTACACACGCGCACAGTAGACACGCGCACAATACACACGCGCACAGTACACACGCACACAGTACACACAGTACGCACGCACACAGTACGCACACAGTACACACGCACACAGTACACACGCACACAGTACACACGCACACAGTACACACACACAGTACACACAGTACACACGCACACAGTACACACACAGTACACACACACACAGTACACACACACAGTACACACATACACAGTACACACACACACAGTATACACACACACACAGTATACACACACACAGTACACACACATACAGTACACACACACACAGTACACACACAGTACACTTACACACAATGCACACACAGTACAGATACACACAGTACACACGCACAGTACACACACAGAACACACACAGTACACACACAGTTCACACACAGTACACACACACAGTAGTTAGAGACACCCAGCAGAGCAGCCTGGAGCAGTTCTATAACCAGTGGAGCCCTCACACGTACACAGTACACACATAGTATGCACACAGTACACACATAGTATGCACACAGTACACACGCACATGCAGTACATACACACCGTGCACACACAGTACACACACAGTACACACAGTACACACGCACACAGTACACACACAGTACACACACACACAGTACACATACACAGTACACACACACACAGTACACACACAGTACAGATACACACAGTACACACGCACAGTACACACGCACAGTACACACACACAGTAGTTAGAGACACCCATCAGAGCAGCCTGGAGCAGTTTTATAACCAGTGGAGCCCTCACGCGTACACAGTACACACATAGTATGCACACAGTACACACTCACACGCAGTACATACACACCGTGCACACAGTACACACACAGTACACACACAGTATGCACGCACACAGTACACACACAGTACACACGCACACACAGTACATACACGCAGTACACACACACACCATGCATATTACACACACACAGTACGCACACAGTATGCACACAGTACACACAGTACACACAGTACACACGCACATGCAGTACATACACACTGTGCACATTACACACACACACAGTATGCACACAGTACACACACACACGCAGTACATACACGCTGTACACACACCGTGCACATTACACACACAGTACACACACAA
Source organism: Lampetra fluviatilis (assembly GCF_964198595.1). Taxonomy (NCBI): domain Eukaryota; kingdom Metazoa; phylum Chordata; class Hyperoartia; order Petromyzontiformes; family Petromyzontidae; genus Lampetra; species Lampetra fluviatilis. The sequence goes on along the minus strand of NC_136332.1, from coordinate 2,131,993 downwards.
TACTGTTACCACTGCACTGCCACCCTGACGCTCGTTGCTACTGTCGTGGATAATGACGGCAGTCCTCCTCCTCCCCCTACTGCCACTGCTGCTTCTACTGCTACTGCTGCTACGGCTGCTACGGCTGCTCCTACTGATGCTGCTATTACTGCTGCTGCTTCGTTTGCTGCTACTGCTCCTCCTGCTACTGCTGCTGCTGTTTCTTCTACTGCTACTACTGCTGCTGCTACTGCTTCTGCTTCTCTGCCAACGTTATTACTGTTGCTGCTGCTCCTGCCACTGCTGCCGATACTACTACTGCTCCTTTTTTGCTGCTACTGCTGCTCCTTTTTGCTGCTACTGCTGCTACTACTTTGGCTCCTGCTGCTGCAGCTACGACGAGATGGGGGTGCCACTGGTGGTGGTGGTGAGCGAGTCGACGCTCGAGTCGGGATCCATCCAGCTGCGGCACAGAGACACGAGCGTGCGCGAGACGGCGCACGTCAACACCATCACCCAACTCGTCACCTCCCTCCTGCTGCTCCGTCATCCTCATCATCGGCGTCACGGCGGCATGGGCGCCCCCCCTCTCAGCCACACGGCGAGCACGGAGGGCACACCACACGCCAAGGTGGGGAACCACGCAGGGTGGTGGAGGTGGTGGTGGTGGTGGTGGTGGAGGTGGTGGTGGTGGATGTGGTGGTGGTGGAGGTGGTGGAGGTGGTGGTTTTGTTGGTGGAGGTGGTGGTGGAGGTGGTTGTCGTAGGTGGTGGTGGTGGAGGTGGTGGTGGAGGTGGTGGTGGTGGTGTTTGTGGAGGTGGTGAAGGTGTTGGTTTTGTTGGTGGAGGTGGTGGTGGAGGTTGTTGTGGTGGTGGTGGAGGTGGTGGTGGTGGAGGTGGTGGAGGTTGTGGTGGAGCTGTAGTTCAACAGTTAGCGCGCTATTAACCCATGTGCCATGCCGGCCTTCATAGGTGCTGCTCGCTAACAGCACTTGCCATCAACAGTCTGTTTAGTCTATACAGGGGATCTTTGGTGGAGGTGGTGCAGGTGTTAGTGGTGATGGAGGTGGTGTTTGTGTTGTTGATGCTGATGGTGTTGATGGTGAGTGTGGTGATGACAGTGTGGATGGTCGTGGTGATGATGATGGTGATGATGGCGGTGGTTGATGTTGGTGATGACAGTGATGGTGTTGTTGGTAATATTGCTGCTGATGCTGTGAATTATGATGACGACGGTAATGAAGATATAAATTCTGGTGATGCTGCCACTTACTGCCCCTCATGTATAACATTTAAAACCTCTTCTTTATACAGGACCTGTGACCTCCCAAGAGACAGTGTCAAGGTCCAAGGGGTCATCATGGTGTCGCCGCCCACCGCCATCACTCCCTTCCTCTGCCGACATTTTTTAATGATCGACACCCAACCTCAAGAATCGCTCTTACAGTCTCGTCATCATTATCCCCATCATCACCGACATCATCACCGACATCATCACCGACATCATCACCGACATCATCACCGACATCATCACCGACATCATCACCGACATCACCATCGTCATCATCCTCACCATCGTCATCTCCATCATCACCCACATCATCACCATTGTCATCATCCTCACCATCATTATCCCCATCATCACCCACATCATCACCATTGTCATCCTCACCATCATTATCCCCATCATCACCGACATCATCACTGGGTCTGGGGATCAAGGTCTTAAGGCCTCAGCTCTCGAATGTTGGGTACTTCTCAGGGTCTTGAAACTTAGCCGAGGTAAAAAAAATATAGGGTGGCAACTTTCGTGATTCATGTGAAGAAGCAGTGACATCTACATCTGCAGAACGTGAAGAACCAGTGGCATCTACATCTGCAGAACACGAAGAAGCAGTGACATCTACATCTGCAGAACGTGAAGAACCAGTGGCATCTACATCTTCAGGAGATTACGCAACTTTTGTATACACGCCGTACAACGTGTTTGGAATCGACAGGAGTAAAGTTGGACTTACGAACAAATCGACTTACCAACACACATCTGGAACCTAACTCGTTCATAAGTGTATATATATATGAGTCTTAAGAAGAATTAAAAACTTTTTGTTTCTACATAAAATCTCGTCAATGGTCCTCGTACTTAATCTGGGACAACTGTCACGGTACCCAACCAGGCTGCCGCTATTATTATTCAACTGGCAGGAACTCACGGAACTTATCAGTACACTCGTACAATTTCGCATGCACACACTTTCACACGCACAAAGATCCTGTGTATAGCCTTAACATACTATTGGGGCAAGTGCTGTTAGCGAGCAGCACACCTGTAGGCCGGAACGACACACAAGAGGGTGGGTGGCCTGCACCAAGCCCGGACAGCCTCTTGTCTCCCCAGCGGCGATGTTTGCGCAGCGCACCAGGTTCTCATTTTAGGCCGATTCGCGCTCGGGGAGGCCCAAGGGCATTTCAGATCATCGTCACTGGGGTTTGTCGTGGTGGGGGAATCGAACTCGGGTCGCCGGGTTCGTAGCACTAACCGCTGCACTACCGCTCCTGACTTGCACAAAACACAAACACACACGCGTGCGCTTGCGTACACACTCAACACAAACACACTGGACACACTCCCAGCGGTGATGTGAGGACTCCTTTCAGCTGCTGGAGGATCTCTCCCCCCAAACCAAATAGTTGGGCGGTGCGTGTCGCCGGTGCGAGTCGGCGTATGCGAGTTTGCATTGAAACAGTTTTGATTTTTTTTGGCACGGAATTTGTTATCTCCGTGTTGTCGTAAGTGGGGCTTTCGCCTACGGGGAGCGTCGACTGTCGGACCAATGAAACGGGCCTCGGGAACAGAACCGGGTACCGGCCACAAAGTGTTGCGACGGCGAGTGGCAAATAACGGAGCCTTCTGCTGCGCGGGATTATTAATTGTTGCACGGGGAGGGCATCTCGCCTTGATTGTACAGCACGTGCATACTTACAACTTGCACAGTAGTGAACGGTTTTGCTCCAGCCTACATCGTGAACATGCTGCAGCTATCTGTCCCCTCAAGGCCCCTAAGATCCTGGTGATGCAGAGCTCTGTATTCCCAGGTCGAGGTTTCGGTTTATCAGTGACCGAGCTTCTTCCCCGTGTAGCCCACAGACTGTGGAACGATCTTCGACGAGATCTCAGGGATCTCTTTGAGGCTGAACATTTAAAAAATGCGCCTTAAAACCTATTTATACGCTTCCGCTTCGGGGCCGTCCATAAATGACGTCACGCGATTTTGGACCCCCCCCCCTTCGTCACACGGCGTCACAAAAAGTCAGACCCCCCCTCAAATATGACGTCACAAAGCTCTGCCCCCCCCAAAATAAAACATGCTTCAAATCGCTTTAAACTATTGTAGTGTGTATTGTGGCACTGCACTCTGATGTTGTAGGAGAAAACATGTATTAAAAAGTCTATTTAATTAAGTAGAACGTGTTTATATTTAAAGTTGCGCTTTTTGATGTGACGTCACATTTCTCACCCCCCCCCCCCTTCGTCACAAATGACGGCCCCTAATCCAATTTTTAGTTCATTTAGTATATAGATTTTAAAAATGTATTTATATTTTCATGCTGAGCGTCTGCTGTTGCTGTGACCAACACAACGCTTTTGAGATCCTTGATGAAAATCCGCCATGTTCTATTATTACTGTGCGTGCCGGAACGCCCAGAAAGCAGCGCAAATTCACGTTCACGAGCCCCGTGGCGCACGCCGATTGGTTGCAGTGTGTGACGTCACCACGACCAAGCAGCCAACCGGAGGGGCAGAACGTGAACAGGGAAAAAGCGCCCCTAGCGTATTGAATGAGATTTTCATCACCGCGAGTCATTTCAAACCAGTGCCGCGCTCGGGTGACGTCGAGCTGGGTGAGTGCAGAGGGTCGATTTGTTTCCCCTTCAGATGATAGAAGTCAGACGCAGTCGCTGACAACGATTCGTTTTTATTAAGCATCGAGGTGGCGGCCGCATCTCTCGACGAGGGTCGAGCTTGACCAACCGCAACCGGGGAGGTTGGGCAGAGACACAAGCGGAGAGTGGAGCCAGAGACACAAGCGGAGACACAACTGGGCAACATTCGCGTCATTGTTTTCAACAGCGCAAGGCTTCTCGCTACCCCTTCACTTTAGCACATGGAGCGAGCATCTTCACCATGACAACAACGAGCTGCAGCCTCCACTCCCTTAAAACACCCAACCCAATATCTTCTCCCCTAGCCCAGCATCACCACCATATCATCACCGTCAGCAGCATCCTGCTGCTACTACTCCCTGCCCCAGTCCCCCATCTACGACCATGGCTACCCCAACCCCTATCACTACCACAATCCCGATCACTACCACAACCCCTATCACGACCACAACCCCAACCCCCGATCACTACCCCAACCCCTATCACGACCACAACCCCGATCACTACCACAACCCCAGCCCCCGATCACTACCCCAACCCCTATCACTACCCCAACCCCTATCACTAGCACAACCCCTACCCAAACCCCTATCACTACTACAAGCCCTACCACTACCCCAACCCCGATCACCACCACAAGCCCCCTACCACTACCCCTGTCACAACTCTACTACCAGCCCCGATCACTACCCCTCCTAAACCACTCTCGCCTGTTCCCCTGTCAAATTAACTACACCACTTTTAATAATAATAATGACCCCACTATTATCTCAATCACGATCATCGTACCTAAAAATTTGTTCCAACTTTATCCTCGTTACATTTATTGTGGCAACGAGAACCCCGCTCCTGCTCGCAGAACTGGGACCGACGAACTCTGCTTCTCCGTGCCGATTAGTGGCCATCCAAACCCCACCCCCCGGGCAGGACAGCCGTCATCCCCCACCCCTGGCCCTTCACCGATTTGCCCTCGGTGCTCGCACGTTGCTCGCGGGTCGGGAAAACGGTCGCTTACGCGCCGGGCCCGCGGCGTTCCAGCTGTCTTGGATGGGGTGAGCACGCGAGCTGTGGAGTGATGCGACGTTGAGAGGTGCCGCACTCAAGGGTAGCGTCTCTATTTGACTGGGGCGGAGGAGGCTTTGAAACCGACAATCGGTGGGATAACCGATCGCTGAACCCGACCACGCCGGAAGAGGCGCCTTTGAACCGGCGATCGAACCGGCAGGGCTAACCGGCTGCCGACCCTGCCGGACATCCCCACCCTCCGCTGCCCGCATCTAGTCGTATCCGTCTGACGAGGAGGGGCTGTCGTCCAGCAGCGGCATGTTGGTCAGCGTCTTCCCCGCGCCGCGGTGCACGGACATCTTGAGCCTCCCCCCGGACCTCTCGATGAGCTTGCGAGCGTCGCCCAGCGACATGTTGTCGGTGGCGGCGCCGTTGATCTTCAGCACCACGTCGCCTTCCCGAACGCTGCCGTCCCGGGCGGCCGCCCCTTCGCTGCCAACGCCCTTCACGTAGATCTTGCTGCCCAGGCTCAGGCCGTAGCCCCCAGAGCGATTGCCCTTCGCCAGCGTGACCGTGACGAGGCGAGTCCGGCGCACGGGAGACGTCGAGATCAGGTCCCCCGCCGATCGGCTGAGGCCCCGGTTGTAGGTGCGTCCGCGGTCCGGACCCCGCTCTGCGCCTCCGTCGGGGCCCCGGTCCCAGCCGCCCCCGACGCCGCCGTGCTCCTGGCTCCGATCCCCGCCCCTCGACCCCGAGATTTGGTCCAAACCGCCCTCCCAGCTGTGGCTGAGGTGGCGGTCCAGGCTCGCCTCCCTACCCCGGTCCAGGCCGCAGTCCCAGCTGCGTCCGAGCCGGCCGCCACCACAGACCGGACCGTGCTCCGCGCCCCGCTCTCCTCTCCGCTCCGCGTCACTCCGGTCGCCGCCGCCGCCGTCCAGGCCGCGCTCCCAGCTGCGAGCGATCTCGTCACGGCCCACGCCGAGCCGCCGGCCGCGCCGCTCCTCGGCCTCGTCGCCGAAGTCGGGGTGGACGGCCACGATCCGGCTTGCGTCGTCGCAGTCGTCCTCATCGTCGTCGTCGCCGTACGGCCGTCGCCAGGCGGCGGCCGCGAGGCGCGACCCGCCGGCCCGCTCGGCCCGCTCGGCCCGCTCGGCCCGCCGCAGCACGACGATGCGCGCCGTCGCGGGGCTCCGGCGGAGCAGCTGGAGCGCGTGGGCGTGCTCGGCGTTCTCCACGCTCGCGCCGTTCACCGCCACGACGCGGTCGAGGCGCCGCAGGAGGCCGTCGGCGGGGCCCCCCCGCAGGACGTCGGACACCACGATGGAAGCCTCGCCGCTCGGGAAGTACGGGTTGTCGCGCCCGCCCGACACCGCGATGCCGAAGCCGGCGCCGGGCGCCCTGGTCAGGGTCACCGTGTACTGCTCCCACCCGTCCGCGTCCGCCATGGCCGCACGCGTTGGGGGAGGGCGACGGCGCTGGGAAGGAAAAGTGCGCAGGGCGCAGGCGACAGTTGGTCGGTCGGTCGGTTCCGCTGTGGGAGGCCGAGTTCCTGGGTTCCAATTGCGGGGCTCGGCTGCCCCGACCGCAGCAGTTGACATAAAGACCCAGAGACCCACATAGAGACGCATAGACTCACATAGAGACCCATAGACTCACATAGACCCCCATAGACTCGCTCACATAGAGACCCAAAGACTCACACAGACACCCAATGACTCGCTCACATATAGACCCAGAGACCCACATAGTCGCAGAGAGGCCAATAGACTCACATAGAGAATCCTAGATTCACATAGACACATAAAGATCCGTAGACTCGCATAGAAGACACGTAGACTCGTATAAAGACCCATAGACTCGCATAGAGACCCTAGACTCACATAAAGACCCATAGACTCGCATACAGACCCATAGACTCGCATAGAAGACCCATAGACTCACATAGAGACCCATAGACTCGCATAGAGACCCATAGACTCACATATAGACTCATGGACTTACATAGAGACCCGTAGACTGACATAGAGACCCATATAATCACATTAGAGACCGGCAGAATCGCATAGAGAAACCATAGACTCGCAAAGAGACCCATTGACTCACATAGAGACCCGTAGTTTCATATAGAGACCGTAGTCTTGCATAGAGACCCATAGAGTCACATAGAGGCCTATAGACTCATATAGAGACCCTTGGACTCACATAGAGATCCGTCGACTCGCATAGAGGCCCGTAGACTCACATAGAGACCCCCCATAGACTCACGTAGAGACCCATATACTCACATAGAGACCCATAGACTCACATAGAGACCCATAAACTCATATAGAGACCCATAGACTCGCATACAGAACCCCTGGACTCGCACAGACTGAGCAGCAGTGATGAAGCCGGGTTCTCAAGTGCAGTGAGTTGATGGTCATTTTTGTTTCGGCGTTTTGAGTTGTGGCGCCATTACAGCTCCGAAGATAAAATAAAATTGTATTTGTTGGTTTCTGATGTGATGAGCATTGCTCTCGTATGCCAAGTGGGTGAGCCAAGTGCTGCCCCCGCTCCCGTGTGGATCAGAGAGGACAAGCCAAGCTCAGGGCTGCCTGAGCCCAAACGCAGATCGAGAGAGGCCTTCAGATGTCGCTTGCAAAGTAGTCGGAGGCGCATTTGACGTTGCGGATGTGCGAAGGGACAGAGAGATAGAGAGAGTTCCACACAGAGGAGGCGACAGAAGAGAACCGACGTGAGGCTGTAGCAGTGTAGTGTCTAGTAGTGTAGTGTATAGTGTATTATGTAGTAGTGTAGTGTATAGTGTAGTGTAGTCAATAGTAGTGTAGTGAATAGTAGTGGTGCATAGTGTAGTATGTAGTAGTGTAGTGTATAGTGTAGTGTAGTCAATGGTAGTGTAGTGTATAGTAGTGTAGTATGTAGTAGTGTATAGTGTCGTGTAGTATGTAGCAGTGTAGTGAATAGTAGTGGTGCATAGTGTAGTATGTAGTATTGTAGTGTATAGTGTAGTGTAGTCAATAGTAGTGTAGTGCATAGTGTAGTGTAGTATGTAGTAGTGTAGTATGTAGTAGTGTAGTGTATAGTGTAGTGTAGTATGTAGTAGTGTAGTGTATAGTAGTGTAGTGCATAGTGTAGTTTATAGTAGTGTGGTGTATAGTATTGTAGAGTTACTGTATAGTGGTATAGTGTTGTGTATAGTCGTGTATCTTAGTGAATAGTAGTGTAGTTTCGATTTAAAGCTTTCGTGACTGCAGGGATTCATCTTCTTGGTTCTTTCGGTAAAGTCACGTAGAAGGGAAGTAATAAAATAAGAAAAATATGTTTTATTTTTATTATTTTATTACTTCCCTTCTACGTGACTTTACCGAAAGAACCAAGAAGATAGTAGTGTAGTGTATAGTGGTGTAGTGTCTCGTAGTGTAGTGTATAGTTCAGTGTAGAATGTAATGTATTGTGGTGTCGTGTTTAGTGTTGTGTATAGTAGTGTAGTGTATAGTGTAGTGTATAGTGGAGTGTATAGTAGTGTATGGTGTATTAATGTAGTGTGTGGTGTAGTGTGTAGTAGTATATATTGTAGTGTAGAGCGTAGTGTATAGTGGTGTAGTGTTTAGTGTAGTGTATAGTGTAGTGTAGAGTGTAGTGTACAGTAGTGTATAGTGTAGTGTAGAGTGTAGTGTATAGTGTAGTGTATAGTGTAGTGTAGAGTGTAGTGTAGAGTGTAGTGTATATTATAGTATAGAGTGTAGTGTGGAATGTAGTGTATACTAGTGTATAGTGAGGTGTAGAGTGTAGTGTATAGTAGTGTATAGTATAGTGTATAGTGTAGTGTAGAGTGTAGTGTATAGTGTAGTGTATAGTGTAGTGTAGAGTGTAGTGTAGAGTGTGGTGTATAGTAGTGTATAGTGTAGTGTATAGTGTAGTGTATAGTGTAGTGTAGAATGTAGTGTATAGTGTAGTGTATAGTGTAGTGTAGAGTGTAGTGTAGAGTGTAGTGAAGAGTGTTGTGTATAGTAGTGTATAGTGTAGAGTGTAGTGTAGAGTGTAGTGTATAGTAGTGTATAGTGTAGTGTAGAGTGTAGTGTATAGTGTAGTGTATAGTGTAGTGTGTAGTGTAGAGTGTAGTGTAGAGTGTAGTGTGTAGTGTAGTGTATAGTGTAGTGTATAGTGTAGTGTTTAGTAGTGTATGGTGTATTAATGTAGTGTAGTGTATAGTATTATATATTGTAGTGTAGAGCGTAGTGTATAGTGGTGTAGTGTTTAGTGTAGTGTAGAGTGTAGTGTAGAGTGTAGTGTATAGTAGTGTATAGTGTAGTGTATAGTGTAGTGTAGAGTGTAGTGTATAGTGTAGTGTATAGTGTAGTGTAGAGTGTAGTGAAGAGTGTTGTGTATAGTAGTGTATAGTGTAGAGTGTAGTGTAGAGTGTAGAGTGTAGTGTATAGTAGTGTATAGTGTAGTGTAGAGTGTAGTGTATAGTGTAGTGTATAGTGTAGTGTGTAGTGTAGAGTGTAGTGTAGAGTGTAGTGTGTAGTGTAGTGTATAGTGTAGTGTATAGTGTAGTGTTTAGTAGTGTATGGTGTATTAATGTAGTGTAGTGTATAGTATTATATATTGTAGTGTAGAGCGTAGTGTATAGTGGTGTAGTGTTTAGTGTAGTGTAGAGTGTAGTGTAGAGTGTAGTGTATAGTAGTGTATAGTGTAGTGTATAGTGTAGTGTAGAGTGTAGTGTATAGTAGTGTATAGTGTAGTGTAGAGTGTAGTGTAGAGTGTAGTGTATAGTAGTGTAAAGTGAGGTGTAGAGTGTAGTGTATAGTTGTGTATAATGTAGTGTATAGTGTAGTGTAGAGTGTAGTGTATAGTGTAGTGTAGAGTGTGGTGTATAGTAGTGTATAGTGTAGTGTATAGTGTAGTGTAGAGTGTAGTGTAGAGTGTAGTGTAGAGTGTTGTGTGTAGTAGTGTATAGTGTAGTGTAGAGTGTAGTGTATAGTGTAGTGTATAGTGTAGTGTGTAGTGTATAGTGTAGTGTGTAGTGTAGTGTATAGTAGTGTATAGTGAGGTGTAGAGTGTAGTGTATAGTAGTGTAGTGTAGAGTGTAGTGTATAGTGTAGTGTATAGTGTAGTGTAGAGTGTAGTGTAGAGTGTGGTGTATAGTAGTGTATAGTGTAGTGTATAGTGTAGTGTAGAATGTAGTGTATAGTGTAGTGTATAGTGTAGTGTAGAGTGTAGTGTAGAGTGTTGTGCATAGTAGTGTATAGTGTAGTGTGTAGTGTATAGTGTAGTGTGTAGTGTAGAGTGTAGTGTAGAGTGTAGAGTGTAGTGTATAGTAGTGTATAGTGTAGTGTAGAGTGTAGTGTATAGTGTAGTGTATAGTGTAGTGTGTAGTGTATAGTGTAGTGTAGAGTGTAGTGTATACTGTAGAGTAGAGTGTAGTGTAGAGTGTAGTGTATAGTGTAGTGTAGAGTGTAGTGTATAGTGTAGTGTATAGTGTAGTGTATAGTGTATAGTGTAGTGTATAGTGTAGTGTATAGTGTAGTGTTTAGTAGTGTATGGTGTATTAATGTAGTGTGTAGTGTATAGTAGTATATATTGTAGTGTAGAGCGTAGTGTATAGTGGTGTAGTGTTTAGTGTAGTGTAGAGTGTAGTGTATAGTAGTATATAGTGTAGTGTAGTGTATAGTGTAGTGTAGAGTGTAGTGTAGAGTGTAGTGTATAGTAGTGTATAGTGAGGTGTAGAGTGTAGTGTATAGTTGTGTATAATGTAGTGTATAGTGTAGTGTAGAGTGTAGTGTATAATGTAGTGTAGAGTGTGGTGTATAGTAGTGTATAGTGTAGTGTATAGTGTAGTGTAGAGTGTAGTGTATAGTGTAGTGTAGAGTGTAGTGTAGAGTGTTGTGTATAGTAGTGTATAGTGTAGTGTAGAGTGTAGTGTATAGTGTAGTGTATAGTGTAGTGTGTAGTGTATAGTGTAGTGTGTAGTGTAGTGTAGAGTGTAGTGTAGAGTGTAGAGTATAGTGTATAGTAGTGTATAGTGTAGTGTAGAGTGTAGTGTATAGTGTAGTGTATAGTGTAGTGTAGCGTGTAGTGTATAGTGTAGTGTAGAGTGTAGTGTATAATGTAGTGTAGAGTGTAGTGTAGAGTGTAGTGTATAATGTAGTGTAGAGTGTAGTGTATAGTGTAGTGTATAGTGTAATGTATAGTGTAGTGTATAGTGTAGTGTATAGTGTAGTGTATAGTGTTGTGTTTAGTAGTATATAGTGTAGTGTAGAGTGTAGTGTAGAGTGCAGTGTATAGTGTAGTGTATAGTGTAGAGTATAGTGTATAGTAGTGTATAGTAGTGTATAGTGTAGTGTACAGTGTAGTGTATAGTGTAGTGTATAGTGTAGTGTAGTGTATAGTGTAGTGTAGAGTGTAGTGTAGAGTGTAGTGTATAGTAGTGTATAGTGTAGTGTAGAGTGTAGTGTATAGTGTAGTGTATAGTGTAGTGTAGCGTGTAGTGTATAGTGTAGTGTAGAGTGTAGTGTATAATGTAGTGTAGAGTGTAGTGTAGAGTGTAGTGTATATTGTAGTGTAGAGTGTAGTGTATAGTGTAGTGTAGTGTATAGTGTAATGTATAGTGTAGTGTATAGTGTAGTGTAGTGTATAGTGTAGTGTATAGTGTTGTGTTTAGTAGTATATAGTGTAGTGTACAGTGTAGTGTAGAGTGCAGTGTATAGTGTAGTGTATAGTGTAGAGTGTAGTGTATAGTAGTGTATAGTAGTGTATAGTGTAATGTAGAGTGTAGTGTATAGTGTAGTAATGTAGTGTATAGTGTAGTGTAGAGTGTAGTGTAGAGTGTAGTGTAGAGTGTAGTGTAGAGTGTAGTGTGTAGTGTAGTGTATAGTGTAGTGTAGAGTGTAGTGTGTAGTGTAGTGTAGAGTGTAGTGTAGAGTGTAGTGTATAGTGTAGTGTAGAGTGTAGTGTGTAGTGTAGTGTATAGTGTAGTGTAGAGTGTAGTGTATAGTGTAGTGTATAGTGAGGTGTAGAGTGTAGTGTATAGTGTAGTAATGTAGTGTATAGTGTAGTGTAGAGTGTAGTGTATAGTGTAGTGTATAGTAGTGTATAGTGTAGTGTAGTGTAGAGTGTAGTGTATAGTGTAGTGTAGAGTGTAGTGTAGAGTGTAGTGTATAGTGTAGTGTAGAGTGTAGTGTATAGTGTAGTGTAGAGTGTAGTGTGTAGTGTAGTGTAGAGTGTAGTGTGTAGTGTAGTGTATAGTGTAGTGTAGAGTGTGATGGTCTCAAGCAGGTCCAGGGTTATTTCTGTACTCAATTTGCCAAAATTCCAGCTCCTGAGAATGTGACTCATCGACTCTCTCTGGCGTGAGTGGGGAAGTGCTGCCCTCTAATACGTGGAACAGAGGTCTCATTGGAGGGTCGCCGGGTTCGGTAGGGCAGCGTAGCGCTCCCCACAAAGAGGATGGAAATACCGGCGTAAGGCACTACAACTAGAGTTACAAGAGCTACGCTTGTCCACAAAAGCCCTACACAATCCCCGTACCCTATCCATATACATCAATTAATGTTTCTACGATCCCACCCGCAGGTGAGTGTGAGTGTGCGTGCACGCAAAGGCAAACCGAGACACGTTGGACTCACCGCGGGTTGTTGTCGAAGCGTCGGATTCTTCGTCGAGATGCGAACGAGACGCGAGTGGATTTTGGATTGGACTCAACGGTTTATGGAACGGCGTTTCCAGAGCGTCCCGGCTGAAACAAATCACTTGTTTGACCAGTGTGTGTGTCTGTGTGTGTGTATATATATGTGTGTGTATATATAATACTGTGTGATACAGGGACCTCTTGTCAAATCTACTGCTGGATGGGTGGAGGTCACTCGATCAACGGCCCGTGTCTTCCTGACTAGTCCGGTAGTCCCCCCCTCCGTGTGCGTGTCAATATTCCGTGTGTGTGTGACAATAGTCCATGTGTGTGTGTAAATCTCTGTTGCAAGTCTGAAAAGTAAAACTGATTGTTGTTGTTGTTTGAGAGAGTGTGTGAGACAGAGTGTGTGTGTGTGAGACAGAGAGAGAGAGTGTGTGTGTGAGACAGAGTGTGTGTGTGAGACAGAGTGTGTGTGTGACAGAGAGTGTGTGTGTGTGAGACAGTGTATGTGAGACAGAGAGAGTGTATGTGTGAGACAAAATGTGTGTGTGTGACAGAGAGAGTTATAGAGGCGTTCTTTGCTGCTGTTGTGTTGTGAGTGAGAAAAGGGTTCCAAACAATGATCACTTCCCTGCCCTCTACCTGTCTGTGTGTCTGTGTCTGTGTGTGTGTCTGTGTGTGTATATGTGTGTGTGGCTGTCTGTGTGTGTCTGTGCGTGTGTCTGTGTGTGTGTCTGTGTGTGTGGCTGTGTGTGTATCTGTGTGTGTGTATGTGCGTGTGTCTGTGTGTCTGTGTGTGTGGCTGTGTGTGTGGCTGTCTGTGTGTGTCTGTGCGTGTGTCTGTGTGTGTGGCTGTGTGTGTATCTGTGTATGTGTCTGTGCGTGTGTCTGTGTGTGTGGCTGTGTAGAGCAATACTATTATCTCGTGCTGAGAACGACAACGATCCCGCACAGCGAACACCTTTTACCTATCTGCAAGCTGACCCCACCCAGACGCCAATGATTGATGGACCTCCACCATCACACCAAGACAAAGTTCCCCGTGTAGCCTAAACAGACTTGTCGGGGCAAGTGCTATTCGCGGAGTAGCACCTATGAAGTCCGGAACGGCACACGAGGGGGTGGGTAGCCAGCACCACGCCCGGCCGCCTTTGTCTCCCCAGTGGCGATGTTTACTACACACCGCACCAGGTGCTCATTTGAGGCTGAGTCGGCCTAGAGGGGGCCCAGGACCGGTTCAGATAATCGTCACCGGTGGTGACCGTGAACTGGAATCGAACTCGGGTCGCGGGGTTCGTGTGTATGTCTGTATGTATGTATGTGTGCACACATACGTGTACAGATATATACATGCAGGCATACATAGCCACTCATGTGTATACAACAACCGCCATTCACCACTAAGTGGCGGTGACGTCACCACGACCCTTGTGCCAGGCCATGTGCACGTTGAGGCCACATGAAGTGTCGAACGCTCGTCGGCAGGAGGTCACGGGACAGACCCAGGTGCCACGGGTCGACTGACTGAGATGACCGAGATGACTGGCTGATGTACCATCTGTGCCCCTTACTGTGCCAACTTGTGCTTTAGCCACCCGGCGCTCCGCTTGTTGTTGTGAGCGTCGCTCCTCCCCACTCCGTTGTCGTTGGAGGGCGACTGCCTCCAACTGCCCACTCTCTCCACAAGTGCCTTATCACCAATTGGGAGTTGTGGGGGTGACGTGTCCGATGGTACAAAATACCCAGGCAGTTGCTTAGTTTTGGTGGGGCTGATGGTAAGTCCCTACCTCTTAGTGGCAAGCTCCAGGTTCAACAGCAGCGCCTCCAACTCCTCCTCGGAGGGAGCAGCAATTACCAGATCATCGGCATACACAACACGGTTGAGCAATAGGGAGCCATCCCTTGACCGCACCCGGGCACCGATCAGCCTCCCATTGTATCTGTACCAGATGGAAATTCCTGCGGTACAGCTATTGAAGGCTTCACGAACTACGTGGTCGAAATAGATGTTAAATAATGTGGGAGCCAGATGACATCCCCGTCACACCCCAAGGTGTACAGGGAATGGATCCGACTCCCAGGCACATCTTACAGATGACAAGTCGATGGTCAGTGAGCAGATCAGCTCCACGGTAAGTCCTGTTGTCAAGGACATGGGCCCGCATCTGCTGTTCTGTCACTATGTAGTCCAGCAGATGTTCTTGCTTGGACCCGGCATGCATCCATGATGTTGCGTGGATGCGCCGATGCCGGAACAGCGTGTTGCTAATTACAAGCCCATGGGCTGCACACAAATCTAGCAGCCTCCTACCCTTTTTATTGAGCTGATCAGGCCCATGCCCTCCAATCACTCCAGACCAGGTGCCAGCATCATGACCAACTCGGGCATTGAAGTCACCCAACAAGATGACTCTATCCCGAGGGGCCACTTTAGCCAGCACCTTGTGACAGGAGGTCATAGAAGGCATCTGACTCATCGGCCTTGCCTGCATCCTTCCACGGATGTTCGTCTTCGGTGGGGGCATAAGTAACCACGACCACCACTCCTCGCCTCTGGTTGATGGGAAGGCGAGCCCAAAGTAGCCTGGGGAAAGTTTTAAATCGTGGTTTGGTGGTAATTCATTGAAGGTGGAGGGGTTACCAGCCCATCGCACCCGTCCAGAGCCCCCATTTGGCCGCTGTGGTGGTCACAAATACCATGAGGGGAATGGCCAATCGGAATTGGCCCTCCCCCCACGACACTGATCATTACAGTGTTGCCGTCCGGCACCAACGAGAAGATAGGGGGTTGTTTTATTGTGTCCATCAATATTGACACGCACACCAGTCATGTACGTCCACACACACACACGCATGCAACACAAGTGGGGGTATTGTAGCGTTTTATTAGAATGCGTTTATTATGGGTGGGTCCAAAGGCAAACAGCCATTGTGAAGCAATACTAACACCACCCCCTCACTGACACTACACTAACACTAACACCACCCTACACTAACACTACACTAACACTACACTACTCCTACACTAACACTACATTACTCCTACACTAACACCTACACTAACACCTACACTAACACTACACTAACACCTACACTAACACCTACACTAACACCTACACTAACACCTACACTAACACTACACTAACACCTACACTAACACCTACACTAACACTACACTAACACCTACACTAACACCTACACCAGGGGTCTGCAACCTTTAAGACATAAAGAGCCACTTGGACCCGTTTCCGAAGGAAAAAATAAACTGGGAGCCGCAAAACCATTGCAACTATTAAAACAAATATAACACTGCATATATTGTTTCTTACCTTATTGCTATATACAGGATCGTGCAGTCAGCTGTCAATCTGAATAAAAAAAGGACTTTTTCACTTAACAATGTAAAATATATTTTTGCAAATTAATAGCTAAATTACCTGGTTAATGGGATTTTTGCTCCTGAACCTCAGTGCACAGTGTCTGCACATCAGGGCTGTAAGACGTCACCTTCATTTTCACACAGGCTTGCAAGCTGTCATCTGTGAGGCGTGATCGATGTTTGTTTTTAATATAGTTCATGTTGGAGAAGACCTGCTCACATACATATGTGGAGCCGAAGATCGACAGGACTCCAAATGCATACTTTTTCATGTTTATATAAGTGTTGGGGATGGCATTCCATGTTTCGAATACAAGTTTGTCCTGTTTGGGAAGGTTTTCAATATCACTCCATTTATGATTCTGAGCCAGAATGGCCTTCTGACGGGCAACATCCTCAAGAGTAGCGGTCAAGCATTTGAACTTGGACACCCATATATCTTTGTCGGCTATATCGGCCAGTTCCATCTCAAGATCAGGTTGACTTACACCTGCAAATGCAGTCATATTCAATAGGGATGGATCGATCGCCAGGGGAGTGACAGGGAAGGATAATGTCGTTTTTTCCTCTCTGAACTCACAGAATCGTTTCCCAAACGAACTTTGCATTGTGGTGATTGCAGACTTGAAATATTCCAAATTTATCGTATCATGACTTTGTTTGAACTCTCTCAAAGAGGGAAAGTGAGACAGTGTACCTCTCTGTAAATCTTTGACAAACACTGTCAACTTGCGCTCGAATGCCAAAACCTCCTCCAGCATGTGCAGGGCTGTGCC
Organism: Lampetra fluviatilis; assembly: GCF_964198595.1. NCBI lineage: Eukaryota > Metazoa > Chordata > Hyperoartia > Petromyzontiformes > Petromyzontidae > Lampetra > Lampetra fluviatilis. The sequence goes on along the minus strand of NC_136332.1, from coordinate 2,115,277 downwards.
TCCTTTCCCCTGAAGGGTTGTATTTAGCGTGTTTAGATGTGCTGTCATGTCTACCATAAAATGTAATTTTTCCAGCCACTCTGGCTGTTCCAGCTCAGCAAAGGTGAGCTCTTTGCTGCCCAGGAAGGTTTTTACTTCTTCCAAACATGTGACAAAGCAACGGCAACGTTATTGCCTGTCACCGGGCGGGCAGTGTGGAGCGGAGCGGCGACCTGTCAGCAGCGGCAACGCCAGAGCAGGTGTCACAGTGCGCCTCCTCCCCTCGCTAGCATCCGCCCCGGAGCCGCGGTCAAGGTTCAAAAGAGCCGCATGCGGCTCCGGAGCCGCAGGTTGCCGACCCCTGACCTACACTAACACCTACACTAACACCTACACTAACACCTACACTAACACTACACTAACACCTACACTAACACCTACACTAACACTACACTAACACTACACCAACACCACCCCCACACTAACACCACCACTACACCAACACCACCACTACACTAACACCACCACTACACCAACACCACCCCTACACCAACACCACCACTACAACCACCACTACACCAACACCACCACTACACTAACACCACCACTACAACCACCACTACACCAACACCACCACTATACTAACACCACCCCTACACCAACACCACCACTACACTAACACCACAACTACAACCACCACTACACCAACACCACCACTACACCAACACCACCACTACACCAACACCACCACTACACCACCACCACCACTACACCAACACCACCACTACACCACCACTACACCAACACCACCACTACAACCACCACTACACCAACACCACCACTACACTAACACCACCCCTACACCAACACCACCACTACACTAACACCACAACTACAACCACCACTACACCAACACCACCACTACACCAACACCACCACTACACCACCACTACACCAACACCACCACTACACCACCCCTACACCACCACCACCACTACACCAACACCACCACTACACCACCACTACACTAACACCACCACTACACCACCACTACACCAACACCACTACTACACTAACCCCACCACTACACTATGTACGTGTATATGCTGTGTAGGTGCATGCGCCATGTAATAACACAACTGGGAAGCCCTTTGTAGAGCCCGCCTGCTGGGCGACGGCTTGTCCACGGCTTGTGGTGATGGCGTGGGGGAGTGGTGCTCTTTGACCATACTTCACCACGCTGGTCAGTGGCGAGCGACTCTGGTGTGCTGGGTGGTGGTGGTGGTGGGAAGTGTGGTCACTCCCGCCTTGCCCAAGACGTGCCACGGCCCGGCGTGGAAGAGTAGGCCAAGTACCACTCTCAGAGCGAGTTGCAGCTCTCCAGAGCTCGCTCGCCAGCAGTGGCGTGAGCCAGGCGATTGCAGGGGCTGCGCCTTTGAAATGCCATGCGCAATTCGACTGTGTGGAAATACACCACCAACCCCGCCTTGGCCACTCAGCCGCGGTGACGTCCTTCCCAAGGTGGTCAACAGCCTTGTGTACAATCTGTAATTGTGTAATGAGACCGAAAGTTGGTGGTGCATGTGTAATGTAGTAACTCGGCGGGAGACGACTTCACGGGTAACACACTCTTTATTTTATCAAACTCGTTCACAGGTGACTAACACCTACTTTGTATCTCGGGTGACAAACACCCACTTAGTATCTCGGGTGACAAACACCCACTTAGTATCTCGGGTGACAAACACCCACTTAGCTACTTGGCGACTAACGCCCACTGAGCTACTCGGATGACCAACATCCACTTAGTATCTCGGGTGACAAACACCCACTTAGCTACTCGGCGACTAACGCCACTGAGCTACTCGGATGACCAACATCCACTTAGCTACTCGGCGACTAACGCCACTGAGCTACTCGGGACACTCCCTGCCCGGGGTATCCGTCTCGACTGTGGGTCCCCAGCCCGACCCACGGGGGCGTCGGACCCCGGGTCCCACAGCCTCGCCTCCGAGCCCCACAGGGCCCCGGTCCCCACAAGGACGGCGGGACTAGGGGTCTCGTGGCACTAGGTCTTCAGCTCCGTCTTCGGGTCTTCAACTGGGTAACTCTCCCCGAGTGCTCTCGCGCGTCCCCCTTTATACCCCACCTGCGGACGTCGCTGCGAGCACCCACTTATTCGACCAATCGCCGGGCGCTGGCTACGATCCTCTTTTCCCACATCTCATCGTGCCTCACCACTCACGCCGCGCCGCCCCGTCATCTGTCACTCCCGGCGCGCGCGTCCACACCACGCCCACAACGCGTGCCCAACCCCGCACCCCGCGCCGCCCCGTGATCCATCACTGTCACAGTCGGCGCACGTCAATACCACCACTACACATGCACACACCCAGGGACGCGGCCCGCGGTGGCTGGGAGATGTTTACTACGATCCTATGATCACTGTTACATTGCTTTTATTGGATTTATTTTAGTGATTTCGAAAAGTTTTTTGGTTTGGCCATGTTTGTTTGTCGTAGTATGGAGTTAGAATGATGGCTTTAATCTAAGTTGTCTAATGGTTGTTTGTTGTTTGACTTGCATCCCACTGGGATTTTTGCACAGAGCGTTGGTGTACGGTGCTTTTTTCTGGAAGATTTTTTGCAGTTTTGTCCTGGATTTTCTGTTTGCGCATAGTCACTTTCAGATGTTTTCTTGTTCATGTTTTTGTTTTTTGTTTGTTGCGGTTGCACCAGACTCAAGAGCCGAATGGCTCACAGGGCTTGTACCTAATACATGAAACTGAAAAACTGAAACTGAAACCTCGCCTGGTATGCAGGAGGTCGTGGATTCGATCCCGACCCTGGCGCCTGCTGCTGTATATTTGGAGTTTGCATGTCTCTCTGTCATGATCACGGTGGCTATGAGATGTTAACTACCTCGCCTGGTATGCAGGAGGTCATGGATTTGATCCCGACCCTGGCGCATGCTGCTGTATATTTGGAGTTTGCATGTCTCTCTGTCATCAGCATCACGGTGGCTATGAGATGTTAACTACCTCGCTTGGTATGCAGGAGGTCGTGGATTCGATCCAGACCCTGGAGCCTGCTGTGTATTTTGAGTTTACATGTCTCTCTGTCATCAGCATCACGGTGGCTAGGAGATGGTAACTACCTCGCCTGGGATACAGGAGGTCGTGGGTTCTATCCCGACCCTGACGGTGCCTGCTGCTGTATATTTGGAGTCTGCGTCTCTCTCTCCCCGTGGTCGTGTGGATTTTTACACGCTTTCATTTAACTCACTCTGTGTTGTTGTTGTTGTCGTTGTTGTATCCTCAAATCTTGTAACTCAATTTTAACCAACTTCCCAATGTGGTATCGACTACAAACTTGGTATAATTTATGTCATACTGATAACAACACTATATTCTATCATTAAAACAAATCTATTTTTAAACATTCTTTTTTATATGTTATGTTTCGGCTTGGGTCAAACTGTCCACGGTCAACTGACGTTGGCTGTAATTGACCACAGTCCCTGACGTTATGGCAAGCTTCGGGGCCACTTCCTGGAGTCGTGGAGTTCTTCCATTACTAGTACATTTAATAAAAGCGTGTTTTTAAAAAAAGTGTTTTAAATATTACTTATTCTCTGGGTCCTCCTCCGCTTTCCCCCCTCCACATTTAGAATCAACGCCACGCGTTTAAGAGCTATTTGCCTGCCGCTATAAATGTCCACGTGATGACGATGATGATGATGGTGAGCCACTTCGCTGGGCTATACTTTGTGATGGCCTTACCTGCTCAAATAAATAAAACATGTTTAGTAGTTTCGCTGATTTGGCTCGACACATTGATGCATAGACGACTCTCAGAGCCCGACAAAGTATACAGGGGTGGTGCAAAGTCAGCAAACGTCGGGTCGGGTGGACATTCCTGCAGAGGGAGCTGGTAGGAACGTTGGGTTGCTCGGTCAATGGCCAGGGTCAACGGGGGCGTGGTGTATTCCACAAATATGGCCGACTGTGAGGGCGGGCACAAGCCGGCGTGAGTAGGTTAAACATTGAGTTTTATAAGGGCACCACGGGGTGACCAGCCCCTCCCCACCCAGCCCCACCCCTCCCACCCCCAACCCAGCCCCACCCTCCCCACCCAGCCCCTCCACACCCTCACCACCCAGCCCCTCCCTACCCACCCAGCCCCTCCCTGCACGACGGACGGACACAATAATCCCCTGTGGGCTGGTGTAACCAGGAGGTTCCTACCAGTAATAAATGCATCTTAACAAGTCACAGGGGGGGGGGGGGGGTTGTTTAATGGACTGCACATTAACACGCGCTCCCAAGGAACACAACTTGCTAACTCCGAAATTAATTTGGTTTCTGGTGACAGTACCGTATCGGGTACCAAAAAAACGACGTTATATTTGTTAAACACCCATAAGACGCTGTCTTTCCGACAGACCTGTTCTTCACCTGAGGACGGCTGCTTGCGTTGTGGCCGAAACGTCGTGAGAATTGTATTTTATTACGTTTTATTTTTATTATTTTATTATTTCTCTTCTACGTGACTTTACCGAAAGAACCAAGAAGATGAATCCCTGCAGTCACGAAAGCTTTAAATCGAAATTTAAATCGAAACACCCATAAGTTTACAACTATTGCGGGGCCGTTCATAAATGACGTCACGCACCTGGGGGGGGGGGGTCAGACATTTGTGACGATGTGTGACGAGGGGGGGGGTTTGAGAAATGTGACGTCACATCAAAATGCGCAACTTTAAATATAGAATTGTTATAACACTAAATGTAGACAATACGTTCTACTTAATTAAATATACTTTTTAATAAATGTTTTCTCCTACAACATCAGAGTGCAGCGCCACATTAAATACGCACCACAATGACAATAGTTTCAAGCGATTTAAAGCATGATTTATATTTTGTTTTGGGGGGGGGGGGCAGAGATTTGTGACGTCATATTTGAGGGGGGGGTCTGACTTTTTGTGACGCCGTGTGACGAAGGGGGGGGGGGGGTCAAAAACCGTCCAAAATCGCGTGACGTCATTTATGGACGGCCCCTGTACGGTACAGTACTGAAGATATTCCTACGTGCTTGGAGGAAGATAAATTAAGATCGGTAACCGTTTTTGACGGTTTTACACGCGAGTGGGCTTGCGGATGAGCTGGCACCAGCGGTGTCAAGATGGGCCTCTGTGGAGGAGGCTCGTGAAGGACGCCAGCTGCTGGTCAGTGCCAGGCTAGGTGCACAGTGAGGCCACTGGACGTAGGTGGGAGGCAGTCGCCCTTCAGCAACGGCGGCAGAAGCGACGTTCACAACAACGGGAGGAGGCTGCCGGGAGATTAAAACGCAGCGAGTTGGCGCACTAGGGGGCGCAGGTGGTGCATCTGCCCAATCATCTCAGTCAGTCAACCCATGGCACCTGCTGGGTCTGTCCCGTGACCTGCACCTATCTTGGCACAGCAGTCAACCCATGGCACCTGCTGGGTCTGTCCCGTGACCTCCTCCTGCACCTAGCCTGGCACAGCAGTCAACCCATAGCACCTGCTGGGTCTGTCCCGTGACCTCCTGCACCTAGCCTGGCACAGCAGTCAACCCATGGCACCTGCTGGGTCTGTCCCATGACCTCCTCCTGCACCGAGACTGTCACAGCAGTCAACCCATGGCACCTGCTGGGTCTGTCCCGTGAAATCCTCCTGCACCTAGCCTGGCACAGCAGTCAACCAATGGCACCTGGGCCTGTCCTGTCCCACCATGAACCTAGCCTGGAACAGCAAGTCAACCCATGGCACCTGCTGGGCCTGTCCCGTGACCTCCTCCTGCACCTAGTCTGGCACAGCAGTCAACCCATGGCACCTGCTGGGTCTGTCCCGTGACCTCCTCCTGCACCTAGCCTGGCACAGCAGTCAACCCATGGCACGGGCTGGGTCTGTCCCGTGACCTGCACCTATCTTGGCACAGCAGTCAACCCATGGCACCTGCTGGGTCTGTCCCATGACCTCCTCCTGCACCTAGCCTGGCACAGCAGTCAACCCATAGCACCTGCTGGGTCTGTCCCGTGACCTCCTGCACTTAGCCTGGCACAGCAGTCAACCCATGGCACCTGCTGGGTCTGTCCCGTGACCTCATCCTTCACCGAGACTGTCACAGCAGTCAACCCATGGCACCTACTGTGTCTGTCCCGTGAAATCCTCCTGCACCTAGCCTGGCACAGCAGTCAACCAATGGCACCTGGGCCTGTGCTGTCCCATCCTGAACCTAGCCTGGAACAGCAAGTCAACCCATGGCACCTGCTGGGTCTGTCCCGTGACCTCCTCCTGCACCTAGTCTGGCACAGCAGTCAACCCATGGCACCTGCTGGGTCTGTCCCGTGACCTCCTCCTGCACCTAGCCTGGCACAGCAGTCAACCCATGGCACCGGCTGGGTCTGTCCCGTGACCTGCACCTAGCCTGGCACAGCAGTCACCCCATGGCACCTGCTGGGTCTGTCCCGTGACTTCCTCCTGCACCTAGCCTGGCACAGCAGTCAACCCATGGCACCTGCTGGGTCTGTCCCGTGACCTCCTCCTGCACCTAGCCTGGCACAGCAGTCAACCCATGGCACCTGCTGGGTCTGTCCCGTGACCTCCTCCTGCACCTAGCCTGGCACAGCAGTCAACCCATGGCACCTGCTGGGTCTGTCCTGTGACCTCCTCCTGCACCTAGCCTGGCACAGCAGTCAACCAATGGCACATGGGCCTGTCCTGTCTCATCCTGAACCTAGCCTGGAACAGCAAGTCAACCCATGGCACCTGCTGGGTCTGTCCCGTGACCTCCTCCTGCACCTAGTCTGGCACAGCAGTCAACCCATGGCACCTGGGTCTTCGGTTTCAGTTTCATTTATTAGGTGTAGCCCTGTGAGCCATGCGGCTCTTGACTCGGGTTCAACCGCAACAAACAAAACATGAACAAAGAACATCTTAAAGTGACGACGCGCAACATAAACATCCAGGAAAAAACAGCAAAATCTTCCAGAAAAAAGCACCGTATATCAATGTTGTGTGCAAAAATCCCAATGGGATGCAAGTCAAACAATAACAACCATAAAACAATTTAGATTAAAGTGATCAGGCTAACTCTGTACTTCAACAACCAAACATGGCTTAACCATACGTTTTCGAAATCAACAAAATAAAGTTATAAAAACAATGTAACAGTGATCATAGGAACCGTGATTCACATTTAACAATAAACGATATCCATAACATGTACGACCAAACTTTGCAGCCATAGCTGGCAGCATGAGTCACTCCATAACAGCAGGAGTATCAAAAATTGTCAATGCACCTTTAAAGATCAGCTCACTATTATAAAAACTCAAGATCATACTTTGCAGCGGACATCCGGAGCGATGCATTTGATTTCAGGCCACTGCATAGCAGTGGCAGCTAGGGGTGTACAACTCCTCTAGAGCAGTTTTTTGAGTGCAGATCTCACAGGTAGTGATCCAAGTTGCAGTTTATTGGCGATAGCATTCGAGACCCTGGGGGCATCAACAGCAAAGGTCTGTCCCGTGACCTCCTCCTGCACCTAGCCTGGCACAGCAGTCAACCCATGGCACCTGCTGAGGCTGTCCCGTGACCTCCTCCTACACCTAGCCTGGCACAGTAGTCAACCCATGGCACCTGCTGGGTCTGTCCCGTGACCTACTGCACCTAACCTGGCACAGTAGTCAACCCACGGCACCTGGGTCTGTCCCGTGACCTCCTCCTGAACCTAGCCTGGCACAGCAGTCAACCCATGGCACCTGCTGGGTCTGTTTTGTGACCTCCTCCTGCACCTAGCCTGGCACAGCAGTCAAGCCATGGCACCTGCTGGGTCTGTCCCGTGACCTCCTCCTGAACCTAGCCTGGCACAGCAGCCAACCCATGGCACTTGCTGGGTCTGTCCCGTGACCTCCTCCTGCACCTAGCCTGGCACAGCAGCCAACCCATGGCACCTGCTGGGTCTGTCCCGTAACCCCCTCCTGCACCTAGCCTGGCACAGCAGCCAACCCATGGCACCTGCTGGGTCTGTTCCGTGACCTCCTCCTGCACCTAGCCTGGCACAGCAGCCAACCCATGGCACCTGCTGGGTTTGTCCCGTGACCTACTGCACCTAGCCTGGCACCGTAGTCAAGCCATGGCACCTGCTGGGTCTGTTCCGTGACCTCCTCCTGTACAACAAATGATGGGCGACGTTTCGGGCAATGACCCTTCTGCGTAACTAAAAAAACACAGGGGCCTGAGCCGGGAGTCGGAATCGAAGCCTGAGGAATCGGCCACGTCGATTAGCGGAGGAGGAATCGACTCCGAGCGGAGGTGAAGGCGGCGAAAGTTTTGGAGTCGCGCAGAGCGGAGACGGCGTCGAGAGAGCGGCAGCAGCGGCAGGTGAAGAGACACACACAGACAGATACACATAGAGATAACACATAGAGATACATAGAGATATATACATAGAGATATATAGAGATATATACATAGATATACATAGAGATACAGATACATAGAGAGATAGGTACATATAGATATATAGATATATATACATAGAGATATATACATAGAGATAGATATATACACAGATATGTACATAGAGAGATATACATAGAGATATACGTAGATATGTACATAGAGAGATATACACGTAGATATATATATACATAGGGATATATACATACAGAGATATACACACGGAGACATACGCACAGGTGCGTATCTCTCCTAGACACACATAGAGATGTGTGTGTATAGAGTGAAATATGCACAAAGAGAGACACAGTATTGTGTATATATATACAGATATGTGCACAGAGATATACCGGCATACAAACACCCCCCCCACACACACACGACGACGAAAGTTTTTGTTTTAATTCTTAAGAGCTGGAATTTTGCCAAGAGAACGCTCAAGACCGAATGTCCCGTGACGGGGTTCAGGTCGTCTTGTCACGCTCCACTTGGATCTCTAATCTCTAATGAAAGACCTCCATCGGTGTGATGTCTCAAAACATCTGTGGGGTACTTCCCGGACAAGGTAGAAGGCTGAAATGTTGGTGCCCAGGTAGCTTCTAGGACACAAACTACGGCGAGATTTTTAGTGGCCCATGGAAATGTTTGTTCCTGGTGTCATTCAGACACCACTCGAAATCAAAGATTGCGGGGTTTTGTCGTTTGGTAGAGCGTTAAACAGCGAATAGAATTAAAGCGAGACCCATTGTTCTATCTTTTATTGTTTAAATGTGAGAATCATTGTTCTATCTTCTATTGTTTAAAGTGAGAATCATTGTTCTATATTATATTGTTTAAAGTGAGAATCATTGTTATATCTTATATTGTTTAAAGCGAGACCCATTATTCTATCTTATATTGTTTAAAACGAGACCCATTGTTCAATCTTCTATTGTTTAAAGCGAGAATCATTGTTCTATCTTCCATTTTTGTGATGTTCACATCTGAATGATTTTAAAACGGTTAAATATATCAGAGCTTCCCCTCTTAAAGCATTAAGTTCATTCATTTTAGTTCTTTCCAAAAACAAAAAGAACGGAATCTTTAAATCGAGCGGTTTCCCATGGGAACATCTCTAAACGTAAGAAGTTGAATCAATACAACAATCTTTTTTTTTGGCAGAAGAACACCAAATGTTTGGAGTAGTTTCTCGTGTCTGATGGTAGATACAATTTGTAAACAACTCATATCGAGTTCATTAGTATATTTATTGACAACTTTTGCCTGGCGAAGACCGCCATTATGAACTGGTAATTAACAAGAGCGTAGAGAAGTGGTTCTTCTTCTACATAACCTGGGGGTGCATCATGCACCGCCTGGGGCTGCGTGATGCCCTTTCTGGGGGGCTTGCGAGACGTGGCCAGATCTTTTTTCGAAGGTAAATCATCGAAGACGCAAATGAAGGCACGGGCAACACAAGCTACAACTTACTTTGAGAAATGAGAATGAGCTTTACCCCTTTCTGGAAATAAAACAGGAGTTGTGTTAAGATGTTCAAACCCCAAATAGAGACATCAATTTACTGCATTAACTGCACACGTGCTGTGGTAACATCTGATGGCATTGTCTTTGAAACTGATTGGCCTACACCAAAGACGGGCTGTGATATTGGTAGAAATGTCCCGTGATTCAATTTAATTTTAGATTTGAAGCTTTCGTGACCGCAAGGATTTGTACTCTTTGGTTTTTTCGGTAAAGTCACGTGGGTAAATCAATCAATAAAATAAATGAAAACAACTAAATTAAATCACGACGTTTCGGAGGCAACACAAGCTTCCTTCATCAGGTGCTGTGCCTTTTTTACACCTGATGAAGGACGCTTGTGTTGCCTCCGAAACGTCGTGATTTAATTGTAGTTGTTTTCATTTATTTTATTAATTGATTTACCTACGTGACTTTACCGAAAAAACCAAAGAGTACAACTTAATTAGTTTCATCAAGCCTGTGTGCTTATTAACATCGTTTCTTTTGTTACGACGGAGAACCAAGGGAGTGCAAGGCTGCAGAAAAGGTTTAAGAACCACTGGGTTAGAGTCTCTCTCTATGGGGGACCTCTTTTTACAGTAATCAAAATTATGAAAACTAACAATAGGTTTCACTTCTTCCTGGAAATTAAACATACGTTGTGTTAAGATGTTCAAACACCAAGAAATCAAGTACTGCATTAACCACACGGTACTTGTGGCAAAACATGCAAGAAAACATGCTCTGATAATCCACAAGACAGGTTTTTTGGGTTAGATTACGTAAATATATAAATGTGTCGTTAAACCTGCCACCACCCGACACAGCCAACTAGTAAGGGTTGTCACGTCAACAGAACGTGCCAATTTGTCACTAGTACAGCACGCCGGTGTGTTGGAGAGCCAAGCCACAACATTAACCATCTGAGTACGACGTTTAGCCAGTAATTACAACTAGCTTCATCAGGCGACAGACAGATTTGTGAAAAAATCCTCCTGTTTCGTTCCTTAAATAGAGGGGTAGATGCAATGACATCACTTGTGTGCTTTTCTTACGCGAAGTGGGGGGGGGGGATTAATTAATGCATATAAATGCATTGCCGTTTGGGTTATGTGTATGGTGATCAATGTACATTCTGCATGTGCATTATACATGCCCATTGATCTTCTACTTCCTGTCTATTGTGTATACTAAAATCATGATAAAATTATGGAGGAAATTGGTCGCGAAAGCCTACGTGTCAAAATTCTCCGACAATCGACTTGCGTTGTCTTTGAAACTGATTGGCCTACACCAGATACGGCAGCCACCTGCATGGCCTCGTCTCACCACCAATGTCAGACCAGCGAACAACGGCAAAAGATGAACAGCACAAAGACAATGCCACACGCATCAGAGCATTTATAGCTCGGGGTGAGCAGCTGTCTGTCTGTTTGGCGTTTGAACATCTTAACACCCGTTGTATTGCCAGAAAGGGTAAAACCTATTTTTATTTTTCACGATCAGAGTTCTTTTAAAATGTCGTATTACCTCTACAATGCGTCACGCTCCGTCGCTTATCTGCGCTCTCCGTTTGGCATTAAGTCCCCACCACCACATTCGGCAGCCCCCCCCCACCGCCAAAGATTCTTCGTCGCTGAGGATCACGCGGCAATCTGGGCCCCTGGAGTCTTTACAGCTCGGCCTCGGGGCCCGACGTTTAGTCCGTCGCCGCTCCTGACCCCCTCGCTCCTCCCTCTCCTGACCCCCCCGAAGGAACCACCGTCACCGCCATCGTCGTCGTCATCTCTCTCCTCCCTCTCACCGGGAGACCATGGACGAGGATTACGATGGGTCCGCTCGCCTCTGCCGCATCGTCAAGGCCAAGGCCGGCTACGGCTTTCACCTGCACTCCGACAAGGTCAGGCTGAGCCAGTTCATCCACAAGGTGGAGCCGGGCTCGGCCGCCGAGCTGGCCGGCGTGCGTGCCGGCGACCGCATCCTGGAGGTGAACGGAGTCAACGTGGAGGCCAAGAGCCACCAGGAGGTGGTGAGCATCATCAAGGAGAAGCCGGGCGAGACCACGCTGCTCGTCATCGACCCGGAGGCGGACGAGGCCCTGGCCAGGCGACGGGCCACCACGGCGGCCGGGAGCCTCCCCGGCGTCGACGCTGTGCCGGCTCGCGGAGGCTCCGAGAAGGAGGGCGGCGACGAGGCGGGCCTCCTTGGTCAGAAGAAGCAGCGCGACGACGAGGACAAGGACGACGACGACCACCACCACGATCATCAGCAGCAGCAGCATCAGCAGCAGCAGGATCGTGACAGCAGTGGCGACAGCGATGGAGAGGAGGTAACAGCGCGCGCTGCCTTCACAATCTCCGGATATTTTGTTGCCGCCCGAGTGGATTTATTTTTTACGGAGCGCGCAGCAGCGCAGCCCTCTCGGCCTTGCCCAGACCACCAGCTCGGGCAGGGCCGGAATGCGTGGCCCATTTCGGTCGTCGGAAACCGACCTCTCAAAAAGAGTCAAACGGAGGGAAATTTTTTCCCCGACGGGCGGTGGCGACAGCTTTTAGCCCTCGCTGGGGACTCGTCATCAGCACGGCGCCTTTACAACAATAACAACAACGATCACCATTGGAACTTCATTTGCCAGTAGCAAAATATGATAATTGTTTTTTTACCCTTTTATCTGGCAACAAAACTGACACCTTTTTTTTTACAAGGAGTCATGTTTGCATTGACCACAATACCTGCAGTCGGAATGCAAACAAAAAACATAACTCTGATAATGTGTGCACTGTCCTTGAAATTGATAATGATTTAATTCTACAGAGTGTCGTTCACGCAATTGCCATCCCACAAAACTGCAACAGCAAATTCGCCGGTCCCTTACGCGGACGTTACAAAAGCACAAAGCGCCCCGGAAAACCCAAAATATGAATCTATAAATAGGGAGAGATAGAAAAAAATGCAACGCACGTGACAAGCAAAATGATCGTCACGGAGAAAATAAATTAAAATAAATAAATCTGTTCGGTCTCCGTACCCCCCCAGACCACAATCCCAACACTTCACCACCGGGTTTAGGAGAACCTCCACAGGAGGGAGGGTGGTGACGGAGTGGCCTAAAAGTTACGGGCCACTTGGACCCATCACGTGAATGCCACTTGCCAGCGTATGCCTGGACAATAAAAAGAGGCCTTCAAGTCAGATTTGAATGAGCTGATTGAATTCGATTTGTGCGGATGTGCTGAGGTGCAGACGCTTGTCAACGTTCGCGACTGCGAGGAATGAACGACTCCGCCGTGGTCGGGGGGGGGGGTGGAACCGCCCATGTGGTGGCCACACGGTGGCCACACGGTCAATTCTTTTGGAGCTGGTGTTGAGATCGATTTTTGTGCATGCAATGCCACACACGCTGCGTGCGTGTGATTTTAATCTACTTGTTTCCCAGTTGCGCCGACGATGCTTTCATTGTTAATGGGTTTAAGGTGAGAAATCGGCTCTGGCTTTTGACAGCGTTGTATTACTGTCTCCGACACGGCCATTATGTACTACGAGAGATAGAGAGAGACACACCCAGACCCACGACTTGTACCCAGGCTCGTAGCAGATCTGGATGACCGTCTCAAGGCAACAACCCTCCATGAAAACGAGAGCCTTGTAACTGTCACCATTTTCCTGGTCAATTGAAGGACATCCGGCAGTGGATTGACCATGGCTGACGACGGTGACGATGTTGCCGGTGACGATGTTGCCGGTGACGATGTTGCCGGTGACGATGTTGCTGGTGACGATATTGCTGGTGACGATGTTGCCGGTGCCGATATTGCCGGTGACGATATTGCTGGTGACGATATTGCCGGTGACGATGTTGCTGGTGACGATGTTGCCGGTGACGATGTTGCTGGTGACGATGTTGTCGGTGCCGATGTTGCTGGTGCCGATGTTGCTGGTGACGATGTTGCCGGTGCCGATGTTGCTGGTGACGATGTTGCTGGTGACGATGTTGCCGGTGACGATATTGCTGGTGACGATGTTGTTGGTGACGATGTTGTTGGTGCCGATGTTGCTGGTGCCGATGTTGCTGGTGACGATGTTGTCGGTGCCGATGTTGCTGGTGCCGATGTTGCTGGTGACGATGTTGTCGGTGCCGATGTTGCTGGTGACGATGTTGTCGGTGCCGATGTTGCTGGTGCCGATGTTGCTGGTGACGATGTTGCTGGTGACGATGTTGCTGGTGACGATGTTGTAGGTCCCGATGTTGCTGGTGACGATGTTGTCGGTGCCGATGTTGCTGGTGCCGATGTTGCTGGTGACGATGTTGCTGGTGACGATGTTGCCGGTGACGATGTTGCCGGTGACGATGTTGCTGATGACGATGTTGTCGGTGCCGATGTTGCTGGTGACGATGTTGCTGGTGACGATGTTGCTGGTGACGATGTTGCCGGTGACGATGTTGCCGGTAACGATGTTGCTGGTGACGATGTTGCTGGTGACGATGTTGCCGTCGACGATGTTGCCGGTGACGATGTTGCCGGTGACGATGTTGCCGGCGACGATGTTGCCGGTGACGATGTTGCCGGCGACGATGTTGCCGGTGACGATGTTGCCGGTGACGATGTTGCCGGTGACGATGTTGCCGGTGACGATGTTGCCGGTGACGATGTTGCCGGTGACGATGTTGCCGGCGACGATGTTGCCGGTGACGATGTTGCCGGCGACGATGTTGCCGGAGACGATGTTGCCGGTGACGATGTTGTTGGTGACGATGTTGCTGGTGACGATGTTGCCGGTGACAATGTTGCCAGTGCCGATGTTGCCGGTGACGATGTTGCCGGTGACGATGTTGCCGGTGACGATGTTGCCGGTGACGATGTTGCCGGTGACGATGTTGCCGGTGACGATGTTGTCGGTGCCAATGTTGCCGGTGACGATGTTGCTGGTGACGATGTTGTCGGTGCCGATGTTGCTGGTGCCGATGTTGCTGGTGACGATGTTGCTGGTGACGATGTTGCCGGCGACGATGTTGCTGGTGACGATGTTGCCGGTGACGATGTTGTCGGTGACGATGTTGTCGGTGCCGATGTTGCCGGTGACGATGTTGCTGGTGACGATGTTGTCGGTGCCGATGTTGCCGGTGACGATATTGCCGGTGACGATGTTGCCGGTGACGATGTTGCCGGTGACGATGTTGCCGGTGACGATGTTGCCGGTGACGATGTTGCCGGTGACGATGTTGACGGTGACGATGTTGCCGGTGACGATGTTGCCGGTGACGATGTTGCCGGTGACGATGTTGCCGGTGACGATGTTGAGCGACTTTGGAGACCCAAACGGCTTATTGTGCTTAGCTTGCTGTCTTTCCCCCCACTCGCACCTCCGATTAGCACGGTTAGCTGCGTACGGTGCAAAAGAAGTTCAACAAACATACTCTTATACACTCCACTGTACACTACATACTACACTACTAAACAATACATTACACTACTATACACTACACTACTATACACTACACTACTATACACTACATTACTATACATTACATTACTATACACTACACTATACTTTACACTACTATACACTACACTATACACTACTATACACTACACTACTATACACCACTATACACTACACTACTATACACAACACTACTATACACTACACTACTATACACTACACTACTTTACACTACACCACTTTACACTACACCACTATACACTACACCACTATACACTACACCACTATACACTACACCACTATACACTACACCACTATAGACTACACTACCATACACTACACCACTATACACCGATACTACTATACACTAAACTACAATACTAAGCTCTGTGCAAAACTAGCTACTACTGGCCAAGACTAATTAGAGAATCTATTGAAATTGAAAGAAATAAAAATAACTTTAACCGTTCGGATAGCTACCGCCTCAGTGCTGCGTGGAAGCGAATCATCAAACAATACATTGTTTAAATGCATGCCTACAAAGGGCACCAACCTTCTATAGGGTTTACCGTTGGCACGGCTATTTAATACACACAATAGACAGGAAGGACAAGATCAAAGGCCTCGCATGATGCACACCATAATGTACGTTGACTCAGTAATCCCCTCCCCTCCCACATGGGAGGGGGGGGATTACCACATCTACGCCTCGATATAAGGAACGAAACAGGTGGACTTCTCCCCAAATCTGGCTGTCGCCTGATGAAGCTAGTTGTAATTACTGGCGAAACGTCGTACTCAGATTGTAAATGTTGTGGCATGGCTCTCCAACACACCGGTTAGTGCTGTACTAGTATACTACACTACACGTATACACTACTATTACACTAGTGCTGTACTAGTGACGAATTGGCCACGTTCTGTTTACGTGACAACCATTACTAGTTTGGCCGTGTCGGGTGGTGGTGGCGGGTTTTAACGACACATTTATATATTTACGTGATCTAACCCAAATAAAATCTTATGGACGATACACTATACACTACACCACTATACACTACACGACTATACACTACACCACTATACAACATTGAGAACTAATTTCCCTAGAAGTGCTTGTTGTTAGTTGCGCGTAGTTTTGTTCTCTCGCGGTTGGCCGCGTGCGGTGCCCAAGAAGAAGTTCAGAGTCTGCACATTGAAGCGGGACTCGTTGCAGTGCGTGAGGAATTTACGACGGCGCGCTGCTGGGCGTGTTGCCGTTGTCTTGCGTGGGCGTTGGACCCGCCACCCCTGGACCTTTGCTCCGTCGATTATGACCCCTTGGCAGAGTAGAACACGCTCGGCAAAGACAAAGGTCCCCCAAACCCCCCCGTTGTTTGCCGTTAACAGACTATCGGGGCAAGTGCGAGCACCGCCTACGGAGCGCTGCCGGCACAGTGGCGCGCGAGCCGGGGTGTGTGGCCAGCACCACGCCCGGCCGCCTTTGTCTCCCCTAGTGGTGATGCTTTTACGCACCGTACCCAGGTACTCATTGGAGGCTGAGTCGACCTCGGGGAGGCCCAGGATCGGTTCAGATGATAGTCACTGGTGGTGTTGGTGGCCGTGAGTGGGAGTCGAACCAGGGTCGCCGGGTTCGTAGCGCGGCGTAGCACTGACCTGCTACGCTACCGCTCCCCACTCACAGACACACACACGAGACAAAGATTGCCTGTATGGCGTTACCAGACAGTTGGGGCAAGTGCTGTTAGCGAGCAGCAGCGACTGCTGGCACGGGCGCGCAACTACACCCTCAACTACACCATCAACTACACCATCAACTACACCATCAACTACACCCTCAACTACACCATCAACTACACCCTCAACTACACCATCAACTACACCCTCAACTACACCATCAACTACACCCTCAACTACACCATC